>NC_052508.1:18211040-18572949 GCF_014356525.2 Nilaparvata lugens
CTATTATGAAAAATGAGAGCCAATTTTTTTTCTTATATTTATTTTGGGCAAGATTTACTCTTACCATATTGTGAATACAATGATCTTTCATTTTGAAAAGAATAAAAATTGCTGTATCTTGCAAAATAACGGCGCTAGATACAAAAAAAAGTAACTTTATGGAAGGAGGTTGGTCTGCGGTTTTTCAAATTACAAAAAACCGGAAGTCTTATAAAAAATCGTTACATAAACGTTTCTGCGCCTTGTTTCAAAGAACTTGTATGCCAAATTTAATCAAAATCGGACAATAACTGCGACTGTAACTGCGGTACAAACCAACAGACAATAGCCAATCGAGTCGAAACTAAGACCTCAGCTTTGCTTCGGTCAATTAGTTATACCATATAGCAAACCATAGTATTCATTAGTGATGTAAAATTCCCGGGAATTTAAGATCGAGGAAATATTCCCAGGGAATTTAAGGGAAATATTCCCAAAAATCATAAATTCCAGGGAATTTATGGGAACTTGAGGAAATTTATGATTTCTTTCATAAAAAATGACCGAAAAAGACGTTTTTTTGTTACACAAGGTCTCAATCACCTTTTATACAAAAGATTTATGTAAGAAATATGAGGATGAATAACTTATAAATTGCAGTAAGTTCAAAGAAAACAGTAATTTGAAGTTTATAGACTGATCATAGACTGAAAGGAGAAATGAGCACTTAGTAAATCATTCAATTGCACCACTATTATCATGCTACTTTCATGTCTTACAAATAATGCCTGTAAATCAGGTAAACAAAGTCAACAAAGTATTGAGTGTAATTTAACTTTTATGCCCGATTTTATTCAATTCCTCCGCACAAAAATAATTGACCCCTAAATAAAGATAGATTAGAGTAGAATATGAATCCAAAAATTAGAAATTATAAAATACAGCAAAATAGGCTAAACTAAAACAAGGAGCATACTCGAGTTTAATTCAATATTAAAAAGAAAATAATTCTCATAGCCAATGAGCTCACAACCTTTCAAGAGTCATTGAGGCTCACTTAACTTGTAATAAGGTAACGAATGCTCAAAAAGATATAGATGGAAAAGTTTGGATGAAAAATTTTTGACCTCGCAGTCTTTTTAAGGATAGTGAGGGGGTAAGCTTATAAAAATTCCTCACTCCTACCACACTCAACACTAAAGCTGCTATAAAAATTGATGGAAAGCATAAAATGATGAAATAATACATTAAATTCAAGAGAATTGAATGCTCTACAACTCACTGTATTTTAAATACTCGTATAGTCCAGTCAATGGAAGATTATAGAGGGAAAATTTTAGAACGCAATTTTTGACCACGTAGCTTTTCTTTTATGGATAGTAAGGGAGTAATCATATTAAAAGTCCTCCCTCCTACCCCATGTGTTAAAAAATTACATTTTTTCGATGCATTGCTGTTGAGTAATAAGCCCTGAAAGTGCAAAAAGTTGGAAGAATAACTGAATTTCCAAAGATTTTACACTTTAAAAAAAGTGAATATCTCAAAAACTAAAGAAGATATCACAAAACTCTACTGTACATAACTTGTAGGAAATGTATCTAGCTTCATTTTTACTCCGTTAGCCATGTCGCTGAAATGCATTTTCTCCCAGTTACATGCGTGTCAGCCAGAAATGAAAAAATGCAACTTTTAAACTACCCTCATCCCTTAAGCTCAAGGAGTAGGGATGAGGACTTTTGATATGTTCACTTTCTAACTAGTTCAAACAAAGCTGCGAAGTCAAATATTGTGTTCCAAACATTCCCTCCAAATTTCCCTGACAATTGATCTATTGTTGTTGAACTGAAGATTTCACACTCAACACTATAAAGGCTGCAACAATCGTTGGGAGATGCGTAAAATAATGAGACCATAGATGAACTTGAAGAGAATATAATGCTCTATGAGCCCATGTTTAGCACGGATTTTTTCAATGTATCGTTAAAAAGTTATAAGGCCAAAAAGATGAAAAAATCGGAGCCGGAAGGGTTTTTCTTCAAAAAGTGATACCTTAGAGAGCTCATACCTAGAAAACTATGAGAGATATGGAAAAGTGTTGGAATTGAAACTTGTAGGATAATTTGTGAGCTTTAATATTATGATTGTGTTCGACAAAAAATTCCGAAATGCGCATATTGTTCAAGATATTTGCAAAAAACAAAATATGGCACTTTCAAACCACCCCCACCACCTTAGCACAGGGGATAGGAGTGAGGACTTTTTGATATGTTTACCCCCTTACTACCCTTAAAAGAGCTACGGAGACAATAATTGTGTTCCAAAATGTTCCCTCTATAATCTTTCATTGACTGGACTGGACTATACGAGTATTTAGAAGACAGTGAGTGAGTGAGCAAAAACAGGCTCAAATAATGATGATTTATTGATTACATCAATGTGAAATATGGCTGAGCTTGATCAATATCAAATAGAATGATGATTTATTTTATATTGATGTAAAATATGAGTGGGATTGATCAATTTCAATAATTTTAAAATAAATTTTATAAATTCCCTCAAGTTCCCATAAATTCCCAAAATTTCTTGGCCTCGGGAATATTCCCGGAAATATTGCCAAATCATAAGTTTCTTCCCACTGGGAATATACCCGATCCACATCACTAGTATTCATACTTTAAACTGGTCATATTATTGAAACAATGCTCAATAAGGAATATTTAGAATAAATACAAGCAAGGTGTCGGACGTTTTATTCTCTTTATTTTTAAACTATTTTTAGATGAAATTGTATCCAAAGAAGACAATCACTTGAGGTCATATCAACTTAGATGAAAAAGTTGCACAATGTATGTGTAAACCAAATTAAATCGGCACAGTTTACATGGTATTCAAATCAAAAGTAAGGGCACCATTCGTACAGTACATATTATTTTGAGTTAGAAGTTCCGATTTACACACACTATGAACTGCGATTGGCATTTAGTGCAATACTGTGGATGAATATTACTAATTAACATATCCATCTAGAATAATTCTACAATGTGATTTTTATCACTTACATAAACTGATATAGCAAAACTGAATACTAAAATAGATTATACGAAAAGTATCCGATTATAACTAATCTGAGAATAAAATAAAGTTTGAACAACCTGGTGGTTCATTGTTTTTTCAGCCTTGATCATGGTAGGTGACCCTGTAAAAAAGCATCAAGTGAAAAGTTATGCATTTAGATTCTTAATGTAGGTACATCAATAACTTTAGATTGAAATGTTGTCTTTATCAAGAGATGTAGAATTTATATACTGGAAACCCAATGTTTGGTACAGCACATTATTTTTGAAGAACTATGACAGTATTTTTTGAAGAATTAAAATAAACTTGACTGTAGTGACGTCAAAAATAGTTGAAGCAAAAAAGGTCAATAATAGTTGAAAATAGCAACATCATCTACACTTAACAAACAGTACAAATAAGAGTTAGTACATTAGAAATTCAACTTAGCCACATAATACTTCAATGCTGGACTTGGGCATAATGTACTATATAATAATATATAAAAATCACTCATTTAACTGAATTAAACTGCTCTGTACTATATGTGTAAGGTAAAGAGTAGTTGAATAGTTGAATGAGTGACTTTTTTATTCAACGTCAAAAATAGTTCAATAGCAGTTCGTCATGGAAAATGAAATAAGGTAGATAAGTATTAGAATAAAATACATTTAATATAATTGAATACTGCAAATGATCAAACCAATGGAGGCTCACAGCTTAAAAGTGAAGTATATTCTTCTGAATAGTAATTTAAATTGAATGTCAACAATACCTGTTAGCATTTCTTCGACTTGACCTGTTTTTCTTGATGGTCAACTGAATCTTGGTTCTTACGTTGGGCTGCTCACGCAATGCCCTCTTTTGACGACTGTCCTGTAAATTCATACAAGAAAAACATTAAAATCAAACCCAGCCATAAAGTTAAACAGTGATTTTCTAGTCCTTTTACCCAGTTTTTAATGTAATTTATAAAACTGAAATAAAATCAGTTGTAATGAAAATGTATAGTTTGCTTTACACAAAAGAAATATGAAACTTCAATACTCATTTCTTAGTAAACTAGAGATTATTAAAGAATAAAGAATATGCTCAACATGTCCACCCATACACAATTTGAATATTTTCATCATAATAATTATTCATTTTGCATGGCAAAGACATTTTGTTCATAAGACGAGTGGAATCCACCCATAATGTCACACAAAACAAGGATGATAAACTAGCACTGCCGTGTGTATACCCCCCCCCCCCGTTGAGTAATTTTTAAAGCTACCAACTTCGTGAGACAAAACAAAATTTTCTTTCATTAGAAATAAATCACCTTAAATACCTTATTTAAAAAACACTTACAATAGGGTAACAGGACTAAAAAATCACTCTATATCAATGAATAAAGAGAAAAATATGTTCTACTGGTTTTAGTCACAAAAATTCATTCACAGAGTTCATTCCTAATTAACAAAGTGATTATAGATAGTTCAGTCTTGAGAGGAAACATGCAATTTCATTTCGACATGATGACAGTCGAGCTTTTACTCAAGACTGAATCATCATCAACACTTAACAAACAGTACAAATAAGAGTTAGTGCATTAGAAATTCAACTTAGCCACATAATACTTCAATGCTGGACTTGGGCATAATGTACTATATAATATATAAAAATCACTCATTTAACTGAATTAAACTGCTCTGTACTATATGTGTAAGGTAAAAAGTAGTTGAATAGTTGAATGAGTGACTTTTTTATTCAATGTTGTTATATACTATGCATGTTGTGATTTTTTTGGAAATATACGATCGACAAAACCATTACTAAAGGAACAACTTAGTGCCTATCAACTATAATAAGAGGACTATTCACACAAAGTAACAAACGTTTCCATCCGACGTCGCTAGACATGCCCAAATCAAGTACTTTCATGCACAGACACATTCCTCCTATTCAGTGGCTTTCCAGCTGTACCAGCAAAAGTGACGTTGCGCTGCGCATTGTGTACGTTCTGGGTACAGTATATTGTTCCAGTTCCAATCAAAAATTGTTACATCACGTGACTAGTGCAAAATGTTCCCATGGAACGCCATTTCAAAATCGTTGGATCAAGCTTTTGGCGCGCACATATAAGGTTGATTTACACTAAAATGTGTCGTTTACTAGCTGCGTGAATGAAGAAAGGCTGTTTTACAAACTTACCATCTAGAAAAGTGTGCATTTCTTTTATTCCATTACTCTCAAATTTTCTATAGAGAAAAATTCATTTAATGAATGGTTATCAAACATCATATTGTTGGTTATGTATTCTATAGCTATGCTATGGTAAACAAACAAACTATCAGCGCATGTGCAGAGAAGCAAGCAGACTACAATAATCGACCAATGAGAGCTCAGATAGTTGGAACTGTACCAGGTCGGACAATTTACCACGCTTCGACTGTGGGGCAGGATTTTGGAACTGGAACTGGTTTCTGGTACAGAATCTGTCAAAACTCTTCCCATGGAACGCGGAACTTTTTACCTGGTAAATTGTGAATCGGGCAATGTACCACATTCCATGTACACAGAATGGGCTCATTGTTGCAGCATTCAAGTTGAGAATGTGTGCTGCAATTTAAAATCGCGAGTTGTGACCTCAGATCTGTGATACTGTTTTGTTAATCAAAAACCCAAGACCGATTGAAATTGATCGTCAGTTGTGCGAAGTGTACGGAAACGACGTTAAGAATGAAAGTTCGGTCCCGAGATTGTGTATGTAGTTCAAAAATGGCCGCACTAGCGTTCATGACAAGGAGGATCGAGCGTTGTCACAGATGAGTTGGTTGCCAAAGTCGATCAGAAAATTCGGGAAAATCGCCGTTAATAAGTCCACACCTTGATCCAAGTGACTCTCACTTGTTGCCAAGTCAATCTGTTTGTTGAAAATGTAGAAAAATAGTATTTTTTCTGCTGTATATAATAAACTTATTGTCTCATTCAATCTTTTTATTTTATTTCAAAACGTTTGTTACTTTCTGAATAGCCCTCGTATAATGAAGGGAAGAATTGACTTGCAGACGTGGTACGTGATAGGAAATTCACGAATGACGCATCATCACGTCTGATTAACTTGAAATTTTGCATATAGATTCTAAATTTACCGTGTATGGCTAAAGGCCTATTTTTAATTTTTCAAAGTTTCAGTGGGTCAGGTTTTCAGTTTTTAATTAGAGCCGGGTTACCTGCTAGTAGTAAATGAATAGTGAGAGTTATGTGGAAGATGGTGGAGAAATTAAACTCTTAAAGATACAAAAGAGGGATTTTGACAATAATTTATTCAAAGTGAACAAGTGAAAACTATTAAGAGCAGTTAAGAAAATATCATGAACTTGCCTCTTTCCGATTTTTGAGAAAGTCTTCAATGAGGTTTTCGCAGTAAATATCTTCTTCGTCGACCCAGGAATTGTGATGGGATGACCATCCTTTCCATTTCACCAGATACTCCGTTTTGGCGTTCCGCTTCGTCCTGGCATCCACAATGGCTTCCACTTCGTACTCACTGCCATCACAGCTACTGTCACTGCTCTCTTCTTCACCATCGTCCTTATTTTTCTCTTCCTTCTTCTCTTCCACCTCATCCTTCTTTTTCTTTTCAGTCTGCTTCTTCTTTTCTTTGTCATCTTTGGTATTATCCTGCAAAATATTACTCAACTATAGTTTCAAAAAAATACTCTAGTATTCTAATCACAAAAATATAATTTTATCAATAGTTTCTAGATAAATTCCAAGTACTGTTTGATATAAACTGTATTATAGGAATATAATAATTTGAAATGAACTATTTAAGAAACTCATAAACTGAGAGTTTTAAAAGATGCATTAGTATTTTAGCCACAAAAATAAAATTTTATTAATAGTTTCAAGATTTATTTCAAGTAGTGTTTGGTATCAAATAATGAATAAATATTAAAAATGATTCGAAATGAACTATTTAAGAAATTCATAAACCGAAATACGTCTTTTCAAGGTTCAAATGACTATAATTTTCCATAATTTCCAATGCCTAGATCAAAGACCAAGCATTCCTTGATAGATCCAGTCGTAAGCACACAAAAACTAATAGTCTAGTATTTAGTAGTAAACTATACTAAAAACACTAGGAGTCATACTTGGACTGATTTTCACAAAATACGAATGAACTACGGAGGTATCAATAGTATAGGTTAATGCTAGCTTTAGAACCGCGAAATTATTCCTATACAAGATTTTCAGGTGAATGCGTTTTGAAAAAAATGTCTAGTTGAAGTAGCCAACTCAACACTTGCAAGTCAATCAGTAATTTTCTACTCATATTAAATATGAGTTTATTTAACACATTTTCTTTGAGTAAACAAGAAATTGAAAGGAATATAAGAGAAGCCCCACTACTTCTAAACTCACGGTATTCTGAACAATTTTCAATAATTAGTTGGAAATATTATTCTAAATAGTATTCTCAGTTGAATTTTTATAAATTCCAAGAAAGTTGTTTTTCTAAATTCCCCTTTCAATTTCTCAAAACTGACTAGCCAGTTCATTGCTTCCATCTTTTATAATTTTTAAGAACGTTATCAACAAATATTCAAATAATCAAGAAAAATGTCGAATCGAACAAGTAAGAATTACTAAGGTTTTACTTTATATATATCGTATTTTCACTGTGAATCACTTACTGGCTCTTGATTCTTTAAAAACTCGTCGATGAGCTTTTTGCAGTTCAAGTTGGATTCCTTTTCCCAAGTGTCATCATTTGAGCCCCAGCCTTTCCAGTGCACAAGATATTCGGTTTCACCTTTTCTGGTTTTTCTCATTTTCACAATTCTATCTACCTGTCGATAACAATGGAAAATGAAATAAAATCTTGGAAACATATTATAAGAACAATAATTTGGTATTAGATAATATTAAAATAGATTAAATTTCATAAAAGTAAAATCATAGCCCTATTTTGGAATTTTCTGGGAGTAAAATAGTACAGAGTATCCTTAGTTTTTCTCTCCCGATCAGAGCGTTCTAGTAATAGTTATTTGTATATCGACTTTTTCTCCCTGTGGGAAAAAGTTTGAAGCCCGAGGCGAAGCCGAGGGCAACAATTTTCCTGAGGGCGAAAACGTATTTTTCGCTGGTGATGTAAACAACCTTTTTCTCCATCTACATTTTTTTATAGAAACTGCAAATAATATTATTTTAATAACTTACGTATTGGTGACAATGTTTCCTAACAACATAACCTAAAATCTGAAACCTAAAAACCGGTCGTCTGATTGGCACTGCCGATTGCGCTATCGGCAACAGTTGCAACAATTATATCAGCTGGGCGTCTACCAAAAATGGCTGACTCCAGATCACGCGGTTCAGATTTGAATTGCAGATCAAAAATATTTGTTGGCTGGTATTTTGGATAGAATAAAACATTTTTAAAATTGTATAAATTTTTATCGTCTACTAATATTAAGAATATATCATACAAACATATATTTCATGAGTTGATCAAATTTCTGGTTGTGGTATTGAATTCAGTTGACTCAATGACAGACACCTCTATTATGCTTTCTCATCTGAGCTTAAACCTTCTAACCTATTACAATGTAAGTTTTAAAATATAGATGCTTCCCATGTTATTTAAATGGAGTACCTTTTACTCCCTAGGGAGTTTTTCTGTTTTTTACTACCAAGAGCGAAAAAGTGATACTTTAGTATTATGTTTCAGAGAGTAAAGTAAGTACTTTAGACAGTAGGTGGAGGAAAAAATAATAAGTGAATCAAACATGTTGTGGTGATCCTGTCTCTCTCCTCTTGCCGTTGGCGCTCTTTTTCCCTCTGCTCCTCTCTGTCCCTTTCTCTCTCCTCTGTCCCTTTCTCTCTCCTCTTGCCGTTTGCGTTCACTTTCCCTCCGTTCCTCTTGGTCTCTTTTCAGCTTTTCCTCATCTCTTTTCAGCCTTTCCTCGAACATGAACAATATTTGATCGGATGTGTTCATGGTGCTGTTTGCCAGTGCCACTGACAGGATTCCACGAGTATCATCGACTGATATTTCTTTTCCTGTTGCAGGTGTTGGAGGGGTGGCGCGCGGAGATGAAGTAGCAGGCACGTCCTGGAGCTCTATCTGGGTGGACGAATGCTGTTTCAGATTCTCCGAACTGAATCCGACTGAGCCCACACTGCCGGGATCTCGATCTCGTGGATTTCCTACTCCATCATCATCATGGCTAGGAGTGGTCGGCGGGACTGACGCATTGGGCATCACGGCATCTCTGGCGACGGGCTCCGAATGATGTACGTCCGGATAGGAGACGAACGAGTTCGGGTTGGTGTCATCCATGGTGAACTCGCGAGGATGATACAATGTGCGCGGAGAAATTGATTCAATTGTAGTGTATGAAATTGTTGATCAGAACAAGTGCAAATTGGAATAAGTGATTGTGACAAGTGAACAAAAATTATAGTTGCAAGTTGATGTGTGAACAAATACAGGTATGAGAATAGACATTTATCACTAACATAGAATCTAGCACAATTACTAACACTAATAGAAGGAATGACCTTTGAATTGATCTTTATGATAATTATTTTCAAGCCCTAGAAACACTGAAGTATCTTCAAGTTCGTTTTTTCCCTCAAATTTTATTGAATGACTGACTTTTATTATTGAATGATCGTGTGTGACACGTTTTTTATTTACTCTTGATTGTTCAAGATAATACTTTTGACTCATGAAGGTTATAATAACACAGTTTATAACCGGGATTGAAATATTTTACAATAGTAAAGTTCCCAAAAATTTTCCCTATCTTTGTTGCTGTAATATACAGAACAACAATATCTCTGCAATCGATCAGTGGCCTCTTCAAAGCTCTGAGTTGGGCGCCATGTGTGGTGATCCTGTCTCGCGCTGAAGTGTCATGTGTGGCGGACCTAGCTCCAGGGAGGGCATGGACCACACAAAAAATAGATAATTTTAAGATCGCTCTATAGCACAATATTATTGGAACACTCCAATCCTACATCTGGGATAAACTACAGATTTCTCAACCAATTAAATAAATTCTCAGGTCTGATATTACACAGAGGGGCATATATTCATGTACCCGTAAAAGTGAGCACTATCATAAAATTATCTATTTTTTGTGTGGTCCATGCCCTCCCTGGAGCTAGGTAGGTCCGCCACACATGATACTTCAGCGCGAGACAGGATCACCACAATGTATACTTACTTTTCTCTTAGAGCTACTACAATAATTATTAAAAACAATAAAAAAGGGCACTTGGCTGTTCAAATATGTATAATATGATGGAGAATGTAGTCAAGATGAGACCTCACCAACTCTCAACTCATGGGAGCATCAAAAATGTCGAATTATTTAGAATTTGAACAAATTCTACTTTAATAATGTATCGCTGTACTCGTTTTGAAAATAATCATTCAAAAAGAAAACAAAATTTAGTTTGAATAAAAACAATTGGCAACATTTACCTCATACTCTATGTCCTCTTCCTCGTTTTCATCTGAATCTTCATGCTCTTTCTCTGAAGTACTTTTCCCTGTCTTCTGCTTTTTTGACAGGTGGGGTTTTCCCTAAAAAAAAATTCTAGTGAAAATACGATCTATAGAAGGAGTAAAGTACAGTTTTAAGAAGAGTAAGGCTCAACACACACTTACGCGACTCAGGTCGAAGAGAGACTCGACTCTAGTCGAGAGCATGTGTTTTCAAATGGTGACGTCGTGGAGACTAGAATCGACTGGCCTGAGTGTCACCATTTGAAAACACATGCTCTCGACTAGTGGCGTAAATGTGAGTTGAGCCTAAGTAGTATGAGTATAATTATTTAAACAGCATTATTTTATATTAGTAAGATACCTTCTTATTTTTCTTTTCCTCTTTCCGATTTTCTTCTTCGTCCGATTTGTTCAGCTCGTCGCTATCGTTCTCAACATAAGCCCTTTTCAATCCTTTCCGAGGAGACTTACGTTCCTGCAATCGTTACAATCAGATTTCAATGGTTTGTAATATATTTGTCCGGATAAAGTTAATGAAGAAGAAAGAAAGAAGAAACTTTATTTCGCCAAAATACAAAATACAGAATCACTAGAAAATATTTTCAATAATTGAAATATACATAAATAATAGAGATTAAAGATAAATTTATATATTTAAGATAATTTTAAAGATATATAAAAAGATACCACAGCTAGCGCACAAGTCTGACTTTGCTGGCTGTGCCAAAACATTGAGATTTATTATAATTTACATTTATGTTATATATCTTGTATTTTATCGAAATAAATATTCTTATAATTCTATTCTAAATATTCTAATTGAAAATTACTACAGATGGGGTGGAGCAATAGCGAATAAAGGCGGATTCCCACAAATCAGTACCACTGAAGATGTACGATATAGTGAGAATATTATTCCCATAACTTCTAATAGGACTTTTCATACTCGCTCGACCGGACTGAGTGAGAATAATTCCATTATAAATTCGACTTGAAAATTTTCAAAGCATATCGAATATGGTACAATTCGTCAACTCTCCTTTTGTAGAGATCGATGCAGAAGATTTTGCAGCTTGTGTTGTAAAACATTTTGGTGGAGATCAGGCTTCAGTTGAAATGGAATTTGTGGATTTTTAAAATGATCTTGTCTCTCAGATCACTTTCTACAACTGGAAATATTTGGCCTCAAGTCCCCAAAGAAAAATATCCAATTATTATTCAAGTTGCATTGAGGTTGAAAGCTATGCTCAGCTCTACCTACTTGTGTAAATAATCTTTTTCAAGTATGAAATTCATAAAAAATCGATATAGGGACATGTTTTAGACAACTGCATCAGAATGGCGGCTACAACGTCAAGAAAATACTTGATCGCCAAAAAGAGTTCCACTGCTCTCATTGAAATGCACATTTCAACTTTTGTTATACTTTTTGCTATGAGATAAGTAGATTTCAACACTAGAAGTGTATTTTTATAGGCGATACTTTCTTTATTCTAATATTCCTTGGTAGCTCACTAGAAGATTTTATAAATGCTATTCTAGCTCACAGGCTCATAAGTTTGGCGACCACTGATCTAAACTATCTAGAATGATCACTACTCAATATAAAAAGAACAAGATTTACCTCTACTTCCTCCTCATCTTCGTCACTATCTTTCTTGACAGCTCCTTTCCCCTTTCCTTTGTCATTTTTAGATTTTTTCGGTGATTTGGACTTGGAATTTTTCTGAAAATAATGGATTTCAGCTGAAAAATATTCTAGAGGAGCAAAGGAAGGTATTACAACTTATGAATAAGGTCCAGTAAATTATCCACTATCCAACCTTCGTTCATCAGACCCTTCCAAAGTAGAGGTGCAAATCTATTTCATCTTGAACCTATTCTGTATAGGTTACTATAGTAACCTAGTAAGTCCACATTATAATGGCAGTGGAGAAAGATAAAACAGCGTTGCCGATTCTCTACCTTGCCACTGCCTTCTAGAGAGGATAGCTAACAACAATATTTTTATAGCTGATACCGGTATATCTGATGAAATATTAACTGCTTATTCTTGTTTAAAATATCAATTACATTTTATTCATCAATAATATCTATTTTTCAATGATTAAGGCTCTGAAAAAATTTGATCACCTTGCCATGTGTGTTGAGTAGTGTTAGAAATAAGAACATTCTATTCAGTAATAACAAGTTAATAATA
The DNA here is from genome assembly GCF_014356525.2 of Nilaparvata lugens. Taxonomy (NCBI): domain Eukaryota; kingdom Metazoa; phylum Arthropoda; class Insecta; order Hemiptera; family Delphacidae; genus Nilaparvata; species Nilaparvata lugens. The sequence goes on from NC_052508.1 coordinate 18,223,787, forward strand.
TTAATAGTTTCGAATAAGCATACAGTACTGAATTTCAATGATGCTTGATGAGTAATATTTCTATAAATAAAAATGAATTTTCAACGTCACTATTCAACATCATTACTCAACATGTCAATGTGAATTTTCAACGTTATCAGAATCATTCACATGTCAGTTACCTTCCCGCGGTTGTCGAAACATTCTAAGCTGAAGAATATATTTTTTATATTGAAATCAATAGTACCCTCTTTATACTTTTTTATTCAAACACAACTAATTGAAGAGACTTGAAATGTTGTCAAAATCCACTTTATTCAAATAAAAATTAATATTTTACAGGAACATGCTTTCGTGTGTGCTCACACATCATCAGCTGTAAGTTACAGTACAGTTGGGAAGTAGAACGTTTCCAACCTAACAGAAAGAAAAACAGTTGCAACCTAACAAAAAGAAAGTTAGGTTGGAAACGTTCTACTTCCCAACTGTACTGTAACTTACACCTGATGATGTGTGAGCACACACGAAAGCATGCTCCTGTATTTAAATAAAGTGGATTTTTGACAACATTTCAAGCCTCTTCAATTATGGAAAATCTCCATAACATCAATATTCACACTACAAACTTAATCAAACACAACTAGTTTCAGCACTCATGCCATTTTCAAATATCAAAGTCAAAGAATATACATTTTCGAATCAGGAACAGCTTTTTAGTTGACAAAATGCCAAGGTGGAGCTCTGCATGTAGATAAATAGATGAAGGCCTTTATAGATTAACGCTTTAAACATTACAAGCGGTTTGGACAAAGTCCGTACTGTCAGTGCCGTACCGTACAATGCCTCCTGTTACGGCTTCCAATAGCCAAATTGTCAGCCACCGGGTAATTATGAAAATTATAACAGTCGAAATACGACATTTATTTATACACAAGAAATCAGTATGGAAACAGCTGGCATGTATGATCAGAACTGGTTCTTTTACAAGGTTAATACATAAGTGAATACATATTGTCATTGTCTTCTACTAGACAGCCATTGACAGTGTTTGAGTCTAAAAATGGACAATGGTTTCACCTCGAAATTAATCATTTATTCAGTGTGATGAATACTGAAAAACCACAGCTTGTTTCAAGCCACCAGGCTTAGGTATAGAGCTTACATTGTGTAAACTACATTTTGAACATTTTTGTAGACGAGAGATAATACTACCAATTGGATTGTAATATTACAAACAATAATTAACATTAATTTATTACCTTGGTTATCGGTTCATCATCAGAGCTGTTTTCCTCTTCCTTCTCTTCCTCCTCCTCATCTTTCTCTTCCTCACTGTCACTTTTTTTCGATGATCGGGGCCCCGACCTTCGTTTAGTTTTGCTGGGTGCCTGTAACCAATAATTATTAGCCTAATAGTTATAGTTCAATCAATCAATCATAATTGAATGCTATAGAGAAAGACTCTGATTGAAGTAACACGATTCTTTTCTAGCACGTTTCTAGATGTTTTTTCATTTTTGTTTACCCGTTATTCATTTTTGATAAAATTGAATTATATTTTTATTCACACAACACAATAAATATCCAGAAAAATATAAAAATATGATTCCTATATAAATATAAATGTTTCCTTTGCTGTATCTTGGACATACTTTGATTGAAGGACCGCCCCATCCTTGCTCAACTGAGATTGGGCTACTCTGTGATTGTGAGCAGTTACATGTCCAGAATCACTGATGGTGTGCGTCATATATGTCCCGACTGTGGCAGCGGTCCCCACAGCAAGGAGCATCTTTTCAGCTGCCCCTCGAAACAGACAATATTGACAGCTGCCAGCCTCTGGACCGACCCCTGGGCCCGCTTCCTGGGCCTTGAGACGGAGGAGGAGTGAAACAACGGGGTTCCCGAAGTTGCTACAACAACTGAACTAAATAATAGTTATTGTCAACACGATTTACCTCGTCTTTATCCTCACTGTCACAATCTTCGTCGCTTTCTTGCTCAGCAGCTTTTTTCCCTCTTCCTGTACCATTTTTCGATGTTTTAGGTGTTTTGGACATGGATGGTTTTTTCTGAAAATAATGAATTAGAATCATAGTTGAAATATATTCTATAGACTACAGAGGAGTAAGTACAATGAAGTCTTTTCTGAAAATAATGAATTGTAGTAGAACATATTATTCTAAATAGGAGTGAAGATATGTTTTATATAAGAAATATTGATGAAACAAGTTAGATGGAATCTCGATTATCCGACATTTGTTTAAATTAACCTTTCAAAAAGCAGGTGAAGATTAATTTCTGTGCGTTACTTTTGAAAAGAAATGGTTGCAAACTGGTTCTTTTACATGGTTAATACATAAGTGAAAACATATTGTCATTGTCTTTCTTCTACGAGATAGCCATTAGCAGTGTTTGAGATTAATTGGAATTTACAATGCTTTCAACTCGAAATTCATCGCTTATTCAGTGTGATGAATACTGAAAAACCACAGCTTGTTTCAACCCACAGGCTTAGGTATAGAGCTTTCATTGCATAAACTACATTTTGAACGTTTTTGTAGACGAGAGATAATAACTCAACGATCTACCAATTGGATTGTAATAGTACAAACAATAATTAACATTTCTTACCTTGGTTATCGGTTCATCATCAGAGCTGTTTTCCTCTTTCTTCTCTTCTTCCTCCTCATCTTTCTCTTCCTCACTGTCACTTTTTTTCGATGATCGGGGCCCCGACCTTCGTTTAGTTTTGCTGGGTGCCTGTAACCAATAATTATTAGCCTAATAGTTATAGTTCAATCAATCAATCATAATCAAATGCTATAGAGAGAGACTCTGATTGAAGTAACACGATTCTTTTCTAGCACGTTTCTAGATGTTTTTTCATTTTTGTTTACCCGTTATTCATTTTTGATAAAATTGAATTCTATTTTTATTCACACAACACAATAAATATCCAGAAAAATATAAAAATATGATTCCTATATAAATATACAGGGTGATTCATAATTATGGTAAAATAATTTAATACGTGACAGTAGAGGTAAAAATAAGAAAAAAGTTCATATAAACATATATCCATAAACGCTTCATTAGCGAGCTATACAGAGTGAAAGATTTCGCCCGGAATTCAGTTCCTCTGGTGAAATACACCGATGCTGAATTGTTTGGCGACTAGTTTTTGAGAAACTTATGCTGGATTCATATGGAAAAATATCTGAAAAATTGAATAAAACTAGTCTGGAAGCTGTAGTGTGAGTAGTTTTTGAGAAAAAAGTTGAAATGTGCAAAAAATCTAAGTAGAAAAACACAGACTTCTACGTTTGATGCCCAATAACTTTCTTTAATGACCAGTAAACAAATAATTCCTCGCAATAAAAATTGTAGAGAATTTAATTCTGAAAAGAATGATGTAAGCTGTGTAAACTAAATTCAAATAAAAGTTGGATAAAATGTATTCTCATGTAGTACATTACACCACAAAAATTTGCTGTTTTATGAGGAGAGAACTAATAACTCATAAGTTGTAGCTGATTGCAAATAAAATATTCGGTTTTTTATGAAAAGTTTTTTTTATATGATCAATCAATCAATCAATCAAATTTTATTCACAATTTCAAAAAAACAATTTAGGGTCCTGCCAAACCTGTAGGTTTTTCGGCGGGTGCCCAATCACAAAAACAATATTAAGAACATAATTAGGTAAGTTTACTAGGAATTTTTATGACATTCGAAGTTCAAAATAAATAAAAAAAAGACAATATGTAATGTAATAAAAACAAGAAAGTATAAACTAAAAAATAACTTTACAAAGTTTGTTGAATAAGAAAAATCAACTGAAAAGTATGAAAAAGAAGAAGAAAAATAGAAAGAAGGATTGTTTCACACTATCTTGATAAAACATTTCATCGCTGAGGCAGGCGGCAGTGTCAACAATGAGAAAAATAGAATTTCAGCCAGCCAGAACTTAGGAATAATATAAAAACTCGCTGGTAATTGTGCAGCCAAATAATAGTAACAATAATAATAATATATATTATAGATAATCTAAGTATATAATAAATTATAAGTTTAGTGTGTTCGCATTAATATTAAGATACATCATTATGTCCTTTTTAGTGTAGTCTCGAATATTTTGGGGAAGTCTATTGAATAAGTAGGGAAGAACATAGTGGAGGGATCTTTTGCCGTATACATTATTGAATCTGGGGACTAGGAATATTAATGGAAATCTCAAGTTGTAAGGTGCGGCAGGAGCAAGAAATCTATACTGAAAATTACATTTAAAAAGTGTTATAGTTTGTAAAAGTAAAAATTTCTGGGTGATAGGGTATGGTAAAATATATAGATGTTTTGTAGGTTGTTTGGATCAATATTCAAGACAGGGATTCTGGTTGTTATACAGTTTAATGTTCTCAGTTGGATTCGCTCTATACTTTTTAAAAGATAATTTGCTGCACTTCCCCATGTTTCAATTCCATATCTAACAATAGGTTCCATCAGTGACTTATAAATTAGATACAAGCAGTCGGGAGTGATGTTTCTATGCAGATAATAAATTTTTGCATTTAGCGCTTGAAGTCTTTTTGCAATGTGATCGATATGAGGATTCCATCTCAGGCTACAATCAATTATAATACCAAGATAACGGGTGCTATTCACTAGATCTAGAGGCGGACATTTGCAAGTTAGAAAAGCATTTGAATAAAGGCAATGGCAGTCATGACTTGATACTGTTGGTATTTCATTGCATCTCAGATGGGGAGACTTGAAGTGCATTAATACAGTTTTTTTTCTATTAACAATTAGATTTCTGTCGTGGGACCATCTTAGGATTCTGTTATAATCCAGTTGGATCAATTGCTGGGCTGTTTTCAAATCTCTATGTCCAACTATCAGAACAGTATCATCTGCATACATTAGTACTTCTCCATGACTAATTACACTGGAAATTGAGTTTACATAGATGTTATATAAAATCGGGCCTAAAATACTTCCTTGTGGTACACCAAAATCATCATTTTTGTGTAATCCACTGTGATTGCCACCCAGGTTGACCATGAAATATCTATCAGTCAGATAGCTCTTGAATAACTTCAATACATTGCCAGTAATTCCTATATTTGATAATTCTCGCAGTAATATCTTGTGATCAAGGGTATCAAAAGCTTTAGAATAATCGATAAATAGTGCAAGAACATGATATCTGTCGTTTAGCAGATTGTTTATTTTATTAGTAAAATTTACGAGAAGGGACTCAGTGCTTTTTCCTTTTTGAAACCCATATTGAGAGTTGGAAAGAATATTATTTTGAAGAAGGTATTTATTTAAGTGTGTGAATAAATATTTTCAAAAATTTTCTCGGGTACTGACAATTTAGATATAGGTCTGAAATTGTTAAAGTTATCACGAGCACCAGATTTATAAATTGGTTTAACTATAGAAATCTTCATTGAGTCAGGAAAAATTCCTTTTGAGATAGATAAGTTGATCAAGTGACATAGAGGAATATAGAGATAGTCGTCAAGGATATGAAAATCCAAAACTCCCACACCATCAAAACCAGGTGATTTATTTTTATCCATATTATTTACTATTTGTTCAATGTCTTGAACAGTAGCTTTTCTGAGATAGAAATTTACATTAGGTGGGAGCGCGACAGAGTCAACGAGAATCAGTGGACATAAAAGTAGCATATCTAAATCACATTAAACTTATACCAAAAGACTAGTAGATCATGCCATTAAAACTGGGAGGAAGCTCGAACAGAAGTAGATGATCTCCTATGATTCCTGCCCAAATGTTTACTGAAAACTGATGTTGTGGAAGAGTAGGATTGATGGTATGAGGATTCTCAGCTGCCCAAATATGTTGGTTGTGGACGTTAACGATAGCTGTTCTTGTAAAGTGTGCCTCGTCGGTACATAAAACGGTTGTTAAAAAGTTTGGGTAAACAAGTTTTTACTAAAAACCATCGGCAAATACCAGCACGGGGAACAAATTCAAATTCTGTCGTAAATTTGTCAAATTATTCCACTTCTAAGGAGAGCTGACAGGAGTACTCAGTGAACCTCATAATATAAATTTTACAATATTATGTTGAATCCATTCTCCACCATTAGCAAGTGAAACTACATAATTTTACAGTTTATAGAACTTTGGTGAAGCTAGATAATTTTCCAAGTCAAGAACTTTAGTTTTGTGATCTATCATTAACCAATCTAATTATAAACAAATACAATGGGCAGTTTCATATAAAATGTATAGCCTTAATTTTTCTCTTCTGCACCGTTTACATTTTCTCAACGCAAACAAGAATCAGTCAGCATGAGATCAAATAGGTTCAGATGAAAACCATCGGGATTTACTAAATTAAATGAGAACTCACTTAACTAGATCGGGGCTTACAAACTAACATTTACCTCCACTTCCTCCTCACTCTGTTCGTCTTCGTCACTTTCTTTCTCGGCAGCTCTTTTCTTCCCTTTGCCATTTTTCAATGTTTCAGGTGTTTTAGATATGGACGGTTTCTTCTGAAAATAATGAATCCTAGTAAGAAATATTTCATATAAAAGTGAATAAATGTCTGAAGGTGCATTTTCGTTTGTGCGTAAACTTCCGCAGTCGACGACGACAAGCATTGTTGACATTCTTACTGTCCAAATTTCAAGGGTGCTTAAACAGCTGATCGAATATCTTTTCATTTGTATTTATTATTCAAGAATCAAATATTTCTAATGATATCAACATATTGCCATTTTAAAGTATAAACTCAACCTCCCCCATTAAAACATAATTGAACATAATCTTTTAGACAAATTGAAATCTACCCAATCTGAGATTCTCACCATGTCGTGGTCGATGACGGCATTTACGCACAAACGAAGACCCAGCTTTACATAAGTCATGTCAAGAAACAAATTCAATAGATTATTGATCATCTTACCCTTCCAAAGTGAAAGTGTACATTGATTGCAGTCCGCCTCTTCTGATTATTATTTGAATTTTGGTTCTAAATTGAATAGAATATCTTGATTAGCCTCAATAGTACATCACAATTTAATTGACATATAGGCCAGTCAACACTACAATACTGTCAATAAAACACTGGAGAATTCTCTATTTATCTATTTCTTGGTATCTTTTTATCTTTCATTTTCGCTTTCTTCCCAAATATGCTCTTTTATATTTAAAAATATACATTATTTTTTATCTATTTCAAAATCCATTGGATATAATTTTTCTTCATATATTCTTTGACAGATTAGAAGGGATTATCTACAAGAAATATTTCTAACTCATTTCTAAATCTTTTGTAATTGAGTTGTCTTCTTTCAATGGGCAGTCTATTCATAATTTTTATCTGTCTTGTGGAGTCTGCTTCTTGTTACATTCAAAGATTGACTATCTCGTGTATTACGTGTATGTAGCACTTCTCATCTCCATTTTATCGGAATAATTTCTGAGCCTTATTATTTGTACTATTGGAAGCAGATCTACTTTCAAGCCCAAATGTGATTGTTGTTGTTTCATCTGCATTAGCATTCAACCAAGTTTGAACTACCTTCAAATTAGATTCAGAGTGCCACAGCCTGAGTGTCATCTGCAAGCCTATTGAGAACTGCGGTGTCATCTGCAAAGAAGACTATTTTCGATGGGACATTGATGCTCAAATCGTCAATCATAATAAGAAAGAGCAATGGACCCAGGACCGAGCCCTGAGGTACTCCACACTTGACAGACAAAGTACCCGAGCTTTTACCATCCACACATACAATACAATATTTTACCGAATTGGCTCTATATAAAAATTAACATTTAGAATCACCGTTGAAGTTGACAAAATGCCAAGAAGATGGATCTCTTTATCTACCGGATAATACTACCTGTTAAGGCTTATAATAGTCTTTAAATAGTAAAACAATAGCCTGAAATTCACCAGCTTTTCAGTTTTGGTTCAAGATAATAAAAATATATAATTCAATAATGATCAACCAATTACAAATTACAATAGTGAAAAGTAAATTCGTATGGTTTTTGTTGTGGAGTCCCTTGCGGAAAGGTCTCAACTCACCAAAATATATAGGCTAATTTAAGCCGTAAATAGACCTTACGACTGTCATACTTCAGCAGGGACACGTGTCCATCCTATAACACGGGAATGACCTGGCTAAAAACTGTTCATATTTGGGTTTGAACCCGGGACGTCTAGACTGTTACGCAAGCATTATATTCACTACACCACGATACAATAGTAACGAATAATTAAATAAGACGTTCTTTACCTTGGATGGTGGTTCATCTTCAGAGTCGTCTTCTTCTCTCTCTTCTTTTTCTTCTTCTGCTGTATCTTGGACATACTTTGATTGAAGGACCGCCCCATCCTTGCTCAACTGAGATTGGGCTACTCTGTGATTGTGAGCAGTTACATGTCCAGAATCACTGATGGTGTGCGTCATATATGTCCCGACTGTGGCAGCGGTCCCCACAGCAAGGAGCATCTTTTCAGCTGCCCCTCGAAACAGACAATATTGACAGCTGCCAGCCTCTGGACCGACCCCTGGGCCCGCTTCCTGGGCCTTGAGACGGAGGAGGAGTGAAACAACGGGGTTCCCGAAGTTGCTACAACAACTGAACTAAATAATAGTTATTGTCAACACGATTTACCTCGTCTTTATCCTCACTGTCACAATCTTCGTCGCTTTCTTGCTCGGCAGCTTTTTCATCCTCACTGTCACTTTTTTTCGATGATCGGGGCCCCGATCTTCGTTTAGTTTTGCTGGGTGCCTGTAACCAATAATTATTAATAGTTATAGTTCAATCAATCAATCAATCAATCATAATTAAAAGTTATAGAGGAAGACTCTGACTGAAGTAATGATTCTTTTCTAGATGTTTTTCATATTTGCTCACCCGTTATTCATTTTTGATAAAATTGAATTCTATTTTTATCTACACAACACAAAAGAAAATTAATATCAATAAAATATAAAATATGATGTTTATATAAATACATAAAATGTTTTCTTCGCTGCATCTTGGACATACTCTACAAGCTTTTGCCTCTGGATTACTTGCTATTTATAAATATACATTCCAAGATCCTCACGATTGTGAATTCCATGATCTGTAATGTTTCCAGAGGCAGATATTCTTCAACACTTTTAGAGCCGGTTTTCGAGCTCGGGATTTAGCCAAGTTCTAGACTTAAAACAGTTGGAGTCAGAAAGTTGGCTTCCGAAACGGGGCGTAGTCGTAGTTTTTATGATAATCTTCTTTTTCTCATTTGTATAATCGGAAAAGTTTTTCCTTGACGAAATGAAACATTCCTAAATAATTCAAAATAGCTGAAACTTTCCACTATTTTCTCTTATTTTATTTTGTCTTCAATTTTCTAGTTTTTCGAAATTTAATTTAAACGTGGAGATAGAGATATATTTAATTTAAACAGATAGAGGAGCATGTATATGGAAGCATAGAATCTATGGACTTCGGCTGTTAAAAAAGCCAGGTGGGTTCAAGCTGAGAAATGTTCAAATTTTGGTTCTGTCCATCTGTGTAATATATTTTATTACTTTTTCGTGATTGCTGACTAATTTATTGAATAATCAATCTATTTACCTATAATCTATATTAATAAAGGAAAGAATCGGCTTAAACATGTACGAGATAGGAAATGCACAATCATCAGGCTGAACTACTGAACTGATTTACTTGAAATTTTTTTGAGATTCATAAGTTGAATCGTAACTATAAAAGCCCAACCAAACTGGGCTTTCTCCAAGTGACTCCGTAGCTTAGTTGATAGTGAGCGCGATTGATGAATCGAAAATTTCGGGTTCGAGACGTGTCAAACCCATTTTTTTAGGAATTTTCAACTCTTGTAAAGATTATCCACGTAATTTTGAACATAAGAATTAATAATCATTTTATTTTTCTATGTTTCCTGGTCCTGGACATAAGGAGATTGCATATACAACACCAAATTTTCCCCAGTGTAAAGTACGGGTTACATGCTAGTTACAAATAAATATTGGAAGTTCTGAGGGTTCAAATTAAATTGTCTCTAGTACAAAGTTGTTCGTATCATCCAACCTTCACGCAGCTGGAAAAAATGTGTAACACAATATTATGATACATAATTTTAATAAAGAGACTGTATAGAATAGAAAGTCTTGAATCACCGTCTCATAGTTGGAAAAATATCAAGTTGAAGCAATTTATGTACCAACAATTTTATGCTTTTTGTACCGTCTAATATTTCCTGTTTAGGCAGCTAATCGCAATGATTTAAATTAACCAGAACGGCAGGTGGCCAATCAACTGAAAGTTCATTGCATGATTCAGCCATCATCATTTAAATCACCAGCTTTTCAGTTTTGGTTCAAGATAATAAAAAAATATATAATTCAATAATGATCAACCAATTACAAATTACAATAGTGAAAAGTAAATTCGTATGGTTTTTTGTTGTGGAGTCCCTTGCGGAAAGGTCTCAACTCACCAAAATATATAGGCTAATTTAAGCCGTAAATAGACCTTACGACTGTCATACTTCAGCAGGGACACGTGTCCATCCTATAACACGGGAATGACCTGGCTAAAAACTGTTCATATTTGGGTTTGAACCCGGGACGTCTAGACTGTTACGCAAGCATTATATTCACTACACCACGATACAATAGTAACGAATAATTAAATAAGACGTTCTTTACCTTGGATGGTGGTTCATCTTCAGAGTCGTCCTCTACTTCCTCTTCTTTTCCTTCCTTGACATCACCTATTTTCGATGATCGGGGCCCCGATCTTCGTTTAGTTTTGCTGGGTGCCTGTAACCAATAATTATTAATAGTTATAGTTCAATCAATCAATCAATCATAATTAAAAGTTATAGAGGAAGACTCTGACTGAAGTAATGATTCTTTTCTAGATGTTTTTCATATTTGCTCACCCGTTATTCATTTTTGATAAAATTGAATTCTATTTTTATCTACACAACACAAAAGAAAATTAATATCAATAAAATATAAAAATATGATGTTTATATAAATACATAAAATGTTTTCTTCGCTGCATCTTGGACATACTCTACAAGCTTTTGCCTCTGGATTACTTGCTATTTATAAATATACATTCCAAGATCCTCACGATTGTGAATTCCATGATCTGTAATGTTTCCAGAGGCAGATATTCTTCAACACTTTTAGAGCCGGTTTTCGAGCTCGGGATTTAGCCAAGTTCTAGACTTAAAACAGTTAAAGTCAGAAAGTTGGCTTCCGAAACGGGGCTCGCAGTTTTTATGATAATCTTCTTTTTCTCATTTGTATAATCGGAAAAGTTTTTCCTTGACGAAATGAAACATTCCTAAATAATTCAAAATAGCTGAAACTTTCCACTATTTTCTCTTATTTTATTTTGTCTTCAATTTTCTAGTTTTTCGAAATTTAATTTAAACGTGGAGATAGAGATATATTTAATTTAAACAGATAGAGGAGCATGTATATGGAAGCATAGAATCTATGGACTTCGGCTGTTAAAAAAGCCAGGTGGGTTCAAGCTGAGAAATGTTCAAATTTTGGTTCTGTCCATCTGTGTAATATATTTTATTACTTTTTCGTGATTGCTGACTAATTTATTGAATAATCAATCTATTTACCTATAATCTATATCAATAAAGGAAAGAATCGGCTTAAACATGTACGAGATAGGAAATGCACAATCATCAGTCTGAACTACTGAACTGATTTACTTGAAATTTTTTTGAGATTCATAAGTTGAATCGTAACTATAAAAGCCCAACCAAACTGGGCTTTCTCCAAGTGACTCCGTAGCTTAGTTGATAGTGAGCGCGATTGATGAATCGAAAGTTTCGGGTTCGAGACGTGTCAAACCCATTTTTTTAGGAATTTTCAACTCTTGTAAAGATTATCCACGTAATTTTGAACATAAGAATTAATAATCATTTTATTTTTCTATGTTTCCTGGTCCTGGACATAAGGAGATTGCATTATACAACACCAAATTTTCCCCAGTGTAAAGTACGGGTTACATGCTAGTTACAAATAAATATTGGAAGTTCTGAGGGTTCAAATTAAATTGTCTCTAGTACAAAGTTGTTCGTATCATCCAACCTTCACGCAGCTGGAAAAAATGTGTAACACAATATTATGATACATAATTTTAATAAAGAGACTGTATAGAATAGAAAGTCTTGAATCACCGTCTCATAGTTGGAAAAATATCAAGTTGAAGCAATTTATGTACCAACAATTTTATGCTTTTTGTACCGTCTAATATTTCCTGTTTAGGCAGCTAATCGCAATGATTTAAATTAACCAGAACGGCAGGTGGCCAATCAACTGAAAGTTCATTGCATGATTCAGCCATCATCATTTAAATCACCAGCTTTTCAGATTTAATCAAATTTTAATTATGCAAACGGCCTTATTAACTAGTTTTTATCAAATCCAAGGGAGTACAGTATAATAAAGAGAATTTTAGGGGATTTAATGAAAAAAAATTTTTAATTGATATATGTACCTTGGTTAGCGGTTCATCTTCAGAGCTGTTTTCCTCTTCATCCTCTTCTTTTTCTTCCTTGTCATCACCTTTTTTCGATGATCGAGGGCCTGGTTTTCGGTTAGTTTTGCTGGGTACCTGTAACCAATAGTTATGATATTAGTAAAGTTATAGTTTAAGTTTATAGTGAAAGATGCTCAGCGAATTAAGTTAATGTGCTAAATTAGTTAATGTGTTAAATTTCTTGGACTGGGACTTGGTTTTTTTCTCAAAATTTCATTTCTTGAGACAATTTATTAAAATTTTTATTCATATAATATAAAATATAATAGACTTCAGAAAATGCATTTATTCGTAGATTTCATCAACGCTTTATCTTGTTAGACTTCAAGAGCTATTGCCTCTGTAATGACTTCCCATCTATTAATTTTCATATTAAAATTCTCAGATTGTTAATTTCATAATTTGTAAAGTAAGCCAGAGCTATAGTGAGATTCAGTTTAAGCGGTCAGCATTGGTTATAATCAATAAGGTACAAGTCTGGTGATAGCAAACACTCAAAAGGCATACCAATGTTCAAAGTTGAGTCAGATACACACACTGGCAACAAATTCAAATTCTGTCGTAAATTTGTCAAATTATTCCACTTCTAAGGAGAGCTGACAGGAGTACTCAGTGAACCTCATAATATAAATTTTACAATATTATGTTGAATCCATTCTCCACCATTAGCAAGTGAAACTACATAATTTTACAGTTTATAGAACTTTGGTGAAGCTAGATAATTTTCCAAGTCAAGAACTTTAGTTTTGTGATCTATCATTAACCAATCTAATTATAAACAAATACAATGGGCAGTTTCATATAAAATGTATAGCCTTAATTTTTCTCTTCTGCACCGTTTACATTTTCTCAACGCAAACAAGAATCAGTCAGCATGAGATCAAATAGGTTCAGATGAAAACCATCGGGATTTACTAAATTAAATGAGAACTCACTTAACTAGATCGGGGCTTACAAACTAACATTTACCTCCACTTCCTCCTCACTCTGTTCGTCTTCGTCACTTTCTTTCTCGGCAGCTCTTTTCTTCCCTTTGCCATTTTTCAATGTTTCAGGTGTTTTAGATATGGACGGTTTCTTCTGAAAATAATGAATCCTAGTAAGAAATATTTCATATAAAAGTGAATAAATGTCTGAAGGTGCATTTTCGTTTGTGCGTAAACTTCCGCAGTCGACGACGACAAGCATTGTTGACATTCATACTGTCCAAATTTCAAGGGTGCTTAAACAGCTGATCGAATATCTTTTCATTTGTATTTATTATTCAAGAATCAAAATATTTCTAATGATATCAACATATTGCCATTTTAAAGTATAAACTCAACCTCCCCCATTAAAACATAATTGAACATAATCTTTTAGACAAATTGAAATCTACCCAATCTGAGATTCTCACCATGTCGTGGTCGATGACGGCATTTACGCACAAACGAAGACCCAGCTTTACATAAGTCATGTCAAGAAACAAATTCAATAGATTATTGATCATCTTACCCTTCCAAAGTGAAAGTGTACATTGATTGCAGTCCGCCTCTTCTGATTATTATTTGAATTTTGGTTCTAAATTGAATAGAATATCTTGATTAGCCTCAATAGTACATCACAATTTAATTGACATATAGGCCAGTCAACACTACAATACTGTCAATAAAACACTGGAGAATTCTCTATCTATTTCTTGGTATCTTTTTATCTTTCATTTTCGCTTTCTTCCCAAATATGCTCTTTTATATTTAAAAATATACATTATTTTTAATCTATTTCAAAATCCATTGGATATAATTTTTCTTCATATATTCTTTGACAGATTAGAAGGGATTATCTACAAGAAATATTTCTAACTCATTCCTAAATCTTTTGTAATTGAGTTGTCTTCTTTCAATGGGCAGTCTATTCATAATTTTGATCTGTCTTGTGGAGTCTGCTTCTTGTTACATTCAAAGATTGACTATCTCGTGTATTACGTGTATGTAGCACTTCTCATCTCCATTTTATCGGAATAATTTCTGAGCCTTATTATTTGTACTATTGGAAGCAGATCTACTTTCAAGCCCAAATGTGATTGTTGTTGTTTCATCTGCATTAGCATTCAACCAAGTTTGAACTACCTTCAAATTAGATTCAGAGTGCCACAGCCTGAGTGTCATCTGCAAGCCTATTGAGAACTGCGGTGTCATCTGCAAAGAAGACTATTTTCGATGGGACATTGATGCTCAAATCGTCAATCATAATAAGAAAGAGCAATGGACCCAGGACCGAGCACTGAGGTACTCCACACTTGACAGACAAAGTACCCGAGCTTTTACCATCCACACATACAATACAATATTTTACCGAATTGGCTCTATATAAAAATTAACATTTAGAATCACCGTTGAAGTTGACAAAATGCCAAGAAGATGGATCTCTTTATCTACCGGATAATACTACCTGTTAAGGCTTATAATAGTCTTTAAATAGTAAAACAATAGCCTGAAATTCACCAGCTTTTCAGTTTTGGTTCAAGATAATAAAAAAATATATAATTCAATAATGATCAACCAATTACAAATTACAATAGTGAAAAGTAAATTCGTATGGTTTTTTGTTGTGGAGTCCCTTGCGGAAAGGTCTCAACTCACCAAAATATATAGGCTAATTTAAGCCGTAAATAGACCTTACGACTGTCATACTTCAGCAGGGACACGTGTCCATCCTATAACACGGGAATGACCTGGCTAAAAACTGTTCATATTTGGGTTTGAATCCGGGACGTCTAGACTGTTACGCAAGCATTATATTCACTACACCACGATACAATAGTAACGAATAATTAAATAAGACGTTCTTTACCTTGGATGGTGATTCATCTTCAGAGTCGTCTTCTTCTCTCTCTTCTTTTTCTTCTTCTGCTTCCTTTTGATCCTCCTTGAAACCTTTTTTCGATGATCGGGGTCCTGATTTTCGATTAGTTTTGCTGGGAGTCTGTGAAAATTAGTTAAAACCAGTTAAATCCAACTATAAGATAGTTGAATGAGAAGCATTGATCTAAATGAAGATGATTGATAAAGAATTGTACATAGTTCAATAACTTCTTGAATGTTATTGTAAAAACTAAAAAATAATTCGAGATACAATACTCGACCACTAAGTACAAATCACTTTATAATAAGATTAATCAATTTATAAGATAAGATTGAAGATAATAAGTAAGCAGAAGACGATTTGATCATAACTACAATATTCTCATAGATAAAATACCCACAAATCTTTTAGCACATAAATAAATGAAAACTTCTTTATTCTAAGTAAATCGATGACTGAATGAAATCTACATTTTTTCAAAATAACTTTTTAATCTGGAGATTAAATAAGGTAATTTACCCCCAAAACTGTCGGCAACGTACAAAAAACTGTTTATGGAGAACGTAATATAATAAATACGAAACCCATAATTTTTTACTTTCTCATCTGTGGTTTATTTTAGTTTAATTTTTGTAGTCTAGGATGTTGAAAATAAATGAGAGAGCTCCTTATTAAGTTTCAATGTTACAAAATGTTAGAATCAGAATATAATTATTTATTTCTGAAAACTTTTTATGTGTAATGCTACTGAATATATGCTACTAATAATGCTACTTTCTTAAAAACTCAACTAACTGCCAGCGAACAGACTAATTGTCTATGCTGGCAATGCCATTAAAATCATGAAAAATGTTTGAGAATTTGGTTTTTGTTTTTATATTTTATAACATTATTTCTGTTTATATTTCTTTATATTATATTTAGATTATTTTTGTATTATTTCATAAAATGGAAAATAAATTGAATTGAATCCAATAACAATCTACCAATCGGATAGTAATAGTAACGAGCAATTAAATAGTACATTTTCACCTTGGTTAATGGTTCATCTTCAGAGTCGACCTCTACTTCCTCTTCTTTTCCTTCCTTGACATCACCTATTCCAACTGCTGTATTTCATTGCTGTTACACTTGCAATTGCAAGTAACTGCTCGTCTCGAATGAACGCGGGAAACACGGCAATATTGACTTGTACTGAGTGATAGAATTGTTACTGCTAGAGTTGTTGACGTGAAATTGTGCTTACCGTCTCGATAAAAGATAAGAGCTAGTGTACGGCTGTCTATTAGATTTCAGAATTCGAGTGTTATCGCTTATCGCTTCAGATAAGGGCTCCCCGTAGAGCTTTGGAATTCTTTCTTTCGCCGGTTTCTGGCGTCTTGCGTTTCCTTGGCAACGAAGCAGTGTTTGCTTGATTGCTTCCACTGAGCAGCGGTTCGAAGGCAGTTGCACACAGGCGCCAGTTTTGAAAACTACTTTTGAAAACAACTATTTGCGGGTCTACGTTTAATTATTATCTGAATCTGTTTTGACAACTGTGAGAGTCTACTGATCTTATTACCCCCTGTAACTTAAATTTCTTTTCCTTTCCTATATTCCTTTTCTCTTCAGGAGCTTCCATATTTCCCTGCTTTGACCGCTCTCTTGGCACTTTCACTTCCTTTCTATTTCTCCTTTACTCTGGTAATGAAATATTTGGTCATCACTGAATAGTTGTTTGATTATACCGTTAAATATATATATATTTTTTCCTCTCAAGTAGCATCACCTCGTCAAAATTATGGAAGAAATTATACTGGGGCTAACAAACAAAGGAAACCAAAAGATTTCTTATAAAGGATATTCATTCAGAAAATGTAATGTCAAGTCTTCTGGGCAAATTGTATGGCGCTGCCTGAGCAAGTCATGTAAAGTGACACTAGTTACTGACGATCTGGTGAAAGATATCATTGAGATTAAGAATGATCATTCACATCCTTCTCTCACAAACACAGAAGTGGATTCAATTGGTTTGTGTTCAACACCGACAAACACTTCTATCTCAGTTATGGACCGTTTTTGTAATAATGAAGATAGTCTCGTTGATGGGGATACTCAAACTATTCCTCATGAATTGATAACTGAAAATGAAATGCTGAGAAGAGAGATTGCTACTTTGCGTGAACAATGGGATGCTGCTATAAATAGATCTATAGCTAATGATCTACGAATTCTAGAGCTTACGGATAGGGAAATGGTTGATTTCAGTGCTCAGTGCACTCCTACAGAATCCAATATCTGTCAATCCTGTAATGGTGTATTAGGCAGGACTTCATCTGTCTGCAGTGCAAGCACTCAGACGGAAAAATTGATAATAGAAGAGGGTTATCAGTGCACTGACACTCTTGGCTCTACTCAGAAACAAGATGGCGCTACGCAGACTAGTGTGGAAAATGGTGAAATTATTCCTCATGTGCTTCCTTATGGTCTGGACAAAAGTCATCTTGACCTCCTACTTGAAGAGAATGTGAGTCTCATGGACCAAATAATATCTATAGGCAGTGAGATAGAGAAGGCAAGGAAAATTCAATCTCAAATGGAAGATCTTACTGTTGCTTTCAACACATCAAGAAGTGAACATTTGAGCTCTTGTGATTCGCCTACAAACGTAGATATTAATGTTAGAATATGGGCTGATAGTCATGGGAGAGGAATAAACGATGCTCTTGACAAATTACTTCCTTCAAATTATAAATCTACCACCCACATTGCACCAGGTGCTCCAATGGAGATTGTTATCGAGAATATGCTCTGCAAACGTGAAATTGAGAGTACTAAATCAAGTGACTATGTAGTTTTGATAGGAGGCACAAATAGTTTCAGTGCTGATGGAAATACAGAGGATCTCTTGAAAAACTTTACAGAACGTCTTGTGAAAGTGATAGAGGCATACAAGCATACTAACTTTATTCTCACTACTGTTCCATATAGATACGATCTTCGAGAGAATTCGATAGAAAACATCAGAATCAATCGTATCAATAGAGTCATCAGAAATATACCTAAGTTCTATCAAGGGGGATCTGTGAAGATTGTTAGTGTTTGGGCATATGAAAGATCACTACATACAGGTCATGGCTTGCACCTTAACAAAAGAGGAAAACGTAGATTAGCATGGGATATTTATAAAAAGGTAGTTGAGAAGTCATTTGGAAAAGTATTCAGGAAGCATGAAAGAGAACTGAGACCCGAAATACTAGTGGAAAGTGGATGCAACCCATCAAAGGAGATATCAGTTAGGACAATGGAGAGATCTTTTTTAGGAAGCTCTCATCGTATAGAAGCTCATGCCTTGAGTATATCAGCGTAGAAGATGAACAACATCCATCATTTGATCGCCATCACAACTCTGGGCTGGTGGACTCTAACCCAAATGCAGCAGGAGTGAAGCCCCCAGCCGCTGGTGTGAAGGTTGAACCTGCTACGGATTGTACACCATCATTATTACCTAGTATTATTAGTCGTAGGGACACTGTAAATAAATTAAAAATAATACATCAAAACATAGATGGTATATTCAACAAGATAAATCAGTTGGATTTTTTGATCGATGATGAAAAGCCTGATATTCTTATAATTACAGAGCATGGATTGAAAGATTATGAAATTAGTTGTATAACGTTCAGTAGAATGTCTTTCTTTTGTAGTTATTGTAGATCAGGTATGAGAAAGGGAGGTGTTGCTATTTTTGTGAATGACAATTTGCTCAATTGCCTTGGGGACAAATTATCAGTTTTAGATTTAAGTGATAACTGTTTAATGGGAACCATTGAAATGTGTGGTATGAAGTTGTGTCTTGGAAGGGAAGTATTTTTTGTATGTGGTGTGTATCGCCCTCCTAATGGAGATATTGACTTGTTTTTTGATAAATTCTCATGCTGTATTGAAACAATTACGGAGAGATTAGGCAACAAAATTATATTAGCTGGTGATTACAATATAAATGTTATGTCAACTTCACCTGAGCATAGAAATTTATCTCTTATGCTGGATCAATATGACTTGCGTTATACCATAACTGAGCCAACAAGAATAAGGCCCAACTCGTGTACTGCGATAGATAATATAATAACAAATATTGAAGATGAACTTTGTGAGTCATCCGTATTACACACATTACTGTCAGACCACTCTGCAATAGTTTTCCTGATTAATTCATTTCCAAATTACAATAATTGTCATAATAAAGAGTCTTCTGGTATCAATTATAATTGTTCTGAATCAAATTTAGTTAATTTAAAAGCTGCTCTTATTAGAGAAGAATGGTCCTCTGTGTATGAAAAGAGGGATGTTAATGAACAGTTCAAGTCATTTCATAATACCCTCCTTTATCATCTTGGTGTTCAGTGTCCGGTGATAAAGAAGAAGAAAAAAGTAGAAAATGATAAAAATAATAGAAATATCAGAAACAAGGTAAATTGGCTTACTCCTGAGGTTGAACAGATAAAAGCACTTCTAGACATAACTAAGAATAGGATTGATCAGGGAGCTGCTATTGATGATGATCTTCTAAAAAGAGTTAAGCAGATATATCACAGTAAGATCATAGAGGCCAAGAGACAGTACTATGGTAATATAATCAAAGATTCTTCAAACAAATCTAAAACAAGCTGGAATATAATTAATAATTTTAGAGGCAAAAATAAGGTGGCTGAGCATGATATTATTCTTGAAGAAAATGGCATAAAAATTAAAGAATCTAAAGCTGTAGCTGAGACTTTAAATAGGTATTTTATTTCCATGGCTCCTGAGATGCAAACCAGTCAATCTTCTATTGAATTTGCACAGCACAACAATATACCACATAATTTTGTTCTCTTTCCTACAAATAAAAAAGAAATTTTAAAAGTTATCAAGGGTTTGAAATTGAAGAATAGTGTAGGTTATGATAATATTCCAATGAAGGTGATAAAAAGCTGTAGTGATGAATTAGTTGAGCCACTTGTTTTCATTTTGAACTGTATTTTTCAGTCTGGAGTTTTCCCGGACGCCCTCAAGATAGCCAAAGTCATAGCCATTTTCAAAAAAGGACATAGAGCTAGCAAAACAAATTATAGGCCCATATCTGTATTACCTGTTCTCTCAAAAATTTTTGAAAAAATTATTCATAATAGAATTTTAAACTATCTGGAAAAATTTAAACTTTTGAGTGAATGTCAGAATGGTTTTGTAAAGGGCAAATCAACAACTACAGCTGCAATAAAATTTATTGGAAATGTTATAGAAGAGATTGATAAAGGCAACTATGCAATGGGGGTACTACTTGATTTGTCTAAGGCTTTTGATAGCGTAAATGTCAATATTCTCTTGAAAAAGCTTTTTTCGCTGGGTGTGAGGGGTGTTGCTGGCAAATTGATTAAATCATATATGTCCAATAGGATGCAATACGTTAGTGTATGCAATGGAGGATATAGAGCGAGCTCTGATAGATTGAATATAAGCACTGGAGTCCCTCAAGGATCCATACTTGGACCTCTTCTGTTTGTTCTCTATATTAATGATTTGCAGCTCTCAATTCCCAGAATCTCGGATATCACACTTTATGCTGATGATACTTCCTTGTTATTTCATAGCAAAAATATTGTTGACCTTGAGATCACATCAAACTTATTCACAAATCAAGTTGTGCAGTTTTTTAATGAATGCGCCCTCTCTGTGAATCCAAGTAAAAGCCTGGCAATTCAATTTGATTTAAAGAAGACACATCCTTTTGAACCAGCTATTTTTATAAATGACAGCATTGTAGAAAATGCTAATGTAGTTAATTTGTTAGGTTTAACTGTTGATGACAAATTGTCATGGAATGAGCATGTGGATAGGGTGGTGGGTAAAATTAGTAAGGGACTCTTTGTCTTAAGATATATTGTAAAGTATGTACCATTTAACGTAGCAAAATCTGTATACTTTTCTCTGATTTACACTCATCTTGTCTATTGTATTGAGCTTTGGGGAAGTACATCTATTGGAAACACTCAAAAAATTTTCATTTTACAGAAGCGTGCAGTACGGTATTTGGCTAAGCTTGATTACAATCACCCCTGTAGAGATGCCTTCATAGATTTAAAAATTCTAACTTTACCATGTATTTACATCTACAGAGTTGTTCTTTTTATTGCTAATAACTTAGACTCATTCAAAACTAATTCTGATATGCATGGCTATAATACACGAGGTAGTGGCAATCCATGTATTGTTCAGCATAGATTGAAGTTTTCCGACAAAGACCCTCGAACCTATGGTCTGAGACTATTAAATAAGCTACCTAGATCTCTGTCCATGTCATCTGCAACTTTTAAAAAAGATCTGTATACTTTTCTTGCGGAGAAAGCATATTATAGTGTGGAAGAGTTCCTCACTGATAGATAAATATTGTTTATTTCATGTCTGTAGTATTTAATACACGTGGTTGGATTGCTGGCTGTGACATGCTTATTCATATGACATTCTTTAGGCTATTTTGAATTATTCTGACGATATATGTTAAGTTTTTGTGATATCTTTTTATAGATTTTGTGTATTGTTTTACAATACATCTTTGTTATTTTTTCTTCGCTGCTCTATTTGAGGATAAATTATTTTTCAATCATTTAATTTGTAATTTTTCAGTTGTTTATTTACCCCTGTGGGTAGGGGGACTGATTCGAACAAGATGGACTCAGTATACAATATAATGCCTAGAATACTCCCACAGTATCCCTGCTTGTTATCGTAAAAGGCAACTAAAAGGGAACCCTTCCAGAGCCATTCTCCCATCATCCTTCTCCTTCTTCAAACTCTGGTATACTCTTTTCTCCTAGACAGGCAATTTTTCCGGTGACTTAGCTTTGTGCCTCTCTCTTTAAGTGCGTAACTGGAGGATGGCCATCCTCATGGTTGCTCACTTTCCTTTTCTATACATTTTTCTGCCCCTCTGTGCAAATTCTCTCAGTATCTCTAAATCTTTCTTCTGGTTTCTTGTTTTCTCATCTTTCTTCATTGCAAAGATGCAATTAAAGCATAGGCGGGATTTGGTATTGGTTGAAAATTGGCAGAAGTCGATCATCATCTTTTGGAAGAATTTGAGTGATTAGTCACAATTTAGCAAGCTGTTCGCATAAACAACATTGGTTTATATTCTCTGAAACAAAATGAGCAGCAATCAGGTGCCGAACGCCGTTAAGCGACCTCCCGGCAGGAACAGCAAACATTGGAATTGGAAGAAATATCTCAGATACAGCAAAGTTAACCTACCAAAAGGCACTTTTCAGAGCCAGGACACCCAACTCAATGTTGGCAGTATTTTGAAAATTTTACAACTGAATGTTGAAGGTATTACCAAATCCAAGATAGAAAGTCTTTTGAAGCTCACAGAGGAACACAAAATTGGCATTGTTGCTCTCCAGGAAACACATGTGGACATGATTCATCAGAGCATACTGGTGATTTCGGGATTTACTCTTATTGAGATAAAATTCCATCCCAAACACTGCTTTGCCAGTTATATTAGATCCGACATTGCACAAACCACTGCACCTGTACAGATTGATTATGAAAGCTGTATTGCATGTAGGATAGGAGGTTACACAATTAATAATGTATAAAAGCCAACATCACGTACATGGCCAGTGGATGTTCTTCCGGACTCTTGTGCGATTTATACTGGGGACTTTAATACCATACACACTCGGTGGGATTACTCATCAATGGATGGGGCAGGTGAGCGACTGCATACATGGACAGGTGCCAATAAACTACACCTGATCTATTATGCAAAACTTTTAGATCTGGATGATGGAGCACTGAGACTAGTCCAAACCACTGCTATGTGTCAACCAGTAGGGACAATAAAATGCCTGTTTGTTGTGAGCGCATGTCCTACGTGATTTTCTACACTCTCAGCACCGACCATCTGTCATCAGCATTGGGCTCACCATTCCTATAATGGGTGACTACCCAGTGAGTCGCTGAAACCTTAGGAGAGCAGACTGTGGTAGGTTTGAAAATTATATTGAGGATAACATCACTTGCATCCCACCCACTGTAGACAACTACAAGAGATTTGTGGATCTCCTTCTTGCGGCAACAAAAAGTCCATACCCACGGGATTTACTAATAACTATAACCCATGCTGGACAGATAAATGTGAATGTCTGTTGGAGGGAGCTCAGAGTGGGGACCACCAGGCTGCATAGGTATTAAAAGACAATAGCAAACCCATAATAACAACTAGGGACGCCAAAAGAGAAGTCAGAACTCAGAGGGAGGTCATTGCTGATTGCACTAATTATTCCAACTTTTTGGTGGCTGTGGAGGAGAGTGAGGTTATCTCTGCCATCAACTATATCCAGAACAACAAAGCTCCTGGAATTGATGGTATCCTTCCTGAATTTGTGAGAAATCTGGAGATAAAGGAATAAAGTGGCTCTCAGTCCTCTATTCGGATGTTATAAAGAGTTGCAGGCTGCCTCCAGAGTGGAAGGTTTCAAAGATAATTGCGATTCTGGAGCCAGAAAAGCAGCCTGACAGTCCATAAAGCTATCGGCCCATTTCCCTTCTATGCATGTGCCTGAAGCTTCTGGAGAGGATCATTCTGATACGCATTTCTCCCAAACCTGGGTACCTGCCCAGGGAGCAGGCTGGCTTCCGCAAGAGAAGGAGCTGCTCTGACCAGGTTCTAGCACTTACCACCCGCATTGAAAGAGGTTTTCAGAATAAAAAAAATTGCATAGTTGCCTGTAAAGTTGGTATACGGGCGAAAGTTTTACGTGACAACGACTTTGAGTGGTAAAATAATTTTAATGTGAATATTCATTCCTATAGTAGGAAGAAGGATGAAATAATAGTAACAATTTAAAACATTTATTTATACAAAGAATTATATTTAAAACATTAATTTATACAAAGAATCTTGCACTGAATTTCATATTAACAAAATTTTATTTTTACCTTCACACATCCTCAACAAAATCACTCTGTCTCTCTCGCTCTTAGGCGGGCTAACTGTGCTCGATTCAATTCTTTACATAGCAAGTCGCGCTCATTTTTTCAAGTTAAACAAATTATTATTGGCTGAGAAACGATTTATACTACTTTTGTGATTGAAAACTACCACAACATTGTGATTACTATAACATAACCTATTCACTTATACCTATTATACTTACACTTATACCTATTCACTTATACTTATTTGTATAAGTATTTATTTATATAACTTATTTGTATAACACTAAGTAGTGGCGCAGTGATAGGTATGCAGTCCCTATAAAGTTGAGGAATTTTTTGAGAAGATAGCCTCTACATGATTTGCCAATATAGTATGGTCACTGCTAGTGTTCTATTTATGTAATAGTTGGTTTGCCTTGGGTTGGGGTATGACAGTGGGTTTATAAGTGATCCACACTCATGGTCTTTTTTTTCTTTCTTTTTCCCATTTTGAATAATTAAATGACATTTCACACATCACTAGAGCCTAGCTCTGCTTTTGTGATTTTTACGTGAAGAATTGAATAAAATAAAAAATAAATAAAATAGTCGCAGGAGATTGCTCCGTTTCACTCTCTCTCCAGGTGAATGCCTTCCGGTTGCTGTTGCGTTGCTCGCCACTGCTCCTATTCGTGCTCTTTCCAGACGACCGTGAACCGAAACGAACGCTCTCACTCGCTCTCATTGTGAGCGCATAACGTGGGAACGTAACGCAGTTTCTTGAAGTGTCACCCGGCAAACCAATTTATAAGACGTTGTCACGTCAAAAAGAAGACTACAGAAGTGTTCATTGACCTAACAGCCGCATTTGACACTGTTTGGAAGTCAGGGTTGTTGCTGAAACTGGGAAGAATATTCAAATGTGTAGGACTTGTGAATCTATTTTGACATCTATTTTTGTGTTACTATTTGACAGCCTCCTATCAAACCGATGCTACAGAGTGCACCTGGGGGAGCAGATCAGCAAGAAGTAGTTCTTAATAATGGTGTACCACAAGGCTCAGTCCCCTCACCAGTCCTATTCAATATCTATACATAACACATCCAAACTAACAAAAGTAAAATGTTTATGTATGCAGATGATATTGCTATTGCAGCACAAGGTTCGAGCATAGCAGAGACAGAGAGCATTCTTCAGGGGGCTAAATCCTGATAAAACTAATATCAACTTATTTCACCTGAATAGCCAACAGGCAAGAGTTGCTCCTGTGGTGAATTTTTGTCAGGAGAGGATCCCAGAAAGCCAACATCCCACATACTTGGGAATAACTCTGGATAGGTCTCTCACCATGAACATTTGGATAAGCTGAGGAAAACATTGACATCCAGAGTAAACCTCTTTCAAAGACTGGCTGGGTCTTCATGGGGAAGCAGAGTTAGCACTTTGAGAACTACAGCTGTGGCTTTAGTGTACAGTGCTGCAGAGTATGGGGCCCCAGTCTGGATGGGAAGCAGTCACACTCACTTGATTGATGCTGCCCTGAATAGTGCTATGCGTACAATTACTGGCTGTTTGATGCAGAGACTGAGTGGCTTCCAGTGCAACATCCCTCCACCAGGTCTAAGAAGGCACGAAATTTCTGTCAGAGCAATACATGAAGACTTACTTCTGCACTCACCAGCCCCTCTGAGACTAGGGTCCAGAAAACCGGCTTGGCTCTTCCCCCTATGCCCTGAACATCATCAAACAATCAACCAACAGTGGCCAGCAGCCTGGCATTTGTCATCAGTGAGAAATAAAGTAATAGGCTAGTCACTGATCCCACAATGCTTGCAAATGGCTTTGATCGACCTCGGCACCTCTGGGTACGGCTGAATAGCTTCAGGACCAGGTGTCAGAGAAATATGCACAGGTGGGTCTTTGCAGATTCTCCTCTCTGTGAGTGTGAGGTTCAGACGATGAACCACATCCTGGAGTCATGCCCACTAACTAAATTCCATGGAGGTCTGCAACAATTAAATTTCATAGAAATATGCACAGGTGGGTCTTAACAGATTCTCCTCTCTGTGAGAGTGAGGTTCAGACGATGAACCACATCCCGGAGTCATGCTCACTAACTAAATTCCATGGAGGTCTGCAACAATTAAATTTAGCTCTTGACTATGCCATTCTCTGGCTTGATAATCTTGTTTTGCAAACGTAGTACGCGGTATTTTAGCTTACTGAATTTTTTTTCTATTTTTGTTAAATGTATTAGCCTATACATAAATACTACATCCTTGTATTTTGCTGCTCGCACCATACGCATATATAGTTGTTTATTTATTGTTTATTTTATGGTAGAAGCCTTTTGCTGATGATAAAAAGTGTATGTGCATGATAAACATGCATGTAATACCGTTAGTGGCCAGTCTAAGATTGGTTTAGAACTAGCTGTTGGTGAGAAATAGCTAATCGAAGTACAACACCAAACTAATGCAAAATCGACCAACCTCACTTAACTAGCCTAACCTAACCTACACTATCGTAGCCTATCTTAATTACAGTCCGCTCCTGTAGTTACTAGACTACAATACCGTGCTACCCGTTTAAAAACATCGAACGTTTTTTAAAACTTTCTAGGATTGTTCCAAAGACCTAACCTAATCTAACTAAACAAATCAATTGTGACAGCCTTAACTAAACGCCTAAATAATAGGGTTTTCCTACAAACTTTGTTGTTTGTCAAAATTGCATAATACTGTATTAGCCTAATATATTTTACAATAGGGGTTTAATAACTTGAAAATGCGTTTCAATCACAAAATAAAAGTTTACTCATTTAAAACTGGAAATCAAAAAATTATTTTTACATGTTTTAAAAATATGGAGTCTTACCTCAACTTTCAACTTTTTTGACTTCTTGCATTACAGTAGCCTACATTTCTCGTCAAATTTACATAAGATATTTCTAATTTAGTGTACCAACCAAATGGTGCAACTATAAATAATTTGAAGTAAAAATGGCAAATTATGAGATAATGTAGGTCTAGAGTCTAGCCTATAAACGGTTTTTTTCTGAACACTTCAAAAGCTTGAATTTAGTCTTGTCACTTAATATTTTTTTAATATTATTA
Source organism: Nilaparvata lugens (assembly GCF_014356525.2). Classification (NCBI taxonomy): domain Eukaryota; kingdom Metazoa; phylum Arthropoda; class Insecta; order Hemiptera; family Delphacidae; genus Nilaparvata; species Nilaparvata lugens. The sequence goes on from NC_052508.1 coordinate 18,251,255, forward strand.
GACTACAATAAACATAGCATAATAGCAAAGAGAAGATGAACAGTCCGTGACACCTTAATGCGTATTAAATTCATTTCTTCAATAAATTATTATTTTATTTCTAAGTTTAAATTCCACTGAACACAAACACAAGATAGCACTTGTTTATGTATGTAGGCTAGGTTTTCATAGCATTTACAAAAACCAACATGAATGCAATTAATATGTTTAATCTACAAAAGCATTTTCAATTTCAATTCCAACCAACATGGGAATAATTTCATTGATTATTTTAAAAAATGAAAGAGAACGCGGTAAAATTTAGATCAACTTAGTTATGAAGATTTCAAAACAATAATAGTCGGCACTACAAACACGAATCTTCACTTATTTATTTTAAAAAAAGTTGGTATTGGTTAATAAACTATGAAAATAAGAAATAGTAATCGCAAATTACCTTTATTCTTGCCATTTTAACCTGGATAAAACAGTATCACAATCACAACACTTAGCATGAAAATTGAAAACTGAGAATGCTCAATGTAATAGGGCTGAATGCTTTCGCCACTCCGCCACTGTGCTTTTGCTTTTTCTCCCTAGCGTTGGTTGCAAGTTCCAACTCCAACGGCTTTGCAACAACATTACAGACAAAATTAATGCCTTTCTTTGCCACAAGACATCGCTAGCAACGTCTCAGATAATAAAAATCTGGTGTGGAACACTCACACAACTTTCCTTGCTCATATTTGAAACTACGATCAGACTTTTGTATATGTGTATATTAAATAATTATTGTTTTCAGAGTACTTTTCAACTTTTTAAACTCAAGTTTATTCTGTTTCTGCTTCTCAATCTCTTCCTTCTTTCGTTTTCTCTCGTTGGCTCTCTCTATCTTCAATCGCTCAAATTCTTCTCTCTTCTTCCTTTTATTCTCAAAATATTGTTGACAAAGTTTTCCTGAGACTATTGTTGGTACTCTTTCTCTTCCGACCCTTCTTCTCTTATTGTTCTCAGATTCAGGGTAGAAAAAGTGTCTTTTGAATGGGCTTGGTATTCCTTGTTTTGATGGCCCGTCAGGGGGGCTGGTGGATACATCTGTTGCCTGCATATCTTCTTTCCCTGTGGACTGTTCTGGATGTAAATCTGTTGGCAGCAATTCTAAAACTGCATCCTGGTTTGGCGAAAGAACTTCATTTATATTGCTTCCATCAACAGGAGACTGTGAAGCATCTTTATTTAGTAATATGTTAGTATTGCTTCCAACAACAAAAGGCTCAGTTTCAGACAAATTAAAAATTACATCTATATCTGTTAAACATGCTTCATCAATATTGTTTTCATCATCAGGAAACTCCACAGCAGCATTATTCAGTGATATGTTGGCAGAAACGTTGTTCCCCAAATCACATGGCTCAGTTCCAGACAACTCAAAAATTACATCAATATCTGTTGGAGGGGTTTCATCACCGTTGTTCCCATCAGCAGGCAACTCTACAGCATCATCATTCAGTGACAGGTTGGCAGAAATTATATTGTTCCTAACATCCACCTCAAGTCTCTCCAGTTCCATTTTTGTTTTTTTCCAGCACTCGAACAAAGATGTGTCCAGTGGATCTCCACACCATGTTTCAGTTGATGCTTCAAAAACAGAGAGCTTTTCTTTCCCTATCATGTCATTCAAGAAACGTAATCCTTGCTTAAAATACTGTATTTTCAGCTCAGTTGAGTCACTTTCATCTTGCTCTTTGAATGCTCTTTGCTCTTGGCCTGGTACCTCAATTATTTGAGGATTCCATGGGTACAATCCACATTTCTTGAATCCATTGGACAACATCGATTCTGTAACGTTCTCATCTATCACTTCTTGTAATAGCTTTGCAAAATCTTTCTTTTTCAAGAGATGAGAACCGTCTTTAATAATGTTTTCCAGCCTCCACTTGTGTACTTTATTCTTCCATCCTTCTTTGAGACTTCTAAAAACAGCAACATCCATGGGTTGCAAAATGTGAGTGGCATTGGGTAGCAAAGCCACCAGAATTATCCCATTTTCTTCACAGAATTTGCTTGTCTGGAAAGATAGATGTGAAGCATGGCCATCAATGAAAAGGATAACTGGTAAAGTGATTTGTTTTTCCACTAACCATGGATGAAAAATATCAGCAATGAATTCAAAGAATGCTTCACAAGTCATCCACCCTGAATCAGTTTTTCCTAGCCCCCACTCCTTTGGATAATTATCTGCAATTTCTTGAGGAATACGTTTGTATTTGAACAAACAGGTTGTTGGAGCTACAACACCACTTGCACTACCAGTTACCAATACTGTGATGCACTCTTTCTCATCAGCATTAACTTTCTGATAAACTGTTTTATCACCTTTCCTGGCAAGAACTTTAGGGCCTTTTGGATTTAAAAAAAATGCTGACTCATCACAGTTGAATATTCGAGACGGGTCTTCCAAAAGCTTTTCATCACCATGCTCTCTATTAATATACAGCTCCACTTCTGAAAACCAGTTGATTATGCTTTCCCTAGTAACTGCTGCCCGTGAGACAGTCAAATTTTGAGAGACCCTTTTTGAAATAAGAGGATTTCTTCGAAGAAAACTCTTGACCCATGTTCTGCCAGGTCTTCCATCTTTAAAGGGTGAATCACGTTTCACGGCTTTTAAGTATCTCTCCACACTGATGCATAACTGTTCAATAGTGATTGGAAAACCAGCTTTTGCCATGTTCTCCACCCATCTGCTTATTTTAGCCTCCTCTTCTTTTGATAGAATGGAAGGTGGGCCCATTCTTCTTTCCATCGGTGATTTACCCTCCAATTTATACTTCAATGTTGTTCTAGGAACTCCAAATTTCTTTGCAGCTGTCCGGATAGATGTTTTGTGCAGGCGCACATCTTCAACTGCAGCTTTCATAGCATCTTCATTGTAGCTTAAAAATGTACTCTTGGCTCCAGGCATCTTGGAATCCTGAAAAAGAGAACAAATTTTTAGAATTGAAGCACCCCACTTAGTCATTTTTCAGCATCATCTTAGGCTCAGATTAAAGTACACTGTAAAAGAGTTGGTAAAATGCTCATAAGTGCATTGTCTTTTTTATAAAAGATGAACTACCTATTTCACTAAAAAATATATTTGTCATAATTTTTTGAGTTTAATATATTGGCCTTAGTTTTCAAATTCAGTTGAAATATATTTTATCTCTATTTTATTAGATGAATCTCTCATCAGAGGAGGTGTGTTTCAAAAGTTGACCATATCTTGATTCAGTAATTGACCACACGGTCAAACACTAGAACCCATCCTATTTTGCAATTTTGAACAAGCTCTTAACTTTTATCCACTTAAGTTGGTTATGGAAATGTATTTATATGTATAAAAAAATCAAGTCAATTGAACCAGAAGTTGACCACACAGGTCAACCTCTAGTTCATCTGTGAAAATGTGATTCAGTAGATGACCACCCCCACCAAAAGGTGTATAAGTAGGGTTATGTTATTAGAAACATGTGTATCTGACTTAGAAAATACTTTAAAAAACAGAATTATTGCTAGTCTTACCCAATGAATCCAATATTTGGCTCTTACAGCTGCTATCTGATACCACTCTTCTTATCAAATCTCATAAGAAAAAGACACATACCACATACTTTCATGAACTGCTCACCAACTAATGTCAGCCATTTATAAACCAGATGTAGCTCATTGCTAAGCTTCTAGCTTATGCCGCAAGATGGCAGTAGGTACTTGAAGAGCTCATTAGAAGTTGGCTGAAGCATACAGAACTGTTATTTAATCGAATTATCATACAAAATGGTCAACTACTAGTGCATGGTCAACTACTGGCACCTTTACCTTAGCCTAATATATTTTACAATAGGGGTTAATAACTTGAAAATGCGTTTCAATCACAAAATAAAAGTTTACTCATTTAAAACTGGAAATCAAAAAATTATTTTTACATGTTTTAAAAATATGGAGTCTTGCCTCAACTTTCAACTTTTTTGACTTCTTGCATTACAGTAGCCTACATTTCTCGTCAAATTTACATAAGATATTTCTAATTTAGTGTACCAACCAAATGGTGCAACTATAAATAATTTGAAGTAAAAATGGCAAATTATGAGATAATGTAGGTCTAGAGTCTAGCCTATAAACGGTTTTTTTCTGAACACTTCAAAAGCTTGAATTTAGTCTGTCACTTAATATTTTTTTAATATTATTAGACTACAATAAACATAGCATAATAGCAAAGAGAAGATGAACAGTCCGTGACACCTTAATGCGTATTAAATTCATTTCTTCAATAAATTATTATTTTATTTCTAAGTTTAAATTCCACTGACACAAACACAAGATAGCACTTGTTTATGTATGTAGGCTAGGTTTTCATAGCATTTACAAAAACCAACATGAATGCATTAATATGTTTAATCTACAAAAGCATTTTCAATTTCAATTCCAACCAACATGGGAATAATTTCATTGATTATTTTAAAAAATGAAAGAGAACGCGGTAAAATTTAGATCAACTTAGTTATGAAGATTTCAAAACAATAATAGTCGGCACTACAAACACGAATCTTCACTTATTTATTTTAAAAAAAGTTGGTATTGGTCAATAAACTATGAAAATAAGAAATAGTAATCGCAAATTACCTTTATTCTTGCCATTTTAACCTGGATAAAACAGTATCACAATCACAACACTTTGCATGAAAATTGAAAACTGAGAATGCTCAATGTAATAGGGCTGAATGCTTTCGCCACTCCGCCACTGTGCTTTTGCTTTTTCTCCCTAGCGTTGGTTGCAAGTTCCAACTACAACGGCTTTGCAACAACATTTACAGACAAAATTAATGCCTTTCTTTGCCACAAGACATCGCTAGCAACGTCTCAGATAATAAAAATCTGGTGTGGTACACTCACACAACTTTCCTTGCTCATATTTGAAACTACGATCAGACTTTTGTATATGTGTATATTGAATAATTATTGTTTTCAGAGTACTTTTTCCTTTGTGTAAATTGTGGAATTCGATTATTTTTTTTAGTTGTCATTTTTTTAAAGTCGTCAAAACAGCTGTTCTACAGATGAAATATCTCGACTATGTGTTCTTTTTACTTTCCTTGCCATATTACCATAGGTAAGGAAAGTAGTGCTTTCCAAAAAAAATTAAGGTACCCTGATTTCAAGTTTTCTATACGTTTCAAGTCCCCCTGAGTCCAAAAACATGATTTTTGGGTGTTGGGCTGTGTGTGTGTATGTGTGTGTGTGTGTGTGTGTGTGTGTGTGTGTGTGTGTGTGTGTATGTGTGTCTGTCTGTGAACACGATAACTCCATTTCCTAATCAACCGATTGACTTGAAATTTTAAATTTAAGGTCCTTATACCATGAGGATCCGACAATAAGAAATTCAATAAAATTCAATTCAAGATGGCGGAAAAATGGCGGATAATTACTAAAAAACCATGTTTTTCACGTTTTTCTCGAAAACGGCTCTAACGATTTTCTTCAAATTCATACCATGGATAGCTATTTATAAGCCCTATCAACTGGCATTAGTCTCATTACTGGGAAAATTTCAGGAGCTCTGTAATATTCTTGAGAAAAATGGCGGATAATGACAAAAAACCATGTTTTTCACGGTTTTCTCGAAAACGGCTGTAACGATTTTCTTCAAATTTATACCATGGATAGCTATTTATAAGCCCTATCAACTGGCATGAGTCTCATTTCTGGGATAATTTCAGAAGCTCTGTAATATTCTTGAGAAAAATGGAGGATAATGACGAAAAAACCATGTTTTTCACGGTTTTCTCGAAAACGGCTTTAACGATTTTCTTAAAATTCATATCATAGATAGCTATCTATAAGCCCTATCAACTGGTATGAGTCTCATTTCCGGGAAAATTTCAGGAGCTCATAGGCTCAGGAGATAATGACTAAAAACCATGTTTTTCACGATTTTCTCAAAAACGGCTCTAACGATTTTTTTCAAATTCATACCCTGTATAGTTATTTATCAGATCTATCAACTGGCATGAGTCTTTTTCCTGGGAAACTAATGGGGGGTCCACCCTATCCTTGAGAAATGGACTTTGTAGCCTCCATCTCGTGCATGAGGTAGGTAGGTAGGTAGAGCAGTTTATAAAAAGTACACAGTCATAGTCAAGATAATTCATCTGTAGAACAGCTGTTTTGACGACTTAACTCGAAAACAATAATTATATATACACATATACAGTAGTCTGATCGTAGTTGCAAATAATATGTTGCCGCCAATAATTGTCATGATGTGACCCTATTTTATTCCCCCCCCCCCCCTAAATTATTGTGACCCCTAAATTATTCTCGTTTGAGAATGAGGCTTACAGTTCAATGAGCAAGGAAAGTTGTGTGAGTGTACCACACCAGATTTTTATGAACTGCTCTACCTACCTACCTCATGCACGAGAAGGAGATTACAAGTCCATTTCCCAAGGATGGGGTGGACCCTCCATTGGTTTCCCAGAAAGGAGACTTATGCCAGTTGATAGAGCTGATAAATAACTATACAGGGTATGAATTTAAAAAAAATCGGTCAAGTTATTTTTGAGAAAATCGTGAAAAACATGGTTTTTTAGCAATTATCCGCCATTTTTCTCAACAATATTTCGGAGCTTCTGCAATTTTCCCAGAAAAAAACTCATGTCATTTGATAGGGCTTATGAATAGCTATCCATGGTATAAATTTGAAGAAAATCGTTAGAGCCGTTTTCGAGAAAACAGTAAAAAACATGGTTTTTTAGTCATTATCCGCCATTTTTCTCAAGAATATTACGGAGCTCATGGAATTTTCCCAGAAATAAGACTTATACCAGTTGATAGTGCTTATGAATATCTATCCATGGTATGAATTTGGAGAAAATCGTTCGAGCCGTTTTCGAGATAACCGTGAAAAACATGGTTTTTTAGTCATTATCCGCCATTTTTCTCAAGAATATTACGGAGCTCATTGAATTTTCCCAGAGATGAGACTTATGCCAGTTGATAGGGCTTATAAGTAGCTATCCATGGTATAAATTTTAAGAGAATCGTTAGAGCCGTTTTTGAGAAAACCGTGAAAAACATGGTTTTTCAGTCATTATCCGCCATATTTCTCAAGAATATTACGGAGCTCCTGAAATTTTCCAAGAAATGAGAACCATGCCAGTTGATAGGGCTTATAAATAGCTATCCATGGTATAAATTTGAAAAAAATCGTTAGAGCCGTTTTCGAGAAAAACGTGAAAAACATGGTTTTTTAGTAATTATCCGCCATTTTTCTTCCATCTTTGATTGAATTTCTTATTGTCGGATCCTCATGGTATAAGGACCTTAAGTTTAAAATTTCAAGTCAATCGGTTAATTAGGAATGGAGTTATCGTGTTCACAGACATACACACACACACACACACATACACACACACACAGACCAACACCCAAAAATCATGTTTTTGGACTCAAGGGATCTTGAAACGTATAGAAAACATGAAATTAGGGTACCTTAATTTTTTTTGGAAAGCAATACTTTTCTTACCTATGGTAATAGGGCAAGGAAAGTAAAAATATATTTTTAAAATGTTATTAATAAATTATATTATTATATTGAAAATTACTGGATTTTTCTATTTATAATTATTATTATGGAATAATATTGGAATGGTGAGTTTTAGTTTTATTTATTCGAAATGCAGTTGTGTTTTTTATATAAAATATTAAATGAATATTATTTAAATATTATTTTATAATAATTATAAATAGAAAAATCTGGTGTGGTACACTCACACAACTTTCCTTGCTCATTGAACTGTAAGCCTCATTCTTAGACGAGAATAATTTAGGGGAATAACATAATGACGATTGGCGGCAAAATATTTGCAACTACGATCAGACTACTTTATATATGTTTATAAATAATAATATTGTTTTCAGAGTACTTTTTCCTTTGTGAAAATTGTGAAACTCGATGATTTTTTCAATAGTCATCAAAACAGCTGTTCTACAGATGAAATATCTCGACTATGACTGCGTTCTTTTTATAAACTGCTCTACCTACCTACCTCATGCACGAGATGGATGTTACAAAGTCCATTTCTCAAGGATGGGGTGGACCCCCCATTGGTTTCTCAGAAAGGAGACTCATGCCAGTTGATAGAGCTGATAAATAACTATACAGGGTATGAATTTGAAAAAAATCGGTCAAGTAATTTTTGAGAAAATTGTGAAAAACATGTTTTTTTAGTAATTATCTGCCATTTTTCTCAAGAATATTACGGAGCTCCTGCAATTTTCCCAAAAATGAGATTCATGTCAGTTGATAGGGCTTATAAATAGCTATCTATGGTATGAATTTGAAGAAAATCGTTGGAGCCGTTTTCGAGAAAACCGTGAAAAACATGGTTTTTTAGTCATTATCCGCCATTTTTCTCAAGAATATTACGGAGCTCCTGCAATTTTCCCAAAAATGAGATTCATGTCAGTTGATAGGGCTTATAGATAGCTATCCATGGTATAAATTTGAAAAAAATCGTTAGAGCCGTTTTCGAGAAAACCATGGTTTTTCAGTCATTATCCGCCATTTTTCTCAAGAATATTACGGAGTTCCTGGAATTTTCCCAGAAATGAGAACTATGCCAGTTGATAGGGCTTATAAATAGCTATCCATGGTATAAATTTGAAAAAAATCGTTAGAGCCGTTTTCGAGAAAAACGTGAAAAACATGGTTTTTTAGTAATTATCCGCCATTTTTCCGCCATCTTTGATTGAATTTCTTATTGTCGGATCCTCATGGTATAAGGACCTTAAGTTTAAAATTTCAAGTCAATCGGTTAATTAGGAATGGAGTTATCGTGTTCACAGACATACACACACACACACACACAACACACACACACACACATACACACAGACCAACACCCAAAAATCATGTTTTTGGACTCAAGGGATCTTGAAACGTATAGAAAACATGAAATTAGGGTACCTTAAATTTTTTTGGAAAGCAATACTTTCCTTACCTATGATAATAGGGCAAGGAAAGTAAAAATCCAGTCATTTCCAATGTGATAATATAATTTATTGATAACATTTTTTAATATATATTTTATTATCTGAGACGTTGCCAACGTTGTTAGCGATGTCTTGTGGTAAAGAAAGGCATTATTTGTTTGTCTCTTTGTCTGTGATGTATGCAAAGCCGTTGCAAGTAAGTTTATGCAAGATGCAAGAATCCAAGAAGGCAAGAATGCAAGATGCAAGCTTCAGAGAACCAACGCTATATATAAATATAGGGAGAGAAAGATTTCATAAAGCATTCAGCATTATCAATTTCAATTTTCATGCGAAGCGTCTCAATAATATTGTATGATAACAATTAATTAAATCTTTAGGCCTACTTCATTTTCCGGCAAAATTGAATTTAAATAAATTATTTCATTTGAAAACCATTGCATCAGAAATTTATAGACTTGAAAATGAAATAAAGTTAGTGAGGGAAAATCCAAATGTTAATTAATTTTCATGATGAGATGATATCTTGTGGGAGGGTATCATTTATCACCACTACGAAATGGGACCTGATTTTTTTTGTGCCCAGATCACCTGGATCAGCCACAAAAATTAGCTTCTATGTCATATTTTTTCATAATATAAGTCGGAAAAATCTGGTGTGGTACACTCACACAACTTTCCTTGCTCTTTGAACTGTAAGCCCCATTCTTAAACTAGAATAATTTGGGGGAATAACACTAGTAGTTCTGTGAACAGTAGACCTCACGCAGTATTCTCATCCACAAGCAAAGACCTTGAAGAGATAAGGTCTTTGTCCACAAGACATCTTTAAGGTCTTTGTCCACAAGATTGAAACTATAGACCTTATGGAAATACAGCAATAGACTGGCTTCTCCACACATCTGTGTAATCACTTGTCAGCTGATTTATGATGAATAATTCTATAGTCTGATTTTTACTCTAATATTGGCGTATGAAGGAGGCCCCTTTTTCCTTTTATATTATCCTTGAAATGCAAAATTTCCAAAACCTTGTATATACGTCGACGCGCAATTTAATAAGGAACATACCTGTCAAATTTCATGAAAATCTATTACCGCGTTTCGCCGTGAATGCGCAACATAAAAACATAAATAAACATTAAGAGAAATGCCAAACCGTCGACTTGAATCTTAGACCTCACTTCCCTCGGTCAATAATGACGATTGGCGAAAACATAATTATTTGAAACTAAGATCAGACTTCTGTATATGTGTATATATAATTGTTTTCAGAATACTTTTTCCTTTGTGTAAATTATTGTAAAATTCGATGATTTGTTTTAAAAGTCGTCAAAACAGCTGTTCTACAGATGGAATATCTCGACTATGTGTTCTTTTTATGAATTGCTCTACCTACCTACCTACCTCATGCACGAGAAGGAGGTTACAAAGTCCATTTCTCAAGGATGGGTTGGACCCCCCATTAGTTTCCCAGAAAGGAGACTCACGCCAGTTGATAGAGCTGATAAATAACTATACAGAGAATGAATTTGAAAAAAATCGGTCGTCATTTTTGAGAAAATCGTGAAAAACATGGTTTTTTAGTAATTATCCGCCGTTTTTCTCAAGAATATTACGGAGTTCCTGCAATTTTCCCAGAAATGGGACTTATTTCAGTTGATAGGGCTTATAAATAGCTATCCATGGTATAAATTTGAAAGAAATCGTTAGAGCCGTTTTCGAGAAAAACGTAAAAAAAGTAAAAACAGTTTTTTAGTAGTTATCCGCCATTTTGAATTGAATTTCTTATTGTCGGATCCTAATGGTATAAGGACCTAAAGTTTAAAATTTCAAGTCAATCGGTTGATTAGGAATAGAGTTATCGTGTTCACAGACATACACACACACACAGACCAACACCTAAAAATCGTGTTTTTGGACTCAGGGGACCTTGAAACGTATAGAAAACTTGAAATTAGGGTACCTTAATTTTTTTTGGAAAGCAATACTTTCCTTACCTATGGTAATAGGGCAAGGAAAGTAAAAATGGATAAGGGATGAGGGAATAGCACAATACGATAAGCTAATTATAAGCTAGATGATGAGAGGTAGGCCTATAGTTTATATGGACTAATAGCACTTCAAAGTTAATCCTACTTTGTTACTTTTTACAAGGCTATTACTATGAAGAAATTCAATGTAGCTTATATTATATTGATTATAGTTCATCTAGTTCTATGCAATAGTTGATATGAAAGGTGTGTACTCTATAGCAGCTTTTTCTATAGAAAACTGTAACTTATCCCCAAATTGAAGGTATATTTTCAAAATTTTGGATCCCCTTTCGACCCCCTTTGATGAGGGCCCCAATTGGGGATACCCCCCAGACCCGTCAAAAGCATAGGTGCTTTCTATGCCAATGTTATGATCCCCCCCAAAATTGTTTTCTGAATTCGCCACTGACATCCATTACATTAAATTTATCATTGTAATAGGGTAGACTACTTTAGGTACGGTGATAAAATTTCTAGAATTGAAATAATTCAATTCAAATTTATGAATAGAATAAATATTGCTCCAACAAAGCTGTTTGAAGCGTGAGGAAAAAACTGAATCGATGAAATTGCAAAATTAAAGCAATCAGAAACAATATGAGACTCTCATTGACCATAATGTAGGCCTATAGAGTACCATACTGTAATAGCTCACTCTAACTTACTTTGTATGAGCAATGGTTTTTGCTAAGAAATATTATGCCATAGCAATAACTATTAGTACTCATACTTTTACTTGCACGCTCAGTTATATGCAAAAACTACCGTAGATAAAGGATAAGCTTAAAGGATAAAGGATAAGCTATATTTCTTGTCTCTGATACTACAACTGTATACAGATAGAACATAGAAGCATAAACGTACCGGTAGTTTATGAGTGACAATAATTTTTTTCATAATCATGAAAAAATCAATTCTTTATCGATCATGTAGATATACTGTGATCTATGGCAACCGGGTTGGTAAATTTACTGATACTTTCATTCCCAAGTTTACTCAGTTTTGAAACTGATGAACTACCAGAAGGTACTAGAGCTATTGTGAACCAGGACCAGAAGAATTAACAATAGTTAATAATGATAATCATATAACTTAATCGATTTTAATGAGAATTTGTAAAATTTATTCACAAATAAATTCCATTTTGTACTTTCAAAAATAATATTCAAGTTTGACAATATAAATTTTCTTATACATTACATATTATATACCTTTGTCACTATTTCTACAATATTTTAATATCAATGGAACCAATAAAAGGAGGAACATAAAACAAGATTGAAAATTATCTTGTAAAATTTTAAGATTCAGTACAAAATAAATCATTTTGTAAGTACATACTGTAGTTTGATCAGATAAAATGAATAAAAAGTATTTCGCAATAACGTAGTAACTTTAAATGTTAGAAATTCGCTAGTAAAGTGAATCACCAGTAAATAGTCTCACCTCGTAAGTACTTGTAATTTGGCACGAATTTGAAATAAACTTTTTATAGAAACATGAGATCAGCATATAGCTGATAATAAATGCAAATATCTAGAGACTACCAGAAAAAACTCGTATCATCATTAAGTACAAATTATTAATTGTGATTTTGTTAACACAGACAAATATTAGATATAATTGTAAATCATTTTCTCATTCAAAGATATAATATAACTTAGTCTTGTGCAATAAATCAAACTTAAATAAATTTTACATGTATTTAAGCAATAGCAAATAATATTACAATCTGGTTATTTTTTGATATATCATTTTGAGCTTACATCGTTTAAATATCATCAATGCACTTGAAAAAACATTCAAGTTATATTCAAAATTATGCAAGTGAAATGTTGATTAAAATTTTGGTGAAGGCACTAGACATAAAAAATTCAAAAACATTTTCAAAAATAAAACTATAAATTAATTTAAAGCATGGATTAATTATTAGGATACAAATATAGTAGTTACCCATAAAACGTTTACATGTGATGTTTTAATGGCAAGATGAAGTTTGGCTAGTGTTTATCTATTAAAAACTTAAGAAGGTAGATCTTTAACTTTGAAGTTTGGCAACTCAAGAACACAGCTAAAAAAATAAATTCTAAAAATATAGAATTTTTGTTAGACTCTAAAATTTATAAAACTTGTAAAATTTAATTCCTTTTGATTCTCGATTCGAAATGGCAACGGCAGAAATATTATTCGATACACATTATGAAAGGAAATGTGGTTCTAATTATAACCATTTTAATGGCATTTCTATTTTACTCCTCAAATACGTTCATGAAAAGCTATCTCATTACATTCCATCTCCTTGACTGTACATGGAAAAGACTATTCAAAACGTTAAATCGTAAAACAAAACAAGACCTACATTACAAATTAAAAATCAATCACTGAATTTCAGGTTATGTCTGATAGCTGCTCAATTTGAATTACTTAAAACCTATGCTGTTTTCCTTGATTAAAAGAATATCACTAAAATAATTCGAGGATATGTAACATTTTTCAATATATATATATATTTTTTAATTTCCTAACAAAATTAAATCTAAAAATCATAAGTAGTAACTATTAAAGACTGATTCGTGAGCTATTACGAATTGAAAATGATCATTTTCGTAATTTTCATAAAATCATTTCCCATTAAAGAGGGAAACTTTCCAATAATTATTGCTATAAATTCTTAATATCATTTCGAAGCTCATGAACAGTTTTATGAAATGATAGAATACACGTTTGGAATTATTTTATTGACAAAAACTGAAACCAGTTGAAACGCTTAGAAACAACAACCTATTACCAAATCATGTGAGTGGGTGATGTTTAATTGGGAATTGCAATACAAAACTGGTGGGAGCTTACATTCTAGACATAATCAAACTACACTAGAATTATCATTTTATTACAAAAGATCGTTGAAGGCAGTTGATGATACTTTTCTAAATTGATCAATTACTGTCATACAAGACCCGCGTCGTGAACCATTGAATAGAATAACGACGTTTTCGATTTCAACAACTCGGCCGGTGATGAATATTCAGCAATCTGGCCTTTGTCAAGCACCAACACTCTGCAAAATAGTACGTTAGTCAAATACACCATCCACAGTTAATATTATTTCAAAAAATCATCTTACTGATGATCAACATATTTGATGATTCAATGTAATAACTTTTTTTCTCATCAACCACTCAAGGCAATAAAGAAATCACAAGGCGGAAATCTGGAGGCTTTGGAATCCAACAAAACTAGACAAATAATATATATAAATAGTTCCTATTGACACAAAACTATGAACAAATTTTGGGGAAGACAATGAAAATAATATGACAATGGGAATGTCATCGAAGGAATATAAAATTTTTTGAACGAAATTATGTAAATAATAGTAGTTACTAGTGATATAATAAAGAACAGTACTGTATGTTCATCAATGAAGATATGTTTCCTGTATCCTCCTTATCAATTGTACAGATGGTTCATCAGAAAATCTGAGACAAATATAAAGTAATATTATAATAAAAATAGTTTTTACAAAACTTTAGACACAAAGCTATGAATAAAATACGTTCAGTCACGAAAATAGGGCAGATGCCAGTTCATTCATTCATTCATTCAATCGCATGGTCATTATTTGATGCTTTCAACAGCATACCTCGTCTTTAGAGCATGAAACATGCATTTCATTATGACTGCACTGGTTGGCTAAAGGTGGGTTTTTGTTTGTGCATAAACTTCCGCAGTAGACGACGACAGGCATTGTTGTCTGAAAACATTTATATTGTCAAAATTTCAAGTGTGCTAAAACAGCTGATCCAATAACTTTTCTTTATTCGAGTTTATTATCGAATAATCAAAACATTTCTAATAATATCAACATATTGCCATTTTAGAATATAAACTTGACCTCTCCCATTAAAACATTATAATTATAATGTAATTTATCTATTCGATAATAAAGTCAAATAACGAAAAATTGGATCAGCTGTTTTAGCACACTTGAAATTTTGACAATATAAATTTCTTCAGACAACAATGCCTGTCGTCGTCGACTGCAGAAGTTTATGCACAAATTATTCAATTATTGAACATAATTATTAGATTATTTAGACAAATTGAAATCTACCCAATCTGAGATCCTCGCCCTGTCGTGGTTGACGACGGCATTTACGCACAAACGAAAACCCACCTTTAGGAAGAGGTCATAAGGATTGCTGCCCAGTCGGCTAGTGCAAAACTGATTGACAGAAACAGAGCGCATCCGCAGTACTCTATATTCCCTCAAGTTGTCTCAATTTTAACCCTATTAGTAAACCATTTATAACTATAGATGGAAAATTGATAACTTAGGATTTTCGTTTATCAATTATTATTTATTTAACTACTTTTTAAAATTTTGTTGCCGGACTCTTGTAATGTCTATGAAATTTCAGAGAAGGATCAGTTTTGGGATGTACATGTTGTTTCTTTCTCAATTACTAGTTATTAGGTATGATCGAATGAAATTGGAAAGGCTAAGCGTAAATTTACAGTAGATTCTTTACGGGAGTCCAACAATTTGAATCTTTCTGTCTGGAGGGTGATAAATGAAGAGAGGGGTGTGTTGAAACGGAGGAATGAGAACTGTTATATAGACGAAGTTGTAACAGAAGAGGGAACGGTTTTGAGAGGAGGCTTTGAAGTTTCCAACTATTTTAATAAATTTTTTCAGGAGGCTGGAATAAAGAATAATGTCTCTGTACAATTAAATTACAACATTTTCTCTGACTCCTATGATGACAGAGCAAGTACGTATTGTGAATAAATTCATAGCTGCTCCTTTTACTAGAGAGGAGATAGATAAGATATTAAATAGTCTAAAAGGTGAAAAGTCAACTGGTCTGGATGGGATATCTACTATGGTGTTGAAGTCTTGTAAAGAATACTTATTAGATCCACTCACCCATTTGGTAAATGAATCTTTGAAGTACGGTGTATTCCCTGATAAATTAAAAGAGTCAAAAGTAGTACCCATTCACAAAGGCGGTGAGGGAAACCTTGCAAATAATTTCAGACCTATTACTCTTGGGAATTCTATTGGTAAGGTTTTTGAGAAGTGTATGATGTTTCGCTTTGTTGAACATCTTGCTAAAAATCAAATTCTGGCCAAGGAGCAGAATCGGTTTCAGAGAGAAAGATCCACAAAGACGGCAATTGTATCCATTTTTGAGGATATAATTGATATGATGGATAAGGGTGAGAATGCTGTTGGAATTTTTCTGGATCTAAGCAAAGCTTTCGATTGCGTTGACCATTCAATTTTGTTAAGGAAGCTGGAGTTGGTGGGTGTGAGAGATGTTGAACTGGAATGGTTCAGGTCCTATCTCCTGGATAGGTCTCAGTGTGTGGAAATAACAAGGGAAGATAATTCATTACTTATCGGATAGAGTATCAGTGAAGGCTGGTGTACCACAGGGCTCTTACTTGGCCCTTTGTTGTTTTTGCTATATGTAAATGATGTACCAAAAGTTATTTCCCAGGGTAGAGTTTTAATGTATGCCGATGACACATCATACATTTGCAGCTCTCAGGATGCAAGTGTGTTAGAAATAGAATCTTTCTTGAACATTAATGCCATAGCCCAGTACTTCTCTCAACTCAAATTAGGAATTAATAAATCAAAATCCCATTTTTTACAATTTACACATAGAAATAATTCCAGGATAAATCAACTTATTAATGTACAGATAAATGAAAAAAATGTTAACCAGCCTCATTTCGTGAAATTCCTAGGGGTTGCTCTGGATCAGCATCTCTCTTGGGATTGCTATACTGATCAGCTCTGTGGGAGGATTGCTTCTGGAGTCTTTGCACTCCGACAAATAAGAAGATTGAATGATACCAAACTCACAACGGCAGCCTACCACTCACTCATGATGTCACACATCCGCTATGCCATTATTGTGTGGGGTGGGTCGTGCCAGAATTTGGAGAGGGTGTTCAAGCTCCAAAAAAGCTGTTAGAGCGATCAAAGGTATTATGTCTTTAGAGTCCTGTAGGAGCCACTTTAAAGAATTAGGCATACTACGCTACTGGTGGAACATGTTAGGGTGAGTCATTGCACCCTAACTCGGCAGTGTCTTGAGCTATGGAGCTCTATGACTGCTCAAAGTAATAACAGTGCTGAAGTTGGGGGTTCCTGATATATAAGACCTTCAGTAGAGCTTGGCAATTTTATCTTTATTTATTCTTATTTATTTTTCTATTATTCTCTAATTTTCCTTTTTCTAATATTAATCAATATCTGATATACTAATCTAGTTCGATTTCCATTTAATTTTCAAAGTTATAATATGTATAAATATGTATATATGTATATAAATGATTTTTTTTTTTTTTTTTTTTTTTTTTTTTTTTTTTTCTGCCAAGTCTACTTTTTTTTGGGAGAAGTGGTAATGGAGAAGGGTTCTCTCCTAGGGAATGGAATACTGTGAACAGTGGCTGACTGACAATCAGCTGCTGGCACGAACTGCTAACTGTCAATCAGGCCACCATTGTTGAAATGGGAGTGGCTTGTGGGTTTGAGGTGGTCGTGGTATTTCGTACATCTGCCTTATTGATGTACGCCACGAGATAGAAGCTGTATCATGAAGCTTTCGAGATGTGAGCTGAATGAAGTTGAGTAATTGAGGGGTACTGGCATATTCATAGAGTAACCTATTATTCACTGTGTAGTGAAAGTTGCAGATGGTTCTGATGATTCTGTTTTGAAGGCCAAATAGACGTTTTCTATTGGTCTTCGATAGATATGGGAACCAGACTGGGGCGGCATAGGTCAGGTATGCTCTGATGATGGCTGTGAATATGAGCAGCCGAAATTTCAGGGGGAGTGAAGGGGTGATAAGTAGGGGGAATAGTTGTACAAACAGCACACGACAGTGTTGAATTTTCACTTTAATGTGTTGTTTGAAAGTCAGTGTTCTATCCAGAGTTACACCTAGGTACTTAACGGTATGGGACCATGGCAGGGCGTGGCCATGGATTTTGAGAGTGGGAGGAAGTTTGAGTTTTCGGGAAAAGGCGACAGCCACACATTTAGTTGGATTTATCTCTACCTTCCAGGATGAACACCAGGATGTAAGCAGGTTTAATTGCTCTTGAACATTCCTGGCCGCCCTATTCAGATTCATGCTGCTCGAGTGGAATGTGGTGTCATCAGCAAATAGACTTGTTTGAACTGAAGGTAGAGATGGCATGTCATTGATGAAGAAGGAGTAGAGGATAGGTCCAAGCACAGATCCTTGGGGGACACCTGCTGTTGCTGGGGTGAGAGCTGAAGAGTTTACTGAAGATGGGGTTTGGTTGTGAACTTCAAAATACCTATTAGTAAGGTATGACTTGAAGAGTCTTATTGTTGAAGGTGGAAAGACAGATGAAAGTTTATAGAGTAGTCCATCCAGCCACACAGTGTCGAAGGCTGCTTTGAAGTCTATAAAGACTGCAGCCACGTGCTCTTTCTTGTTGAAAGAATCTGATAACTGAGAGCAGAATTTCATTAGTTGCAGTGTTGTTGAACAACCTGCACGAAATCCAAACTGCTCTGGCCTTATCACACTATCTAATGTATTTCTTATATGTTTCTCCAGAAACATTTTCTCAAAAAGCTTTGAGAAAAAGCAGGGTATGGAGATTGGCCTGTAGCTGGATGGTAGGGTGGAGCGTTTTCCTGGCTTTAGGAGCAGGAATAATTTGCTCTTTTTCCATTCTGAGGGGAAGTGTTGGGTGTTCAGAATGGAATTGAAAATTACAAGCAGGTGTTGGGCTAGCTCTGGAGGCGCATTTAAGATGGCCTTTCCAGAAATACCATCAAGACCTGGGGCCTTTTTTGGATTTGTATTTTTAAGTGCATTTGTTATATCTCCCATTGTAAAAGGTGAGAGATTATTTGGGGTGGGGTCTTGCACTGTTACTAAAACACTGTCAACTATTTTTCTAAAGTGGGTGCCGAGCTCTTGACTATGAGGGACGGGTGGATTTGAGAAGTGGAGTTCTAGATGGGAGGCAAACTCATCCACTTTCTCTTGGTCTGAGAAGATTAGCCCATTTGGGCCCTCAAGTGGAGAGTTTGGAGGTTTTTTCCTGAGAAGTTTACGGGTAGCTTGCCAGGCTGAGTTGGGTGGCAAAGAGGTGAGATACTCTTCCCAGGATTGGAGGCGATGTAGTTTAAGTAGTTGAGAGCATTTGTTCGATGCTCTATTAAATGCATATTTGTCAGCAGGAGCTCGTGTTATCTGCCAACGTTTGCGAGTGCTGCGGCGCTCTCTGATAGCCACTTGAATTTCAGTGGGAAGTAGTGAGCGTCGTTGGGGTGGGGCTAAGGAAGTGTTATCAGCTAGTGCTGTTTTTATAACTTCCGTAATATTTGCTGTATGAGCTTCCAAGTCGACAGTGTTCGAATGTGTGCTTGGAAGGATGGGAATAGAGTTTGACACACTTTCATGATACTTCCTCCACTTCACTGTAAGGCGATGTGGAGGTGGTCTTGCAATGTAGTCGGGATTCACAAGAGTGAACAACACTGGCAGGTGATCTGAAGACAGGTCCTCGACCACCTCAACCAGGGAGGTTCTTGTGAGTCCCACTGACAATGCATAATCCAATATGTCAGGTTGAGCAGCTTGATTGCACATACTTGTATGTGTGGGAGATGATGGGACATGGAAATGTATGTCTGTGTATTAGAAGGGCTACACCACCATGGGTTTGATTAAGCTCATTAGGGAGGCGGTCGTAGCGAAGGCAGTGGTATGAGGGGAATTTAATGGAATAGAAGTTGGCATTTGTGTTTCCTGAATAAGAGCCACATCTATATCCAGATCACTAAGAAAGTGACGAAGTTCGTCTATTTTGTGTCTTAATCCATCTGCATTGAATGAAATAATTTTGAAATTATTCATTTTAGTTCAACAGGGAGGGGAGTGCACTAATAAGAATGGCAATGGCTTCACCAATGTTCAAGGCATTGATGAGACGTGGTAGGGTACTTACCACCCATTGAACGAATTTTTCTGAGCTCAGAAAGCTCAGTAGACCTCCCTGTCCCTGTTGAGATTGTGCGGAGGGAGGTTGTGAACTTCCCGAGTTTGACTCCACTGAAGGTGGTGTCTTTGTTTGGGAAGGGAGGGAGGGGAAGTTCTCTCGAATATTTATAATAGGTGAGGAGGGAACCCTTTCCACTGGGGGTGATGGAAATTTATTTTTCACTATCACTGGTCGTTCTTTGATGAATACTTTTGTCACTTTGTGACTACGGGGAGGGGGTGGGGGACTCGGACTATTCCCTGTAGCCCCCTGAACGGCCGCCGAGTAGGAGAGTGAGGCTGGATCGGCCACTCTCGCCTCTCTCGGCCGCCGTTCCGTGACTGGAGGCTGCACGGAAGTCGACTGTTGTGAGACAGTCGATTTTTTGGCTGGCAGCCTGTTAATTTGAGCCTGGTGTGTTGGACACCCTCTGTAGTTGGCTGTGTGAGCTCCTTGACAATTCACACAACGGGGCTTCTCTGATTGAAGATCTCTCTTACAATCACTTGCCTTGTGGTTGTCTCCACACTTAACACAACGTGGTGTGTGGAAACAATTCACTGAACTGTGGCCATATCGCTGGCAATTGAAGCATTGAGGAATGCTTGGTTTGGGTTTGTAAGGCTCAACTTGAACCTTGATACAGAACAGGCTGCTAAGAGAGTAGATTTTTTTAAAATCTCCCTCTTTTTTAAGTTTGATTATGAAGAGACTATAAGGCCTCCCACGACTGTTAATAGGTGTAACACTTGAGATGTTGAACCCAGCTTCTTTCAGAGTTTCAGCCAGGTCAGCTGGGTTATGTGACCAGTGAAGGCCACGAAGAACTACCTTCAGTTCTGAGGTATACTAACCGTTCCCTCTATTTATATCTATGAGGTGATTATGCATGTTAGAAGAAAGACAATGACTAGAAATGCTGATTCGCATGGATACAATACTAGAAATAGAGGAGACTATGCTGTATCACAGAACAGCTCTTTTTGAGAAAAAACCTACATATATGGGTCTTAAAATTTATTAGAAATCTTCCTACTCACTTGAAAAATTGTGACGATGTCGATGTTTTTGAGAAGGAATTAAAAAGTTATTTGATGCTTGGAGTATTCTATACCACAGAATAGTTTGTGTGTAGAAAGGGTTCCTTTGTGTGATTTTTTTCTTCTTTTTTTTGTAATACTGTATGTATTATACATTTTTGACAATTCCTATACTCTGATTAGAGTCTCTGGGAAGCTTTAAAAACAAACGAACAATCTATGAATGAAGTATGAAATATTAAGGGCGGGCCATTATGCTAACACTACGTTTAACGCTAAACCACAAATACAGATATAATCTTAGCATCAGCTGATGAAAAGTGAAATGTGTGTTCGTTCAAGCCTGTACACATCTTTATACAACAACGTCAAAGGATAATAGCAGGTAACCCGTGCTTCGCGCACCTTAATAAAGTTATCCACAATAGTTGACATAGTTACTAATTTCTCAATTGTTGTTTGACTGACCTGTCAGAGTCCATGATAGTGTTGAGCCTGTGAGCAATGGTGAGCACGGTGCAGTTCCTGAACTCGGCGCGAATGGTGCGCTGAATGAGTTCGTCGGTTTCAAGGTCAATGGCGGCCGTCGCTTCGTCCAGCACCAGCACTTTGGTCTTGCGCAGTAGGGCTCGCGCCAGGCAGATCAGTTGACGCTGGCCGACACTGTAAACCAACATTAAATATTTAATAAATTTACTAATTCATAAGAATAAGCACATATTTTAAATAAGTCATCATTATTAACTTGTAGACCCATATAAACTGCTCCATACTGACACTACTAATACAATATTAGGGTCCGTATGGTCGCGATAACAGTTTAAACCAACTTTACATTAATCTAGGATTAAATAAGCTATGGTCAAAACGCTTGATTTAATCCTGGATTAATTTAAACTTGAGAGTGTGATCACATTGCATTCATATATGAATGTAAGTTCTAGCTGGTTATACGTGGACCAAGCGTGCAGATGAGAAACAAAATCTGAAAAGAGCAATAGTTTAATAGTAATCAATAGTTTGAATTAAATAAGTTATGGTCGCAATAGCTTGATTTGAACCTGGATTGATTTAAACTCAAGGGTGGGATCACACTGTATGCGTATACGTGCAAGTGCAAGCATGGCTATGCGTGGACCAAGGGTGCATATGAGAGACAAAACCAAGAAACACTTGCACTTGCTGGTTGCGTTCAGTGTGAGTCACAATATATGCTAGTCACAACGTCTTTCAATGGCACTTTTCAAATTTTGTTTTTCGGCTCATGCATGATCTGACTTGCACTACGCAATCAATTTAATCACACCCTTAAACTGTAATCGACCATACGGGACCTAATTGTATTCGTTTTTAGGAAATGGAACTTTTAAAAACTATTTTAGTCTTAGAATTGTGCATCTGTGGGTAAAGATGTAACACGCATTGTAAAAAGCTGCCAGATAAATGGAATTGAAATAAAACCATGAGCACAAAATCAAAGGAAACTCTCTATGAAGTACATTATTTTCAACTTTTCAAGGGATAACAAGCAACCAATTCTTCAGTCAGCTAGTTTGGACCGGTTCGCCAAAGTTTATACGACTGTAATAAACTTTTCAAATAAAACGACCTGGAATTGTTAGCATAAATTATTTAGAGGAAGTGAGTTATTTATGGAAGTCTTAATGCATATTTTCAGTTCATTTTCATGATTACAACTTTGTCCTTGTGCACTGTTTAATGTTACCGACGTTTGATCATATGGACCATTAACTATCTGATTTTTTGTCCAACTGTAGGTCCAATATTCAATATTAGATTCGACGTCGGACCGTAAATGGGGTTGATGTAATGCCGGCCAGATAGCTGAGTTGACTAAGGCGTTGTCTGCTAGTGCTACCTGGTCGCCGAATCCTATCGAATAGGTATGGACGTTTGATCATCTCATAATTCACCCTCGAACAAGCAAAAAGCTAATGTGGGCATCATCCGCAATAAAAAAAGGTTATTGTGGGCGAGGCGAATGTTGCTTGAGTCAGAGTCGATTTGGAACGTGGGTGGGTATGTTGGATTAAATTGTGGCAACCGATCGGGGCGTGAGTGGTGAAAGATACGACTCTACCAGTCCAACTGAGTTGGACAAGTAATTGGATAGTGAATGACCCGCTTTAGGCTATATAGGCCTATTAAAAGTGTTTGAAAACCACTTATAAATTGAAACATTTTTGAGAAACTTATTTCAATCGTTACACCATTATCAAATAAACTCTAGTTTACTGGTTAGGACCTGGACACACAGAAAGCGATCTGCGATCAGAGTGGTCTTAGGTATCTATTATCTATCTTGGATTACTAAATGTATATTCTCCTAATGAATTCTGATCGCAGATCGCCCTCTGTGTGTCTTTGTCCTTATATAATAATAATAATTATGTCCTTATATAATTATTGTATAAAATCTAGATCACTGGAGACTGATGATAGTTTAACAATGGAACATTATTTTCCAAAAAGTGGTTGTTACAATACATCAACATGTAGCAATTCAATATTTCTCAAGTTTTCTTATTACTACAGTGGATTCCCTTTAACATTCTAAATTTTTGGTGTTCATTTTGGGTTAAAAAAATATGTGCTTGGAAGTGCTGACGAATCATAATCTCTTTAGGAATAATTTTCAATCAAATTTCGGGATGGAATCGTAAGGGCTACTAGTAGTTCTGTGAACAGTAGACCTCACGCAGTATTCTCATCCACAAGTACCTGATGTCAACTGTTTTAAATGTTAACAAAATCAGTTCACGTTTGAATTTGTATTCCATAATTTATTAATATTTATTTTAATTTAAACAATGAATAGAATATATTTCTATTCCAGAATTTATATAATATTCATCCAGTTCCGTGATAATCTTTCCATCTAATGAAAATTAATTTTTTTCAATCAAAAATATTATAACTTCTTCAGCATTATTTAGTTCATTTTATTATTTTCAATCACCTATTAAATTAGTTTTTTCGAATGTGAGAATATTGATCCTGATGGACACGCATAATAATACCATGACTGCAAAACAAAATATTGAAACCAAAGACCTTAAAGCTGCGATTAGGCCAAATTTATTAACAAAATGTTAATAACTCAATCCTTATAGATTATATTAGATTGAACATAACTTATCATACACATGATGAACATGTGTGTTTGTCAACTTGCGTTCAATCTAATAGAATCTATAAGGATTAAGTTATTAACATTTTGTTAATAACTTTGGTGTAAACCCAGCTTAAAGATGCATACGGTACCTCTTCAAGGTCTTTGATTGAAACTATAGACCTTATACAAATACAGTAATAGACTGGCTTCTCCACACATCTGTGTAATCACTTGTCAGCTGATTTATGATGAATAATTCTATAGTCTGATTTTTACTCTAATATTGGCGTATGAAGGAGGCTCCTTTTTCCTTTTATATTATCCTTGAAATGCAAAATTTCCAAAAACCTTGTATATACGTCGACGCGCAATTTAAAAAGGAACATAACTGTCAAATTTCATGAAAATCTATTACCGCGTTTCGCCGTAAATGCGCAACATATAAACATATACACATTTAAACATTAAGAGAAATGCCAAACCGTCGAATTGAATCTTAGACCTCACTTCGTTCGGTCAATAAGCCTGTTTTTCCATTTCCAAACATTTTATGATTATGTGTTTCTATCACTGTTGAATAAAAAAAATAATTGAAAGTTGTAACTTGGCTACACGCTACAACACAGAAAGTTGACTCTGACCTGAGGTTTTCGCCGCCCTCGGTGACCTGATGCTGTAGACCGGCTGTGAGGCCTTTCACAAACGTCTTCAAATGCGCATGCTCCAACGCTTGCCACACCTACAATAAATCACAAAGAAATTGTATTGCCTTGCACAGTGTCAAACATATCATGTACAAATATCAGTTATTTTAATAAAAAAACTCATTTAAATTATTCTATTCTAATTAATAAAAACAATATAAAAATCTTGTAGTACCCTTTATTTTTTTAAAACTTTAAAAGTTTTAGTTCAACAACTAGTTTCGACCCTAACTTACGTCATTTTTATGGCTTAAATTTGTATGACTTTTCAAGACTTTTTATGACAATTTTTATGACTAAAAAGACCTAAGTTAGGGTGGAAACTAGTTGTTGAACTATTTTAAAGTTTTTTAAAAAAAATAAAGGGTACTACAAGATTTTTATATTGTTTTTATTAATTTGTTTAAAAGTAGCCCATATAAGTGAAGTGTTTTTATTCTATTCTAATATTTCTAACGTCTAATATTTCTAATCGAAGCTTGGACAAAGCTTCCATCAATCTTATGGAGAGTATGCTGAAAAAGTGGAAGAAGAAAAATGAAGAGAAGGTGAAATAGTAAGAAGTAGAAGATGAATGAGTAACAAGGAAAATAAAGAGAAGTGTAAAGATTGAGAGAGACAATTTGGAAGAGTGAGAGTTGAGGCATGAGAAGGATAAGGATTTCGAAAGTGAATTGGGGAAGGAAAAGGAAAAACAAGAAGGAAAAGGTTAAACAGTGGGTGGCGAAGTGGAAGATGGAGAAAGAGAAAAGTTAGAGGAGCAAGAGGAAGAGGAACAAGAGCAGAGAAAAAGAAAAGAAGAAGGAAAAGGAAGAGGAAGAGGAGAGGAAAATGTGGCGAAAGACGTAATAGGGGAGGAAAATGCAGGCGATAGAGAAAGAAGCGGAGGAAGAGATGAAGGAGTAGAAGAAGGAACTAGAGAAAAAGAAGATGAAGGAGGAGGTGATGGTGAAGAGGGTGAAGAAGGAAGAAAATAGAATGGCCGGCTGCACCCAAAAAGCCTGTTGAATTTTAACCGTGAATAAATGCCACAATAACCAATTAGAGGAGTCTCCTTTTCAAATAAAACTTTTGAAAAGAAGGTATATCTAATTGGTTCTCGTGGTATTTATTCACGGTTAAAATTCAACAAACTTTTGTGCAACCGATCCAAGAGAAGAGAAGGAAAAGAAAATCTATCTTTCAACAATAAATAAAAATATGATTATGATTGTACTTATTGTAATAGGTTTAATAATGAATGAGCAAACAAGAAACAAGAGAAGGTAGAAGTGTTGTGTGGTGGGCATATTCAATTCAATTCATAATAACATCCCATTAACATCTGAAAAGCAGATGTCAGGGGATGAGCCACACAGACATAAAACAAACACAAAACGTTAAAAAACAGAAAATTGAAAACAGATGATCAATAGATAAATATGCAGCATCAATTATTTTTTTTTAACAATTCTCCAAACTCTAATGCCTAGTCCACATGTTGGCCTAGTAAGCTGGACCAGCCTGCAATTTACCTAAAGCCCAATGAATGCCAGCGTCCATCCACACACTGGCGCTGGTCGACATTGGCCTTAATTGGGCCAACATGTAGATGTAGCATAGCACAACATACCTGTTGATCAGTGTATCGGGCGAATGGGTCCAAGTTCATTCGCAAGGTGCCCGAGAATAGGACAGGGTCCTGTGGGATGATGGTGAGACGGGCCCGCAGCGTGTGGAGGCCGAGACGCGAGATGTCGACTCCGTCCAGGTAGATGCAGCCACCCGCCGACTCCAGGATGCGGAACAGCGCCAGGGTCAGCGACGACTTGCCCGCGCCGGTTCGGCCCACTATGCCGATCTACAATCACATAATATAATTATACGATCTCAATGATATAATTCAAACTCACACAAAAATTCAAAATGGCTGAATCGATGTTTAAGTAAACTGACCCACTCGATTCCCATGATGGTATTGATGTTAGATGACTAAAGAAATGTCTCTGGTACTATCTCCTCATTGAGTATTGTAGACATTTTAAAGCTTATGCAATCATGTCATGATGGTAGATGATTGAAGAAATCTCTCTGTTATCTCATCATTGATTATTATTGACATTGTAGAGCTTATGGCATCATGTCACGATGGATTGATGGTAGATGATTGAAGAAACGTCTCTGGTACCTCCTCCATGAGTATTGCAGACATTGTAGATCTTATATAAAACGAGTGAACTGTAGGTATGAATGTTTTGAGTGAGTTGGATTTTCAATTTTTCTAGTAAGTAGATAGTATAGTTTTGATGGTAGATGGTTGTTATGGTCTCTGGTCATTAATATTATTGTAGAGTGTAGGGCCTAATGTCTCAGTAACTTTGAGTATAATAGTTTCAGTTCCGGTCTTGTGGTTATAGTTTCCATTTGGGATTATGTCTGGCTAATATATCATTGCACTTTTGAACATGCATTTCATTCAATGTTTTGGATAATTTAATAGGTAGTGGAACATGAATTAAGAAATTCATAATTTTAATTATTGTACAAATAAAACTTCATTCTCAACTAGCAGGTAACCCGTGCTCTGCAAGGGTCAAATTAAAAACTTGAAAAAATTGAAAACTAAACGTAATGAAATCTTGAAGAATTGAAAATAAGCCAATAACCATCCTTGGTAAATTAAGAATCTATATGCAAAATTTCAAGTTAATCTGTTGAATAGTTGAGACGCGATGATGAGTCATTCGTGAATTTCCTACGTATATAAGCCAATTCTTTCCTTTATCATATTATTGTTATTATATTAAATTAATAATTTAATTCATTTTATTATATTGCTTGAATATAATAGAAAGCATCTCTTCAAATAATTTTTGAAAATGAAATTTATTTACCAAGTCGATTATTTTACCTTTTCTCCACTGTTGATATGGAAAGTGATTCCTTTGAGAACAAGATCGAGTCCCTCCCTGTATCTGAGCTGGAAGTTGTTGAAATCCAGTTCTCCCTTTTCAGGCCACTTCTCGTTCACCGGGCAGGGAGTGATCTCCCATGCCGCTTCCTGCAAATCGATAATAACATCTTTTATTCAATTCGTCATAAGATAAATAACAACTATTTATCCTGTAATTTAATTAGGTCAAAAACATTTTTAGAGCAGTATGTTAATAGGATTTTTTTATTTATATCTCGGATGGTGCCCACATGAAGTTTTTTGCTTGGGTAATGGGAAGTGCGAGTGTGATTTATGAGATGATCAAACGTCCATGCCTATTCGATGAGAATTGACGGGATTCGAACCCGCGACCAGGTAGCACTAGTAGACTCGGCTATCCTGGCAGGATACTAGATAAGATGAATACTATAGTACAATAAAACGTTGAACTTTTGGTGAGGTAGGCTGTCAACATCGAGTCTGAGACGAAACAATTCAAGAGAAGGTAATTCAAGATTAACTTAAATATGATTTAAAAATAATAATTGAGAAAATGTTACACGTTTTTCAACCTATGACCTCTTCAAGTAACACATGATCGTCATTATAAATGAATTTATGGCAAAAGAGAAGTACTTTACACTAAATATAAAACTTCATATAGAACCAGCTTATTACAATATCTAATTCGTTTTTAAAATTATATGCTTCCTGAAAATATAGCGTATATTTTTTATTCTTCGGTTAATCAATTAATGATATTTAAATAAAAGTAGTTTACCTGTGTTGTTTCTGCATATTCTTTTATCCTCTCCACAGCCACAATGTTTGTTTCGAAGTCTGATGTCATTCTTACCAGCCAATTGAGCGTTTGAGTGATCTGCAAACAAAAAAAATTAACAAATGGATTCAAAACTTTATTTCTGATTCTCCGCCAATCTTTGGAAAGATTTAAACCAATTATAACTTATAACATTGGATTCTGATAACATCCATCAACCTCATCTAATTTTCAGTTTGAAAATGTGCTTTTTAATAATAGATTGCAGAGACTCTGCTTTGAGCCATGCATGTGCTTTTCTATTGCTTGATCTGATTGAGGAAATAAATAGTATGTATTTACAGTGTATTTAGTTAAATGTTCAAGTCAATCAGCATGGATATAAAAGACACTTTTAGCGATTGATAGATCCGTGCAGTTTCCAACAAAAAATAGTAAATTTATAACATAGTTGTAATATCCTATACTATTAGAAGTTATAAGTGCACACAATTACTTTGTGATAAACCATTTTTTGGTAGGTTGCATATAAGATTTGATCAAGTATCGATTACAATACTAAACTAATCGAACTGTCGATAAATTGAACAGCTCTAAAATGTCTTCACGAATATATTTTGGAGAAATAATAGAATATACTTTAGTTACAAACCTGCAAAGCATAGCTGACTGAAAGACCAACTAAGCCAGAATTCATTGAGTTCCGTTCGATAACGGCAAAAAGTGCCGAGAAAAATATTATGAGATTTCCAACTGTTTCCAATCTGATAGCTAACCACCTGTAAACAATACAATAACTTGTACAATATTTACCCATGAAACTCATAAGAAAATAATAAATAATTACAAGTTGTTTATTAATCAAATATTAATAATATATACTGATTTGGAAAAGCAAAATCCATTCAAGAAGTTTGAAACTGTCAAATTGAGACATCATATTCAGTCATTATCAAGTTGTTACAATTCAGAATTCATCATTACTATCATCTTGCATTCAACAATAACGATCTAGGTTAACTTATGAATGAATTAAAAATTCAATACATTGATGTGTCTGTTCATCTATTGAGATAGAGTACCTTCAAAATAAATAAAAGCTTGCCTCTTTATTATTATTCCTTGTGCTATTCCTCTCCCAAATTTAGGTAAGGTTACACATTATTTGCTATCCATTGTTTGCTGATTATGATGACTTGGTCACATTCTTACTTAGTGTTTTACATTTGTAGTTTCTTATTTGAAGTAGGCTCGGTTTCTACAACACTAAGAAACTGGGCTGTAGGCTAGTGTAACTTAAAATTGTTCTTTTAAAATGAGGACTCCAATTGCTATAATTATTGTTATAGCATTTATTGAACTGACCTGTTAGCAATCAGACTTGGGTAGTAGCACACTTGATTCATATCAACTTTGTTCTCCGACTCCCGAATAAACCTCTTCTGAACACCGTAAGCTCGGATCATTTGTGCTCCTGTAAATTCATCCATATTAGTGAAAAAATAATCCAGTGATGTACAGTTTTATCTCACCATGAAATCTTCAAATTTTATTCACAACACCCAAAACACAATGAGAAAAAATATAAAATTATACAATTTTATATTGCGGATGATGCCCAAATGAGCTTTCTGCTTGTGCGTGGGTAATGTGGAGTGCGAGGGTGACAATTTAACCACAATTACAATAAAAATTGTAACTTGTAATTGACAATAATTACAATAACAGTAACAATAAATTATAACACAATGAAATAAGAATTCATGAAACTTTACTGTGGTAATGTTTAACCTTCATCAACCAGTACCATGGAGTATTCAATCAATTCATTTTTAAATTAAACTTGAAATTTCAACATTCATCAATTTAATAAGAGCTTCAGTAGTACTTTGCTATTCAAGCTGGATT
The DNA here is from genome assembly GCF_014356525.2 of Nilaparvata lugens. Classification (NCBI taxonomy): domain Eukaryota; kingdom Metazoa; phylum Arthropoda; class Insecta; order Hemiptera; family Delphacidae; genus Nilaparvata; species Nilaparvata lugens. Next base: position 18,281,833 of record NC_052508.1, read on the forward strand.
CACACACACAAAAGTGACAGGCAAAATATAATTTGCACGAGTTTTAATTGGACTATTCGCACTCAGCCCGGCCGAGCTGATTGATTATCAATAATAAATACTACTAGAAAGTATGGTGATTATATTTTCACTGTAGTGTGCGAATCTGGTTTTAGTAACTTATCAACGTGATATCAAAAGTTATGATCGAAACATGATCTAAAAAATTGATGAAGGTAAATATTAGTGAAACAAAATTTGAATACTTGAAAATGTATTTTACAATGATAATTCACCTGTGACACTTTCACCAAAATGCGAGTAGATAGGTGACCTTGAAACAGATTCGAGTCGTTTCAACTGTCTTGAAGTCGCCACATAGAATCTCTGTAATTAGAAGAAATAATTGAATATTAAAATTACTATACACATAAAGGATTAAAAAAGATAAGAACTATATTTTCTTGACAGATGCATTGACAATCACTAGCTCCATTCAATAACAAAAAGTTTTGAACAAACTACAGTACATTACTATTCAATAGTCAATTTATATTTTGTATGTTCTAAGCTAAATAACGTAGAGATGTTTGCAATTATTTTTGAAAATTTTTATCAATAATGACGACCTTATTTTGAACTGTAATGGAATAGAACAAAGAAAGGAATAGTAAAGGGTTCATCTGTCTGTGTTCTCCCAATAGAATTATAAAGCTTCTGATAAATAAATAATTATTAACTAAATGAAACCGGTAGTAGAATACTACTTAATTTAATTGAGAATAAAAAATTATGTAGCCACTGACCTGAATGAAATAGTAGATGATTCCAACTGGCAATATCACAAAAATGAATAGTGGAGTTGTGTAACTGATGACCACTAAAGTGGCTAATACCTGTAAAAATATGCACAAAAGAGTTAGATTTTGGAATAGTTTCTAGCTATTTACAAACAAAATGCAGATTTTCTTCATTACTCTCAATTTCTTAGCACTCAAAGTGCACACAACTGGTAATTGATTTACTTTTAATATAATTTGTATACATATTATGAAAATAGCAGCAAAAGAGTAACAATATTTAGGAAATATTTAGTTTGCAAGTGAAAGAAAAAATGTATAAAAATTACTTCATCTACCATCATTAATGTTACTGAGAGATGTAGTAAAATTGCAATATGTTTATGTTTTTAAAGGGACGGATTCAAAGATCCAAAGGTTCAAAGAACCTCACATGTCAACCGAAGCTAATTGTGTGTCCAAATTGCAATAAGATCATCAATACTATTTTGAGTGATTTACTCTTAGAATAAGAATTTTTACTTTATAAAAAATACTCTTTATGTCAAGTTCAAACTTTCATTAGAAATGATAAAGTAGATAAATATGTCCGATTTCTAAACTCAATACATTTAAAAATATTTTTTGATGCAGTAGTTATGTTATTCACATATCGCTAAAAATATTGTATGATATATTGTAAAATATCCCTAATTGCATTACTGTTACTAAAAGTTATTTTCACGTTTTTTAGTGACAATAAGCTGCACAATTCTTAGACTGTATTTAAAAACCAATCAATGCAAAAGTTCAATATTATTGTGGCATATATTTTCAACATTCATAATATCTCAAATACAACAGGAATTCAGGAGGACATGAGTACGTCAAAACAAGTTTTTCTGTAAATAGATGAAATTGATGATTAGAATAATTGATGATTAATTGGCGTTAATCAAACCCCTCGAAAATATGGGTTGTAAATCCAATAACTAAACAAAGTAATATTGAGTAGAGACCAAAATATTTTTTTGAATATCGCAAACCAACATGGCTATTATATCAGCAAACCCAGATTCAAAACTAGCATGCAGAGGGATCATTTAATAACTTAAATGTAGATGGGAATTTAATACCATTAAATGAATTTCTAACTTGAAAACATAATGAAAACCAGGATTATTGTTTCGAATGACAGGATCGTATGATATTGATGAGAAAAGCAAATATAAACTATCCTCCCGCTTGCTCACTTTCAAGATGCAACAAATCAAAACCGAATTTTTAGAGAAGAAACTGATAAGGCATCGACAACACAATATAATAAAAACATCCCAAAATATCTTATAGCAGACTATAGCATAAGCGTAATAGTAATTTAAAAAATTGTATTCCACCAATTAACAGTAATCAAATTTAACTGATTCGCAGAATAACTTACTGTATTAAAAAATATTGTAATTGGTAGCTCTCAATAAATAGATTTCAACGTTTTCTGACTAATTCTAGATTTAGTTTGATATTCCCATATCAAATTAATTGAATTTCTAATGAAGAAGCATCAAAATATAAAACATTGTTTGTTGAAAACATTTTAAAAAATGAGCTATCGAGGCAAAATACAATCTCAAAGAATATAAAAATGAAGTTAAAGAGTTTCTGCGGTAACAATTCTGAATCTTACAAATAGTCTGTTCAAAAACAAAATAAATACAACACAAAAAACCTCAGAAAAATCGAAAATTCACTAATAAGTATCTTATTTAGTCATAGTACAATCTGTATTTAACATTTCATGATTATGTGAAAAGTAATGTCGAACAATGTTGTTTTCATATTCTTTAAACAGATTTGTATGTTTCTAAATGAACTCATGCTTACTTCGCTAAAACAGTATGTGAGTAACAATTCATGTCTATCTTGGTAAAATCCCAACAAAAGTGAGTCTTTTGTATTAGCATGCACATGAAAAGGTATTGTCTACAATCAACTTTAAGACATTAATAAAATAAATACAGCTAATCAACATTTTTATAAATGTTTTTCATTATCAACATTTTTATTAATGTTTTTCATTATAATTTAATCTAGTTTGGTTGGTAATGTGGCATAGCATACTTCACCGATCATGGACCACAACATTATATGAAAAATAGTCAAAGCCTTTACACAGTGCTATTGTCACTGCCATAAGTATTCCATCCATAACAGAAATAGGATATCCATTTTTTTATACATCATTTCTTTGTTGAGAAGGTAGGTTGGTAAGTTGAAATGTTTATAAGCTATCTGATCGATGTTTCTTTAGACAATTCAACTAATTTTATTTGTTTTTAGCATTAATAAAAGCGTGAAATAGCCATAAACCGCATTGCAGTGCACAACAAAAATTGAATAGAATATTTTCTAGTATTTCAAGGAAGCAGATCTCAGTTGAAGTATAGAATAATTGGACTGTATTCCTACTTATAGAGGTTATATAGTAATGTCTGGTTTCCACGATTCCAGTAGACGCACGATATATTAATGTTCGTCTTGTCAAGTACTATACTATACTTCATCACAGTTTAAATCTTCGACCATATATACTTCAGTACATATTACCGAAGATATAAACATTCATAAAAACCATTCATTTTTAAATACATTTTTAAATTCTCGAAGGGAAGCAAATTTCGTCAAACTGACGACATATTATTCTTTTCGTCAAGTACTATTTCTCGCAGTTAGAACAATTAAAATGTCATAATTTTCCTTAAAAACATACAATTTTTATGAAATCTGTTTGAACATAGCAGTTGCAGCTGCCAGATAGACTGATGGCTTTTATCAACTTGCCCCAGCAACTAGAACGTCTACTGGAGTGGTGAAAACCAGGCATAAAGCAGTAAACGGTCATTTGAGAAACAACATAAGTCAATTTTTCATAAAATTTAGTTAAATTCATATTGTACATGATATTTATTCCATCAAACAAAATTGAAGTTTTGATCATTACATTTGGAACAATTATTACAATTTGCAATTATTGTTCCAAATTAATATAAAGATAAATATTTTGATTATCATTAATGATCAATATAATTTTTGTTGATGTCTACTAATTATGTAAATGATTAACGAATTCAGTATAATTGGATCAATTTTTCATGAATAAACAAACACGTGAATTCCCTTCAGAAGCTCAGTCAAACAGTTTATAGGTCTCAGTTTATAGGATTGATTTAGTCAGTCATAGGACTCTCAGTCCTATCCTCAGTTTATTGGACTCTCGGTAAACGCGTTATAAGTTTATAGGACTCTCGGTAAATGCATTCCCCACTAAAACAACTAAAGTAGGTACTCCTTCGTATTTACGTTTTCCTTCCTAAAAATTAAAATCTTTACTAAAAAGGTAAAAGGTGAAAGGTTGACTAAGAGGTATTTTGACTGAAAATCCAAAAAAGTAAAATTTTGACTAAAAGTTGAAATATTATGGCTTGTTGTTGGTGGAGAGTCCCTTGTGGGAAGATCACACCTGGCCTGAATTGAGCTGTCTTAAAATGTTGTTTGTGAAATGACCGTTTCTGTTGGTACACATTGGACAGGTGGCGAGGGCGACATACTTCAAACGAACAGTAAATGGTGTCAGTTATCTCCTGCGGCAGGGAGTTGTCTAGCACGTCCTGGTCTTTGGAGAAGCGCGACAGAATGCGTCCAGTGGGCGTGGTGTCGGTGAAGGCGAGCGGAGCGCGCAGCACGCCATGCAACAACGAATTGTGAAACACCTGTGCCGCCAGCCAGCATCCAAGCTGCGGAAACAAATCGGTGAACACCACCGCCACACCTGCAACAGTAACACCGCAACACTGCAACACCGCAACCCCAAACACCTAACCTAACTCAAAATGCAACACAAACCTTCCAAGTGTAGGTGTCGGAGAATGAACATAGACTAATCCTAACATAAACTGAAATAGCATAGCTTAGTAAGGCCTAACCTAACATAACAGTAGCTTTCTGAAAACCATATATCCTGCAGATACCTTCTCAGTATAGGTGTACAACGTTTGTTGAAGAATGAAAATGGACAGAAACTAATCCTAACATAACCTTACATAGATAGGCTAGTAGAATTTAAAAAAGACCTAACCAAAATGAAAATAGAATATCCTGCAATAGAAACCTAGGTATAGGAATACAACGTTTGTTTGAGAATGGACAGATACTAATTCTAACATAACCTTACATAGTATAGCCTAGTAAAACCCAACAAAGGCATAACCTAACTGAAAATAGAATATCCTGCAATAGAAACCTTCTAAGTGCAGGTGTAAAAAAGGTTAAAGAATGAACAGAAACTAATAAATCAAAACCTAAACCCAATAGCCTAACCTAACCAAAAATTAAACAGCCTGCAACAGAAACCTCCCTAAGTGTAGGTGAACATATTTTTTTTGTAAAATAAGCTAAGACTGAACCCAAAACCACCCAACCTTACCTAACCTAAGTCCAACCAAACATAACCTTAAATAGCACAGTCTAACCTTTTATAACATACATCAGCGACTATCTTCAACACTATACTGCACTCAAGTAATCTAACCAAACATATAGCCTAAGGTAACTAATCATAATGGCTTGTCTATAACTTGATCTAATATTAGATGACATAGACTGACCTGACCAGTGATAAAACACCATAGCCTATGACATAAATTGCCACTGCAACAAAGCACTCCACCCATCATTACAAAAAACCTAACATAACATAACCTTAAATTAAATAGTTACTGCAGAACAGTATTGCACATTGCAGTACCAAACTCATCAACCTAATCTCAACTATAGGGTAACCTAACTCAATCCTAGATAACATAGACTTAAAATAGATTATGGTACCTAACCTACCCTTAAATACAACAGACTGGCCTAACCTGAAATAGTATTAACATTAAAAATAGCCTGCAGTAGCAACCACAACACCACACTCAGCCTGACAACCTCACCAACCTAAGTTTGAATAACTCAACTTGAAATGGAGTAACCTAGCCTACAAAACCTGTGACTCTGTACTGCATCCTATCAACCTTACTTGACATAACAAAGCCAACACTTAAATAAATAAACATATCCTAATCTAACCTCAAATAACATACTGGTAGCCTTGAGTAGCCTATCTTGAACTGTATCAGTAGGTCTAATTGCATGACCACTATCTAAATAATGATGCAGTATAATTCAGTGAACATCCTAGTACATCAAGTAACAGACTAAATTGATTCAAATTTTTCCTACAGGTTACTAAAAAAATGAAAATATATATTGAGAAAAAACAGATTAGCCAATTATCTTCTACATCTTTAAGAGTGGTTCCTGGAGTCTTTCATATAATACATGAAATTATAGCAAATATTATAGACTAGTGCATAAAATTTAAATTGAGAAAACATAATTATAATTACAAAGAATATTTGAGAACTGCAAGGAGTAACAGAACCATTTAATGTCAGAATGAAGTATCACCTGCAATGTTTATTAATACCAACAGAAAATACGTATGGATTGAATAGTATTATCCACCACCAATTCTATTTTGAATAAGCCCCAAAACGTCCCAAAATAACATATCCTAATGATCACACAGAGAAAAGCTACTAAACATTTAATTTATGAACTAAACAGCAGATAATAAAAATAACTAGGAAATAAATTATTCAAAAATGAGGAGAATAATATAAATGTAAGTTAACATACAAACTAGAAGACTTATAATTTATAGGTGAATCACAATAGTTTTGAGATACTGCACAATGGTGGAAAATCAGCCCTTATCATTTTTTATGAAAGTCTCAACATGAATTGCAAAGCTCTATAACCATTGTTAAAGCATAAAAGCACCCAGAAAATATGAAATTGAAGTATACTTCAAGTCATATGAGGGATAAATACTGCAACTATTAATTTACCATATCGATGCATGCATTTGTGATGAAGACAATACTTAAACAAGTGCCGCTAGAAAATAGATTCAATATGATATTGAAAAGGAATTTCTCAGCACATGTTTCTGATGAAATCCGAATTGTGGCTAAAATTCAGTTTAAGTTTGGCACTGCAGCATTGCTTACATTTTAGATTGGCTACATATAATATTGAATGCACATACATAAATAATGTAGATCACCAATAATTCAAACCCAAAAGATACAAAAGCGCTCAAATGGTTATTCTTTCAATAACAATGAATAACCATTCACAAATGAAAGATTTTGATCGCTATTGTTGTTCTATAACTCAGTTATGCAGCTTCATGTACTAATTATTGCATTTTAATGTACATTGTACACTGAGAACATTACACTGATTCAATTCAATATTAATACATTATCACATCCCTCAAAATGTCTGGTATATGTATCTTGACATGTTGTTAGGTATGTACAAACGTTTGATGACATGGGGTGGAAACTCAATAATTATATTCTACTTTGTTCCAATAATCAGGGCAATTTTTCCGGAAACTTTTGTGCATGAAAAATGCATTTATCATGCGAATAAGGGATTTAGATAGGTGCGTCATTCACTTATTTTGTCTTTGAATATTTTAAAAGCATGGAGCAGATTCGATAGGTCGACCTATCAAGGAATTCAAGTGACCGTGAATTCTAAAATCATATACAATACACTCTTTTCTAAACGAATAGGAATGGAAAACTAGTAATATAGGAGAAGTAATATCTACAAAAGCTACTTGGTGCATGAACTACATGCTAGGTACAGTAATACAATTTTAAACATTCCCTATTTAAAGTACTGTATAATGCTTAGATGAAAATGCTTAATGCTGTATCACATGAAAAGCTTTATTAAATATATTATCATTTACATGAATTACTGTATGGGCAAAATTTACAAGCAACTAGTAAAAGTTATTTAAACATGACAGTAATTAATTCACATTTTTACTGTAATAAAATGAATGTACAATTATATTACAAGTTGACTAAATTTATTATCGATAGTTATAAAATGAATATATTTAATAATAAGATTGCATACTACAAAATAGAGCAAACATGAGTTCATTTTGAAAGTACATCATCTGAAAAATATAATAGAATTGACTTTACATACTTTTATTTAAACTGTATGATGATCTAACAGATAGATAATTAATCTTCATTAACAAATAGCTATTAGAAGAAAAATATTACAATTTCGCTTAATAAACTGAACAAAGATAACTTATAAACTGAACAAACTATTATGACAACTAATAAACCTCTTATTTGAAACAACGATGGAGAATAAAAATTTTCATCTATGAACTAGTTGCTATTATAATTTCTATGTATTTTTCTGTAATAATAATATTGTGCACTGAGGTTGAATCTCTTCATTGAAAAATAGGGTTCTGCTTCAGTTTTGTTGAAGAAAACTTGAAAATCATTCCAATAGTTCATTATAATTGACAAATTTTTGGAATCTCCTATTAATGATACGTAGGTAATCATATTCCTCCATTTTCTTACAAGATACTAAATAAAAAATTCATTTGTTTTGTTACATTCAATAAATACTACTTTTACTGAATAAATGTGCAACTCAACTTCAACTACTGATATCTAACATCTAGCACATCTGTAATCATAATTACATGAATTTACAAATGTCGACGAGTCCAATAATCTGGAAGAATTTATTTTTAGAGGAGATTATTGAAGAGGATACAATACTGAATGGAATTGCCATCTTTTCATTTATGAGGGAAGCCTGCCGTCAATCATAGAAGGAGGCCACAATTCTTACTAAGAGATGGCAGCCAACAATTAATGCTTCTAAAGAATAAACAAAGCAAGGAAATTAATCAAGATAAAACTACCAGCGAGCTCCAAATTGGAAGTTAATTTGCAACGCTTCAACAATAACAGTGTATGAGTGTGTATATTTGATCTATTTAAGTAAACTTAAAAATTATGCTTCATTTCTACAAACCCAATTTTAAATATTTTCAGAACTTTATTTGTATGAACAGTTTTTGGATTTTTTTCAACCGTATTGATGTTACTTTTACTACGGCATTAATTTATCGAAGAAGAATCAAACAAAATTAGTAATTTTTAGATTCCTTATTGATATCAAATATGACATTCTTCAAATCTGAATTTTGTACAAGGTCTTGCATTTTGAATAGTTTTGTATAATTTTTGTACCGTTTTGCAACCTCAATCCGCTTTTTCACGCGTAAATTGTTATAGTACTGATTATATGAACAATTGGAGTTTAAAGTAATACGCAACAAGCGGGAAGTAGTTCGTATTCGTTTTTTACACAGAAAATTCAAAATTTAACCTTATCCTGTTCACCGAAACAATATTCTAAAAATTACCATTACCGTACTCAATCTATTCAAATTTAATATTGTATGAGTTTATTCTTCCTGGATGTGGAAGTGTTAAAATTTCAAAGAAGAAACTGAATGTTGTTTTTGTTGTCTGCAGTGCTGCAAGTATATTTTGTGTGTTGATTAGAATCAGAAGATCACTTGGTGTCTAGATTCCTTATTATTGATAGTTAATCATTGAATCAGACGAGGAAGGAACCACAATAATTGATGGATTAAAATGTCTTAACCTCGGAATCACAGCATCAGGGTAAATTTTACCTATAAGTAGTATTCATTTCAAATTTATGTATGAACTACTGTACTGTTGAGAAGGATGAAATAAATATTTGTACTGGTGATACATAAATGACATACACTCCTGTATTTGCTTCACAATGCTTCATAAATTGAGTAGTACTGTACACTAATTGTTATAATTTAATTATTCATGTCACCGTATTATATATATGCAAGAAAAGAAATTACAATAAATGTTATTTATGTTATGTTACTGTTTCACTCATTTCTACAATAGTTGAACACTTGCAGTGCATGATGCGAAAGCCACAATGAATATTGTGAAATATTTATTGATTAAAATCAACAAATTGTGTTATTAATATTGAAAGTGTCAAAATTTGTTTGTGAGACAGTGAATAAAAACTTTTAAATAGGTGAGGTGTATTTTAAAAGAACATTTTCAGTGAAAATTCTATTCAAGTGGAAAGATTTTAGACATTTTAAAATCATTGCTCATATACTATTTTGAACTAGAAATGTTGAAGTATGATGTAATAGTCATGAATGGTGAAGAAGACACATCCTTAATCTAAAGGCTTAAATTCGTTTCATGAAAATTTGGATAAGGAGCAATAAATGTTCATAAATGTTGGTAAGGTAATCATTGGGAGAGGAACAACAGACTCACTCAACACAAAGCTGTTCCTGGAGAGAACAGTTGTTAATGACTGAGAATGGCAACGAGAGATGAATGACTTCAGTTCTACCTGGGTACTGAAACTTTCTAAATTTAAGGGTCACTAACGACAGGACAAGTAGTGTCGAGGATGTGTAAAAGGACATGTCTTTGAACGAAAAATACATTCACGCGAAAGGCTTCTAACGAAAAAACAGCTGTTTGACTGCAGCTTCCAACATAGAATAAACAACCAATTACAATAAATGATCACTAGACAATTACAAAATATAATGGTACAAAAATAATTTAAACTGAATAGAGCAACGGAGAAACAATCAACAAAAAATCGAAGATACAGAAACCTAACCTCAAACAATTTTGTTAGGAGCCTTTCGGTGATGATGACGAGCATGTGTGTACACTCATGTTCAACACACTTGTCCTGTCGTTAGTGGCCACCCTAAGCTGTTGTTGAAGCCTTGACCAAACTGAGAAAATGTTTTATTCACATATTCGTTGAGAGATTCAAGAGGCAAACTATATAAAAAATCATGCTTGTCAAACAGTTTCTCAGTGGGGATTCGGCTTAAAGCCCATTTCCACTAAAGCTGGGTCGGGCCAGGCCGAGCCGAGTGGAATCGGCCGGAGGCGGATCGGCCGAGCAGAATCTGCCTGCGTTCGCACTAAAGCCGATTCACTCAGTAGGTTTTCTAGCCTTGTAGTGAGAACTCACTACGTGGGAAGATTGGACTAAACTGAAAGAAGGCAGAATCCGCTTGGCCGAAAACGCTCGAGTTAGGCGTCAAGCCGACTGCACAAATCCGCTCGGCTCGGCCCGGCGTTGATTTGAATGCTCCCGACTAATTCCTGCATAGTTGGCGCGCACGCGGATTCCGCTCGGCTCGGCTCGGCCCAGCTTTGGTGTGAAACCCCACTAAGGGCCGTTTGCACAGTGTAAGTTTAAGCTAAAGCTTAAACCAAATCTGTTTTTTTTTTGTTTAAACTAAAATTCCGTTTGCACAGTATCAGTTTAAACTCTGTATTGAGTTTAAACTCTAGAAAAGTTTAAACCTTCAAAGCAGGAGGTTTAAACCAAATAATTTGGATTAACTTGACATCTGTAAAGATTTGATGGGGAAACAGCTTATAGTAAATTATTTTTCGACGGTTGTTTTTAATGCTTCTGTAAACGATAATAATTATTATTAATTTAAGTTATAGTGAATCATTATTTGAATGTAAAAATAATTATAATGGAGGAATTGATAGATAATGATGATGATGCGATTGATAATGATGACTACGAAGAAATTTTAAAACTGAGAAAAATTGAGCAAAAACGAATGATTTAAATTTCTGGGATGATAGAGAATTTTCTTAACGGTTTTGCTTGAGTAAAGCAACTGTCAATCCAGTATTTGATTAAATAAACCACTTGATAGAAAATAAGACATCTTTTAACAGTGGTCTTTGATTAGGAAACATATTTTTAATAACACATAACTGAGATATTTTGCTTTCGAGAGATTTCTAATAAACGAGGAAGACTGTAGTAGATTTAAGCGTAACAAAATCGCTTTTTTTGAAAACATTCTAAATTATATTTTTTGAAGAATTTCTTGATCGCTTTTCACTTTTATTACCGTACAGCTTACAGCTCTGTGGATTTTGAACAAGGAAATAGTAGCTACATAACCTCAATTTACTAATAGTTTGTAAACAAATAACAAATTTCCTGTAAAAATCAGCCTTCCTGATATTGTAAACGATGACATTCTATTACCAACTTAACGCTGAACTAGTTTTACTTAAAGTGGATTAGTAAATGCTCTGAGAAAACCGATTCAAGTTTAAACTTTCAGATTAACTTAATCGAGTCTAGCTATCTATACTGTGCAAACGGCCCTAAGAGTTGTGACTGATGTCCGGTTTTACCAGGTTCAGTCAAGACATTTGAACATGGCAAAATCAAGCCCGGTTTACAACGAGTGCACTGAAACATGATTTCTATGGCAATAGTTAATATCGATAACTGTAGTGCACACTACTTGTAAAGCGTAGGCTACCCGTCTTGACCAAGCTTGGTGAACCGGGCATAAAAGTTGGGTTTTGAGCCTGGTATTCCTTAACCACACAATGCCAAAATATGTCAATTATAAAAATGAATATTAAAAAATCTCTAAATAACCACTCAAGTGTGATGGTGAACAGTGAAGCCCGACTTTTCAATGTATATTTGATCTGCTGGAGCCAAAAACAACAGTACAATATTCTTATCATGGGAGAGTTCATACTTTAGCAATATAAAAGTATGTGAACATTCCCATACAAACCATATTTTTTCCGGAAAAAGAATACGATTAGTTCATGTGGGAGTCTTCACACATTGACAAAACGAAGCAGTATGAACACTCCAATGATAACAAAGGTATTTTTCAGGAATTAATTGCAATCTAGAGCGACATCATTAAGGGACGATTACAAGAGTGTTTTATGAATAGTAAAGCCAATGAATCTGCCTACTGTGTTAGGCAGAAAAATAATACCATCACTATAACGGGAAAGTTCACACTTTGATAGAACTTGACTGTTTGAACACCTCCATAAGAATAATAGATATATACTAGGATAGTTCCACTATTTTGTTATAGTCCTGTACATGGCAGGAAACAGCTAAAATTTACATGGAACATTCTTCCAGGTTTTGGTAGCTGTGTTGTACAATTTTGATGCGGCTGCCATGAATCATTGGTCAGTTTCGAGCAATTTAATAAGTAGCTACAACTCACTTCTACCGCCAAATTAAAAATTCGTAGTGTAATCCGTTTTTCAACGGGAAAGATTAAAAGTGCCACTAAAATTGACCACGAGTTGTGTAGTGAGTATGGTGTCGACGTTATGTGAATGCCAATTGCTTCTCTTTTGTTCCAGTAGGCCCTACTCTGTTGAAGGAAGCAAAACATTACACAACGACCAATGAATCGGCCGTCCATTCACATCACTTGCCCCAAACATTGTCCAAGATGTTTGAAAACACCGACCATAGCATTACGCTTGAAATATCGTAAGCAACTCTCTCCAAAATGTTAAAATTAGCCATACACACTACACAATTGGCAGTAAATTTCAGTCGCAGTTCCATTATTTCCCGTTGAAAAACTGATTACACTACGAATTTTTAATTTGGCGGTAAAAGTGAGTTTTAGCTAAATATTAAATTGCTCGTAACTGACCAATGAAACATGGCAGCCGCATTAAAATTGTACAACACAGCCACCAAAACCTGGAAGAAAGTTCAGCCCTGTAAATTTCAGCCGTTTCCTGCCATGTACAGGACTATAACAAAATAGTGGAAATATCCTCGTAGTAATCTATTATTCTTATGGAGGTGTTCATACAGTCAAGTTCTGCCAATGTGTGAACTCTCCCGTTATAATGATGGTATTATTTTGCTGCCCAGCAGAGCAGATAATACATTGGGCAGTAGTGCTTTACTGTTCATAAAACACTTATGTACACGTCCCTTAATGATGTCGCTCTAGATTTGCAATGAATTCCTGAAAGAATACCGTTGTGTTCATACAGTTGCATACCACTAAATCTGAAAGAAAGTTTCATGTAAATTTCAGCCTTTTCTGCCTTGTACAGGGCTATAGAAAATAGTGTAACTTTAATCTGGAACAACCTTGTATTTTATTGATTGGAAAGCTAAGGCGACACTAAGGGACGACTAGACACCAAGTGACCTGACTTAAGCTAGTAGAGCTATTCATGATCTTTGAGATAGCCAGCTAAGTCAAGTTATTTGCTATTTGGATCAGCTGCTACATTAGTTGTAATGTACTATTGACTTAGCAGATAACAGTTTAGCTGGTTAAGACAAGATGGTGAATAGCCGTGGTGTTAATAGTTGTCGGACCTACCCCCAGAAAGCACTGTAGCCAGCCTCTTATGATCATCGGCAGGGTGGAGTCAAGTGTGTCGACGTCCTTGCCGAAGCGGTTGAGGATGCGGCCAACCGGCGTCACGTCGAAGAAGGCCATTGGCACGCGAAGCACGGCGCTCAGTTGTTCGGCGTGCAAGATTTGCGCCGCGTTCAGTGTGCCGACAAACAGCAGCAGCGTCGACACCAGGATCGACAACACTAAGCGCCACACATACACACACGCTCACAATCATTGAACCCTAATTATAGTTAAACTACTGATATTGGGGAGTGACCATTAATAGCGATAAACTATCCTGACCTGATTTAGACTGAACCGAGCTTGGTTCAAGCGATATTTATGCTTGTCCGATAGTCATGTAACTGCTGATATCAAGCCCGCTCCAGACGCTCAAGTTTAGCTTCAGTCTTTTGCTCAAGCAAAAGTCGGAACACGTAAGTCGTTGCGTCTGGACGGTAAAACGGATGGGTCTTCAAGCTTAAGTCGTCATTAACTTAAAATGTATCGGCCGGGAATCTTTTTCCATGAAACCGTCCGTCTTTTGCCTATCCACCAAAACCTAAATCGCGTAAAATGGAAATAGAGGAATTGTGATTTCAGATTCGGATTCAGCGCCCTCAAATTAATAAAATGCCTCACGAGTACTTGAAAATAAGCAAGCTTTTTTCATAGATTTTATATAACGCTTTTTTCTTTCTTGATTCTCATGATACTCTCAGAATTTGATGTTGATATTATGATTTTAGTTGTATCGACAATAATTATTAATATTAAAAATATTTATTAGCATTGGAATAGCATTAGAATGCTAATAATTTGTTTTAAACAACTATGCTAATATCATTAAAAGCTTACCGAGTTGAAAGCAGAGAAAAGTCGGGAGAAAAAATAATAAGCTATATCGAGTTATCAATATTGCATGCCTCATTGATTGCAATTAATAGTCCACACGACAGCTGATTTTTTACCAAATTACAATGGGATATTAATTGCATGCAAGTAATAATCCACTCGACAGCTGATTTATGATGTCTATATTCTGATTTTTACGGTAATATTGGCGTTCGAAAGAGACTTCTTTTCCTTTTGTATTATCCTTAAAATGCAAAATTTCAAAAAACCTTGTATATACGTCGACGCGCAATTTAAAGAGGAACATAACATACCTGTCAAATTTCATGAAAATTATTGCCGCGTTTCACCGTGAATGAGGAACATATAAGTAAACAAAATTATAAACATATTTTCAGATTCATCTTGCGATTCTCGAAGCAATGCAACGTGAGAAATTTTAACATTTTAATTTGTGAAATTAACATTTGAAATTTTGTGTCTTTTTAACAACCAGTCCCTACTCCAACGTGAAGGATGAACTCTACCTTTCTTCCTATTTTTTACACACAAAACAAAAGTGGCCAAGAGTACTAGCTCTTCCATAGTTGATGACGAACTGAGCTTGTGAGCACAAAAATAGGAGAACGGACGACATAAGACGGATGCGTGTGGACGCAATTTTACATCCGTGTTTTGCTTGAGCAGAAGACTGTCATCAATTTAACTGGAGGGTTTATCAGTCGAAAAGATTTGAGCAGTTAAGAAGATGGCAAGTCAACAAGATGTCCTCCAGAACAAGTCAAGTTGTTTGATTTCGAGTATCACTTGAAAAGCGTTCATAAATACGTCAATATATAGTATAATCGTCGGTTGAGAGTGTAAAACAGCTAATTGTATTTCACAGAAAAAAATAAAATAGTCAGTCCACCTCAATTGGAAGGATACAAATATATTTACGACTACTACTTTTAAAAATATTACTTTTTTACTTGATGACTCATTTCATATCAAATACCGTAACATTATTCAATAAGTTAGATGGCTGAATGTCATCAAAATCAATCAGCTTTACTGAGAGGATCAACCATCTTTATTTAATGATAGGAATAAAACCTGTATAAAACAGGTCACAGATCCTCTAGATTTGGAGAAATATTTTGAAAAATAAAGTAGAAAGTAGACTACATAAATCAACATGCTGCATTAAATTGTTGCTATCTACACTTAAATTTGTTTCGAAAAACTTCAACAAACTACAGCAGGGGTAATTAACTCAAAATTTTATTTCTAGTGAAACAGATTTGCTTACCTATTGAAGATACCTGAGTTAGTTTTCAGAATCTTTTATAATTTACTTTTAAATTGTTCAGATTGGTATCATTATGAAAATTGAAAGAATTCAAATTACCAATAATAAAAATGAGCTATGAAAAATAACTCGAACATCATAAATTTTCCATTCATTATCTTCATGTAATATTCGCAACAATTCGTAAAATTAGGTATTCCTACAAAATTGAATGCACAAGAAATGAATTTGAAGTAGAGGAATGTGAGTAGGGAGGAAGAAGGTAGAAGCAGCTCAAAGCAAATGAAAGAATGGAAAGATGGGGGAAAATTCAAACGTAACGTGATCCATCCCACAGCAAAAAGATTAAAACAAAGGAATAGATTAACAAAAGAATATTTGATTGAATAGAGTGACTCGTACGTATTAGAGCAAGATAGATCTGAGAGCAAGATAGAAGACAAAACACAACTATATTCAACACCAAAAATTTAGATATTCATCATTTGACAAATGGTGTGAATCTCTAAATAAATCAACAAACTATTTCCTGTCAGAATCTTCCAAACGAGGAAATCCTCGCTACAATATTATTATGGAATGACTCATTCCCATAAAAATATGCAGCATCCCTAATACGCCTAATCAATTATTAGTAATGTTTTGTGTTATCTGTTTATTTCAGATTCACAACATAAACCATTTTTTCTGCTTGAAATGGAAATCTAGATTTGTTCGTGACTGAACCGTAAATAGTGATGAATGGGTAATTAGGGTCATTTAGTATGGAGTCGAACAAAGCAATTGTTTCTGGAGCGAATAATGAAGGATTTGCGTATCTTATGAGGATAGATTTCTATTACTAAAATCCTCTAAAACGATCTATTCAAATACTTGACTAAATGCTATCTTCTCGGTTGAAGACTAAGAAGCAAGGCTTGTGATTTTACTCATTATTTCAATAGTAAATTATAATTCTATTCGATTTTATAAATATTGTGATACCTCCAATAACACTATCGTTCGTTCTCAAGTTTATCATGAGCCCATCAACAAACATATTACACAGAATCTAAAGAAATAATTCCGCTTTCCGTTCAATTCCCCAAAATTATTATCAGATATGGCATTCAATGTTTTCCGGTTAAATGTTTACCTTTTGGAATCTTATTTTTTAATTTTGTGAGATACAAGGCGGCTTTTATACAACCATAAATTATGATTCAGAACATCTCGAATAATAATCTTCGGTAACTCCCTATACATGCATTCATTATTTTATTCATTTCTTTATAATTATGCATTCATCTTTCTATTCCAACCGACCAATTCAATGCTACTTAGAAATGTTGTTTACCATGAACAGACAATTGATACAAGATCGTATGATGACAGGTAGCGTGTTGTCTAGTATGTCAACATCGCGACTGAACCTGTTCAACAGCCGGCCAATAGGTGTCACATCGAAAAACTGCAGAGACTTGTGGAATATCTGAGTCAACATTAGATTGTGCATGGTTTCGGCTGCGTACAACGTCCCAAGCGCTACCAAAATGGCCGCCCATAATATTGTCACAGCTA
The DNA here is from genome assembly GCF_014356525.2 of Nilaparvata lugens. Classification (NCBI taxonomy): domain Eukaryota; kingdom Metazoa; phylum Arthropoda; class Insecta; order Hemiptera; family Delphacidae; genus Nilaparvata; species Nilaparvata lugens. The sequence goes on from NC_052508.1 coordinate 18,299,528, forward strand.
ATCAACAGGAAATTCAATCAGAAAATTTGAAAGTTCAAGAAGTTAAGATCGAGATAGAAAAAAAGTAAGAGAAAGATGAAATAGAGAAGGAACTTAGGATTATTATTGTGAGAAATAAAAAGTAAAGAAAAGAGTGATGAAGGATATTTTTTAAAGTCCAGTTGCCAAAAAAGACTAAGGAGGAAAGGATAAGGAGTTTTACAGATGTGTCAAATGCATATCTTTTCAAACTTTAGCTCATCTATATATTTGAAAAATTCATTTAATTTACTTCTTCGAATCATTTTAATTCTTTCTATCATTTAAAATAGGAAGAGATGTTTACTCATGTATATTTTCCTTCTGGTTTTGTATAATAAATGGTGAGTACCGTAGGCATATAAATAAAATAAATGCAGACATATTTCAAAAACTGATAATAAACGTGAATACTGAAATGATTACAGTGTATCAATTTCAAATCCACTGATTCCACTGCTGGAATTTATAATTGGGAAGACAAGTTTCCAGTCAAAAAACTCCTACGATTTATATTTCAGCTTCAACTTTAAGAAAAAACTATAAAACTAGTAGGCCTATCCATTTTGTATTTGGAATGATAAGTAATACATTTTTACAGGAGATCTGAATGTCAAGTTATCCCTAAACCAGAAAATGGCGATGTTTGAAATAATGGAGAGTAGATTTTACCTTGTCCAGCCCCCAAACCAGCATAAACGCCAAGATACAAGTTCCTCTGATGAGTGTGATTTGTCCCATTGCCCTTCAGGATTGGGTCACTAGACCACTTCGACAGCCAAAGATTCGAGCCTATGGAGAATCCTTGGAAAATCACGTTGATCACAAACGTGGCTACGGTCAGAATCATACCTACTGATTGGATGTAGTGTTTGTAGACATGCCATTTTACCTGCATCACAGAGAAAAAGAAATCATGATTGTTGGTAAAACATTGTACAAACTTCAAATTTTACTGTAATTAACATGTACTTCAACTTTTGAATTAATCTCTATTCCATATTAAACTTAAAAATTGAGTGAATGTGAACAAAAACCAGATGTAATAGAACTATAAAACTTTTGAAGGTTGAAAATAAGCAAGTAATGGCTATGTTATGTTTTTATGTTGTTTTTGAAGGGACAGATTCAAGGATCCAAAGGTTCAAAGAAACTCACAACACGTCAACCGTCACTTACTGTGAGTCCCAAGTAATGGCTAAGGGCAAACCTTAGTTGAAAGCATCCATATAGTTAAAGCATAGTGGAGCTGCTAAGAAAGCGTGAAACCTGAGCTTCAGCCCTAGCTTCCATGTACATTCGCCGCTCTACCATGTTTCGAAGCGTTCATCTACTTGCATTATTTTGTTTGGATCCTCTCATCTATCTACATAAATCAATATCTAGTAAAGATTATAATAACAATTTCCAATGGTTCACTTCTCTATTGATACTGATGATAAAAGTGAAACAACTAAAAGCAATTTCTCACCAAACTGTTTTAAATAGACAATAACTTAAGAAACAATTTAAATTACAGTATATCGGTTTTTTGATGAGAGTTATTGTACAGCTAAAACACAATATCGTAATGAAATTTCCCTTTTCAGGGTTGCACTTTAAAAGTTGATCAACTTACGCTTCCTGTTTCTGCTTTTTCGGTTTCTATCAACTTTTCTCCGATGGCTATTGCATTTTTATTAGGAGGTGGTCTATCGTTTTCCAATGATTTCCGCCTGCAATTAATTGAATTGTATGAAAAAATGCAAGGTGTGGAAAAAATGAAATAAGCTTCTAGAAAAGGCAAACAATTATTTGAAGAAGTATATAAATCCATAATGGAATGGTTGATAATTTAAGGAAAATATTTTTACTGCAAACAGCCCTTTGCAGATTCAACTGCTCAGTATTATTCTCCACTATTCCAGATATTTGATAAAAATAAAGTAATATCTCTTTAACCATGATTTTTGTTTGTTTCACATTATTATTCATTATTCACATTAAACAAACATTTTGATGACATCATATTTATATTCTATCTTTTGCAAAGTATTTCTCAACAGTCTGGAAACCGCTAATGCCGCATCCACATGTTGATCCAATGAATGCCAATGACGACCAGCGCCAGTGTGTGGATGGGTGATTTGCCAGTGCTTGCCTTCACTTGCCTCGAGCTTCACTTGCCTACGTTGTGTTACCAGGCTAGGCCAGCTTACTGGGGCAGCTACTGGGCCAATATGTGGACTAGACATAGCACTTAACACGCTATGGTACGTTCATTTATTGGACCTACACCTACTTTATATAGAAACATCAATTTTTTAAAAAGAATGTGTTTCCTTAAAGGCCATATTTACCTTTGAATAGAAGTTGTACTAGATCCTGATTCGCTGGATCTTTGTCGTCCCAACTTGGAGTTTCCAATTTTATCAATCTTGTTGCCCAACAATTGTTGCTTCAACTCGTCTAACTCTGCAAAATACAGATAGAAATCAAGATTAAAACAACCAAAAATATAACTTTTACTCGAATGAATTATTCTATGTCATCCCATCACCACATGAAGTATTCACATTACTTATTATAATATTGCCATAATATTGTGAAATTTGAATGATATATGTGCCAAAAAAGGTTAGCGAACCTATAAGTGCTATAATAAACGGTCATTTATGTTGATTGGGTCACCGTCGCCACTGACGGTATTAGGCTCAAGCGTAAGTCAAACTCAAACGAAGGTTCCGATCTCAATCATATCTTCCTAAGCCTTCCGATAATTGAAATGAAAAATGAAAAATGAAAATGAAATGAAATGAAATTTATTGATTCCTTTCACAAAAAACATAACAAATTACAATTTAAAAAAGTAGGAACTAAGTGGACGACTCTAACCAGTATTCGTGGTCAACTTACAAAAAAAAATAATAATCATCATTACAAAAAATTACATAATGATTATAACTTGATTTAAAATTATACGAATTATATTATTCTGAGATACTCTCAGCTTTTCAAGGTAACTCTTACAAGCACCCCCCCCCCCCAGCTGAGAATCCCATATTGCAGTCTGGATTGTACTAGTGCAAAATATAATATTCTTAAGAGATTAAGATCACAAAATTTTTTCAAGAGATAAAACGTTCTCACCGATGATTTAATGCTCTTTTGCAAGCTTTGAATGTGGAAGTTCCAATTCAAATGTTGATCAAAGTTAACACCCAAATATTTAAACGTGGTAGTTCTTTCTATCATTTCACATTTGCAATTTATTCTGTTACACTGCAAATCATGAAAAAACAGTGGTGATGGAAAATCAAAACTGTTTGTTACACTAAAATTTACATACTTTGTTTTATTTATGCTTATCTTCATTTTATTATTATCACACCATTGACTCAGTCTTGTCAGGTCTTCATTAATATTTGCCCATATCTCATCTATATTTCTGTGGGAGTAGAAAAGTGCTACATCATCCGCAAAAGCGCTCACATGGCCATGTAAGGGTAACTCTAGTAAATCATTGATAAAGATCAGGAACAAAGTGGCTGATAACACTGATCCCTGAGGGACACCTGTTCTGATAACGAGTGGTGAACTAAACTGATCCTTAACTTTGACTTTCTGTATTCTGTTGCTAAGAAAACTATTGAACCACTTGTTTGCCGTTCCTCTTATGCCCACTGCATCCAGTTTAGCTAATAATATTTTGTGGTCTACTAAGTCGAACGCGGTTTTGAAGTCGATATAGAGTCCAGTTGATTTATAATTTGCATTGAAACTATCATAGATTTTTTCAGTTACTGAAATAAGGGCGTCCTCCATTCCAATTCATTTTCTGAAACCAAACTGAAAACGACTGAAAAAGCCTATCCTGTCTAGATATACAACTAATCTGCTCCTCATAAGCTTTTCAAATATTTTTGAAAAACGGATAATAAACTAATCGGTCGGATGTTGTCAAGTTTCAATGAAGAATGTTTTTTGAAAATTGGTATTACTGTGCTTATTTTTAATCTATCTGGGAATATTCCATTTTGGAAACTCAAGTTAATTATATGAACCAATAAAGAGATTTTGGTAATTCTTCCCTTATGGTTTGTAAACCATGACTGCTCTGAGAATTCTCTCAACCTCAATCCACTCAATAAGCCTTTATTGATAAAAAAAATTTATGACATATGAATTACTAAATGAATAAATTTAAACTTGAATTAAAAAAAAACACTTATGGAGTGAAAATGCACTTATATTGGTAGTGACGATCGTTTCGACCTGTTGTTGGTCATCATCAGACTGTAGGAATTTTCTCTAATCGATTAGACCAACAACAGGTCGAAACTATCGTCACTACCAATGCAAGTGCACTTTCACTCCATAAGTGCTTTTTAAAATTCAAGTTTAATTTTAATAGTGAAAAAGTATGGATATGCAACAGAGTAATAATCATGCCGAATAAATTTAATGATAATACTCACGTTCTTCTTCTTCAGGATCATCAACATCTTGAAGATGATTAACAATGAAATCAGCAAAAGCACCTTTCTTGGCAAGCAGTTCTTTGTAGGTTCCCTGTTCCGACACCTGACCGTTGTTCACCACAAGAATAAAGTCCACCTCCGGCAAGAACGAAATGCCGTGAGTGACCAGTACTCTCGTCTGAAACAAAAACTCATCACATTCAGCTAAAACTTCCATAAATTAGAACTTAATAAATTAAATTTGTTGAATAGGAATTGATATTGTGGAATTTCTCCTTAGCTGAAGATGTGTTGGTTTCAACGCGGAACAGCAATCTTGTGTACAAATTTAATAAATGTGGATTAGACAAAACAAAAACTGTGTTTTTTTTCAATTAGAACCTAGTTATGAAAGAACCATAGATCCATTAACTTTACATGATCCGAAATAATGAACAAGTAGTTGAATCAAGAATACTCTATTGAAACGAATGCCTCATACTAGATTAGTAAAATATACACAAAAACTAGGAGTGATAGTTGCATTGGCTTGAATGAATAATAGTTATACAGGTAATAATTTGAAAAATTTTCATTCGAGAATTAGATATTTCAATTTTGATCTAACATTTTATCAATGGACGATTTCACTTGACTCTGGATGACACTACAAAGTAGGTTAATGAATAAGATGAAACATGAATGAACAGAATTATAAATTTCATGAAGACTAATCAATGTGAACGCTTACCTTCTTCTTGAGCATTCCTTTAGGTCCAATAACTTTTTCAAAAATGTGCTTCCCCACATGACTGTCGACGGCACTGAGCGGATCATCGAGCAGGTAAATGTCAGCGTTATTATAAACAGCTCTGGCTAAACTCACTCTCTGCTTTTGACCTCCACTCAGATTGATTCCCTGCGCAAAAATAATAAAGCAATAAGTTTTAAACGCATGATATATTGAGCATTTCAAACAATTACTATTTTGTTATAATTACGCTATCAACTATAAGGATCTAACAAGGAGGCTGAAAAGAAGGAACCCTTTTGAACTAGTTTTAAATCAAGTTGTGTTAGTGAATGCAGACTATATAACTTTTACTGCTCCCATAATCTCAAAGGTTCATAATCTCTAGGATGATCATAAATGGATGAAATCAAGTTTTATAGTCTTTCACAATGTAAGATTCATAATGAAATAAAAATTAATGGTTAGTCTCTGAGACTAGTTTTTATGAAAATCTTCATAAAAACCTATAAGAATATGATGTCTAATCCGCAGGCTTCAAGACAGAACAATAAATTGGGGTAGTTTGTAATTTATCAGTTTTGATATCCAACACTTGTAGAACACAATGTTCAATATTGTAGAACACATTCATTTATATATTTATAGATACAATATCATTCTTAACTAATTATGAATGATTGGGAATGGAACAACAGGCTTAAAGCCCGAAACTGTTCCTTTCACATTTTATATAGAAACTTGCCGAATGAAATAAGAGAGGCGGAGGTGTATAGTCTAGCCGTGTACCGAAGGGGTGTGGACAGGTGGCTGTATCACATTGGCTGGGAGGCAGCCGAAGCTCTGCTCCGCTCACGTTATATCCGATAACTATCAGAAAGCCAGAACTATCAAAGGATTTATCAAACTGATTTTTCCTCTATCAATTCATTACATTATAAAATAAATACAGCATTGCAGGACGCAAACTCACAGCCTCCTTTATTCACTGGGATTTCTTGGCCTGTACAAGAAATAGAATCAATCCTAATTTTAGTTAATATTTTTTTATATCTTTCAATTCTTATTTCTTATTTTACTATTATTTGAATTTGTATTTAATCCATTATTATATTCTGAAGCTCATCTTTATCTATTATAATCATTTAATTTTGTGATTGCTTGTGTTGTCTATGGAACTCGCTTCCACACGCAGACATTTAGTCTTTGTGGAGGAATTCCATAATATTGAGGGTTTTTCCATGTTTCACTGTAAATACTTGAAGGAATAGAAAAATATTTGAATTGAATTTCACACATTTTTTTAGAAATAGTCCAAAAATAAGTTCTGTCCAATTTTAGTCGAAAATAAATATAGACTAGGAATTTAGGGCCGGTTTCCGAGCTCGGGATTTAGCTCAGTTCTAGACTTTAAACAGCTGGAGTCAGAAAATTGGCTTTCCGAAACGGGGCGTAGTCGCAGTAAAACGACTAATGATGTTTAAATTGAATTTCGAAGAATTAGAAAATTAAACACAAAATAAAATAAAGAGGAAATAGTGTAGTTTCAGCTATTTTGAATTATTTAGAAATGTTTCATTTCGTCAAGGATAAAAGTTTCCAATTATAGAAATGAGAAATAAAGATTATCATAAAAACTGCGACTACGCCCCGTTTCGGAAAGTCAATTTTCTGACTCCAGCTGTTTAAAGTCTAGAACTTAGCTGAATCTCGAGCTCGGAAACCGGCCATTAGAATTCCACATGAACAACAGATTATTATAGATAATTCCCCTATCAACATATTTAATACTATTTATTTATATTTACATCCAAAGAATTACATCATAAAGAGGCTCACAGCTTTACTATCCAGAAGGCTTCAGAGTATTAGAGACTATAGTACATTAGTTGTGATTTCGTTCGATCACGTATCGTTATTATCAGATGCTGCTTTCATTAATCTTCCAAACTAAAGTATTTATTCTAAATCTAATCTAGGTTAGTAGAGCTATTAGTAAAAAAATCTATGGTAAATACCTTTTCGCCAATTTCAGTCTGATCTCTAGCCGGTAGCATATCAAAATCTTGTTTCAAGGCACAATTATCAATGACGCGATTGTAGTTACTATTTTCTAGAGTCTGTCCGAACAATATGTTCTGCTGAAGAGTGGCGTTCTGGATCCACGCCTGTTGCGGCACGTACGCTATTGAACCCTGCAAATAACACAACAATTAATCCAACTTATAATTAAGGCGGTAGGTGCAATAAGGCCTGTAACTCAAAACTATCATTCTGAGATATGAAGATCCAACGTTTTTACACATATATCTTGTAACATTCGGTTAACATTGTTGAAATACGAATGTTTCAATTATTTTGAAAATATGTTCTCTATGGTAAATTCATAAAAAAAATGATTTCAAGATACTTCATTTTCAATTTAATATAATATGGAAGTATGTTGAAAGCCATTGGGGAGAATACAGTACTCTCTATGACATTCTATACAATAAGTGCTTATAAATCTGTTCTCCCCAATAAGGTCTTGGGTTATTTTCATTAGTAAATTTCGTATAGGTAATAAATATTACAATACTGTTTAATATATTTAATTATTTATTTATTCCTATTTAATATAATCTTGTTAATTGGGCTGAAAACTATATATCTTTATGAAAAATAAAACTTCAAAAGTGTTCATAGTTCAATGAAATCTTGAAACCAGATGCCAAATATTAGTTGAAATGATGCCCCAAATATGAGTGTTATCCTATTTGAAAATAATATGTAAATGTCTTATGAGGAAACATCCAGGGCCAGCGGTTCATCATTTTCTTCATCTTCTGAATCAGTGTAGAAGTTGTGTACTTGTCCATCAGCTTCTTGGTTAGTTTCCCTTCTCGCTAAAAACTCTTCATAAGACTGTCGTCTCTTGTTTCAGATAAGGATAGAAGTCTTTGACATCTTTGATTTTTCCTATTCTAAGTGGGATTGCTGGTGCAATAGACAAAGAAAGTTCTTCAGGGAGCTGCTTCAAATATTTGAAAGGTTCATGCACTTGAGAGTATGATTTAGACACAGCAAGTGTACCACAAGGTTTGTATTTGATAATACAATACTGCTGTGCTGAATTGCAACGCTTTTAATAGGTAATATTCCAAGTTATAGTGAAAAAGTAAGGAAAATTGAGACCGTTGTTAATACTGTTCAGGCAAGCCAGGAATTTTTATCTGCAAAGTACGATGAACTGCTCAGTGAAATCAAAGGTTTGCGCAATGAAAACAAAAAACTAACGAGTGACATTTCTCATTTAAATAAACAGCTTGCCTCCAAAGATAGCGTCATTGACAGTCTCAATATGCAAATAAATGAACTTGAACAGTATGGTAGGAGAAATAATTTGGAAATTCATTGCCTTGAAACGTCTAGCAGGTCTCCAATCGAAGATTTGCAAGTAATTGCTGAAAAGATTGATGTTAATTTCCAAATAAGTGATGTTAGTGGAGTCCACAGGCTACCAGTGCGCAAACCTGCTGATACTCACGGCGAAAAATCTCCAGTTTTAATTGTTCAATTCGTTTCGAAACTAGTTCGCTCTGATTGGCTTACCAAAGGTCGTGCTGCAAAATAACAAACAAATTGGTGGGGAATACAACTGAAAAAAGGATTTATTTCAACGAAAATCTAACAGCCTTCAACAAAAAACTGTTTATGCAAGCCAAGCTCAGAGCTATGCCTCTTAAATATAAATATGTATGGACCTCGCAGGGCAGAATCCTCGTTAGGAGGGAGGATCACGCACAGATTATTAGAATCAAGTCTTTCGCGGATCTTGATAAAATTATTTAGTGATCTACCCGATTGTTAAGATCTAGTACAGTATTCTCAGTAACATTTCTCATAGTACCAATATAATAACTTTAATAATAACAGAAACTAGTACTATCTAATCTCTGTTATGATCGAAGAGGATTTTCAATTTGACGATATGATTCTGCCTTGCAGGCCTTATCCAACTATTGATAACTGGCTTCTTGATACTGATTATTATAGTAATTTTCATTCAACTCTTTCGCCGTTTCAAATAAAAATAATCTATCTCAATATAAGATCATTAAGAAAACATTTCGATGAACTCACACTAGCTATCCGTCATTCAAATATTGATATTATATTCTTGTCTGAAATCAATATTGATAATAATTTGAGTGGTATCTTTGAGATGGCCGGCTATAGATCTGTTTTCAAATACGCTTCTAATAGGTTTCAACACGGACTTGCTGCTTATGTGAAAGACAATATTTCCTTTGTTCAAATAGATTTCGATTTCAATATTGTTAATTTTGAATTCATTTTTCTGGAACTTAAGTTTCAAAATATTCGTATCTATGTAATCAGTTTGTACAGACCTCACAGTACTCTAAAGTCAGATTTCATCAATGATCTTGAAAACGTAATCTCTAAACTAGAAAATAAATCTAATCTAATCATTGTAGGAGATACAAACATTGATCTTCTGAAACGGGACGATCAATTTGTTCAATTATATGAATCTATGCTCTTATCTTACGGTTGTAAGAAGGGTGTCTCTATTGTTACTAGGGAAGAATTCAGACAGGATCTGCTTACCCAGTCCTGTATTGATCACTTATTTATTCGACTTACTGATAATAGCCTTACTTGTCATACAGGTGTGATCAACTTGAAAATATCGGATCACTATATCATCAGTTGTAAAATCCTTCACAATTATTTATCAAAAGAAAATCAAAAGTCAGATACTTATAAAGAAATCATAGATAAAAATAAACTTATTGATATGTTGAAACAAAGTGAGTGGAATAGCTGCTTTTCACTCCTTTCACCTAATTTAATTTATGATAAGATTAAGCTGAACTTTGACATAGCAAGTAAACAATGTAAGAAAATAATTCATGTTAAAAACATAAAACTCAATTTCAAAAATAATTGGATGACTGAATCGCTTCATAATAAACTCAAAATTAGAGACAGACTGTTTAGGCGCAGTAAGAGTAATCCGTCCAACATCCAGTATAGAAACGAATATCAAAGTTATCGTAACAAACTTAATAAAGAAATCTCTTTAACAAAACGTGAACACATAATAAAAAAATTTGCCAACTCAAAAAATGACATAAAATCGAAATGGAAATGTATTAATGGAATTTTGGGTAGGGCTTCAGACGATTCTGGTAGCCGAATTCTAAGAGATTTATCCAATAAATTCAACAGTGCATCTGAACTCTGCTCAGCGTTTGCGAAATCTTTCATTAATAATATTAGAAACACGTCACACCTTTGTCCACTCATTCTTAATGACACTGTCCACATTCCACCTAACTCCAGCTTCTATTTAAGGAAGGCCCGGTTCATGATATAGAAAAAATAGTTGACAATATGGACAAAAATAAATCGCCAGGTATTGATGGTATTGGAGTACTGGAGCTACAACTCTTGAAAGATCATTTGTGTGCTCCACTGTGTCGTATGATCAATTTGTCTATTTCTAAGGGTATATTTCCTGACTCCTTGAAAATCTCAATTATCAATCCAATTTTTAAATCCGGGAAAAGAGACAATCTAGATAATTATAGACCAATTTCGAAACTGTCTACACCAGAAAAAATATTTGAAAGATATCTACTCACAAATTTAAATAAATATCTGTCTGAAAACGATATTCTGTCCAATGCCCAGTATGGTTTTCAAAAAGGAAAATGTACAGAAATACTTTTATCAAATTTTTCACATAAAATCAATACTTTCCTGAATAACAGATATCATGTGTTAGCCATATTTATAGATTACTCAAAAGCATTTGATACCCTTTACCATAAAATATTGTTAGAAGACCTCAATAGTATAGGAATAACTGGCAACAGACTTAGATTATTTGAGTTATTTGAAGGATAGATATTTTAAGGTTAAAATTGACGACAACCACAGTGATTTGATCAGAAATGATGATCTTGGAGTCCCTCAAGGAAGTATACTGGGTCCAGTTCTCTATAATATCTATGTTAATTCCATATCAAGTGTAATAAGACATGGAGAAATTTTTATGTATGCTGATGACACGGCTCTACTAGTCGCGCATAGAGATCCAAGGGCGGCGGAGCAATTACTCCAATCAGATTTCAATCGAATTCTCAGATGGTCTCATGATAGAAACTTGGTAATTAACAAGAAAAAAACAGTGTTAATGCATTTCAAATCACCCCATATTAGATGTGAAGGAACTCCAAAAATCTTTGTTCACAACTGTAAGTGCCTCTTCACTAACTCTTTTGAAAACTGTAGTTGTCCATCTCTGTCTTTGGTCAGTGATACACGTTGCCTTGGAATAATGATAGATTGTAGCATGAGATGGCATTCTCAAATTGACAATATATCCAAGAAACTCCAGGCATTAAGCGCTAAAATATTTTATTTACATAAAAACATCACTGTTGATTGCCTGTATTTAATTTATAAGTCGTTAGTAGAATCCATTATACGATATGGAGTTCAATCATGGGGCTGTGCTGCAAATTACTTATTATTGAGAGTAGAGAAAATACAGTTGAGGATCCTAAAAGTTATTTCGTCTAGAATACCCCATCTAAACTTAAATTTGAACAACCTTCAAACCCTACAAATTTTTTATCAAACTCTGACACCAAGAAATTTTTACACCTTCAAAATAATAGTATTTTTCAAAAATAATTTCCACTATAGACTTCTAGCTCCTCCTGCCCATTACAATTTCAGGTCACCAATAATATACCAAATTCCCCGGTTCAATAATATTTATGGAAAAAGATCTCTGCTCTACATAATACCTTTCCTTTTCAACAAACTACCCGCAAACATAAGAGACTACTCAAAAACGGATGTAATGATCTATGTAATAAACAATCCCAACTCGATTTCAACCCAGTGAAATCGAAATGAGAATAAAACACAGTGATAATAGTACTCTAAATTCTGAAATAAACAATAAATATTTATTATCATTATTTGAATAATAATTTCTAATAGGCCTGCGTACGATGAATTTTCTTTTTCATCTTTCAAATAGCCTATTCCGCTGGTTTTAAATTATTATATATATGTTGTAAAGTCACTGCCGCCAGCCTGAACGACTAATAATTTAGTAATATTAATATTGTATAAAATACTTCCTACTTTATTCCTTCTTTTATTCCTTTTAGTTCTTAATTAACTCCTTATTTATCATGCTTATAATAATGTTATTTATTAACTCTATTACTCTTACTTTTGATTATTATGTTCTTTTTTATTTTCTCATTATTATTGTAATTCCTTTTTTTCATTTCTTGTATTCACGACAAATAGCCTAATTTTATTTTATTTGTACTTTATTTTAATTTAAAGTTGTGAAAATTTTGTTTTGATATGGCACCTGCTGAAAAACCCATGGGTTTAGCAGGACCCAACATTGTAAAAAATTATTTTCCAATAAAATTGATTGATTGATCGATTGATTGGATAGTTGAAACAACGCTATTTGTAGTGAATCAAGAAATTCAAGACTGGTACTGAATGTACAAAAAGTATTGAATACTCAATACTTCTTAAGTATACTTACAAAGTTTTGTCAACTTGAATAGAAGCTTCAGTCAACTGACTGAATCCATGGTATAATAGTAATTATTCAAGAAAATTTTAATAACCATCATAAAAAACATGCTTGAAAAGAATTTGGTGTCATCATTAAATTATTCTATCTACTAAATCATAATGAGACTTTGTTAGTTTATTGATAACAATTGGGAATCGTGTATGATTATTGACATCAACTAATGGTAGGCCTAAACAAAACGAGAGCAAGGAATCATGTTTATTCAATAATAATTATAAATGTTTGACGATGCCATATATATTACCCCTTTAAAATGAGATCAGAGCTGCTCAATTATCTATTCATCTATAATTTCTATCTTTCTCATTATAATTAGACTCATCAAAAGGAGAGCCAACAATAATATAAATTTGGCGCTTGTGTGCGTATAAAAGTGATTTCTCATATACGCTTTCAACTGCTCGATTTGTGAATAATAATTTAATTGTATGTAAAGAGATGTTGTGATATTTCTCCATAATTGAAAGAATACGACGTTGATGTTGTCAATACCACTATAATTATCAAAAATAGTAAATTTAAATTACAGAACCAGGTTTCATGGCAACACCTACCACATCTTCAGCTAAACTGATGTTGATTTGGAAGAATTATAGTGGTTGAAGAATTATAATGACAACTTCAATGTCTTATTCTTCAAAAGTAAATAATATTAGTTCATAATGCTTCCATTGATACTATGATTATCAGGTACTATGATTATATTATTCAGCAGTCTATGACAAAAATGTTCATATTAGTACTGTGAACGGTCTTGTTGCTCCAAGATCCACTCTCACACGGTTTGTTTAATGCCGCAACCACATGTTGGCCCAATGACGACCAGCGCCAGTGTGTGTGTGTGTGTATGTGTATGTGTATGTGTATGGGAGGTTTGCCAACGCATGGCTATCGCTGGTCTCCACTTATCACTGGTCAAATTGCAGAACATAGTATAATAATACAGCGAAATACTGAAACTAAATTACCTTGGTATTTACACGACCGGAAACTTTATCCATTTCCCCTAAGAAGGCGGATACCAATGAGGTTTTGCCCGAACCGACCGGACCAACAACAGCAACAAGTGATCCGGCCTTAATCGACACGTTGATGTTCTTCAGAATCAGAGCATCGTCTCCGTCAGATCCGCGGTCTCCCCACGAGAAAGACCCGTTCTCAATGATTAGAGGGTCATCTGAAAAATAGAAATGGAATTAAAATAACAGAAGATATGTAACATAGACCTTTCTAAGATATGTAATTATAACGAGGTTCAATAGGTCATATACTTGTTAACTGTGATCTGTTAAATACAGTTCAAAAAGTTTTATACGATCGGTAAAAGCTTTCTACTTTATCACTATTAGTTCAATTTTCATCATCAACATCCTAATTCAATAATGAAATTTACTGACTTGTAGTAGTAACTTTAATTGGAAGGTATGTAAGTAAGTAGAGATTAATAGTAAGTCTTATTGAAAAAAAACTAAATTGTATTAAAAATCAGCATAAGTTGAACAAAATGATAACTGAACATCAATTCTCACCTTCTGATTCATTATGTTCAACTGAGTTTGGATCCAGTTCTTCAGAATTCATAAACTTGTTTATTCTTTCGATTGATACACCAGCCTGAAATTACAATGAAAAACTTTTTAGCAGATTTATGATTAAATATAATATTCTACAACGCAATCTGCTGCAATTATCAACCACTGCTAAATTTTTGAAAAGGAGCTAAGCTCAAACTAAATTTATGCTACTGGAAGGTACTGACTGCACAAGTAAGCCTACTGACTACTTGTGCAATCTACTTATCAAACCACAAACAATTTAATCCACTTTTAAAAAAAAAGTTGAACAACCCCATATTATATGACTGATATATCTTAAAATGCAAGTCAATCCCATTTCCAATAAGTATTTTTACGACAGATAAATTTTTGATCATATAACACTTATAAAGTTGAATCAATCAATACTGTTGCAAAGAGGCCGGTCGGGTTGATCTAGTGGTAAGGATCGTAACAAACTTTGGTCTGCTAGGCACCACCTGGCTCGTGAGTTCGAATCCCGCCGATGGCATGGACGTTTGATCTCATCAATTCATCCTATAGTGAGGTCCACGTTATAATGACAGTGGATAAAGATAGAAGAATAGCAATGCCGATTCTCTGCATTAATTAAATATATTTCTACACTGTCAAAAACATAATTGGCATCGTTGTGGACCTAGAAAAGGATAGTACCACCGTCTTTGTCGAATTATAGACAAGGATAGCAGAACCAAAGTTGATCAAATACTGTCATTATAACGTGGACCTCACTATAGCACTTTTCATTACCCACGCACAAGCAAAAAGCTCATGTATCACCGCAATAAAAAAATTGATTCATGGTTTAAGAATTTCATAGATAACTAGTGAAGTAAATGTTTTATAGGACTTAAACAGTATTGATAATGAGAAAAATCTGAATAGATTCATAGAATTACAAATAGTCCTATTGATAGATAAATATTGAACACATTTTATACAGTTTGAAAATGTTTAATAGGATTTACTCACTTGAACAATATTGGTGATCAACATAGGCAACATCGACAAAGGAAAACGTAGAATGTTGAAAAGTGATAGAGAAACGAATGCCTTCTTCGAGTCCAGTACATTCGCTTCATCCGAAAGAACGTAAACTGCAAACGTTACGAGTGACACCTAATGGAAGAAAGCTAATTAATTTATCAAGAAAAATACTCGTGGAAAGTACTAAATTAGATTTGTGATGGACAGCAGACCTCCGGGGAGCCCCAGTTCAAGCAGCTTGGAATCTAGGATGAATGAGTTTCAGTACTCCATCTGATATTGGGTGCTTCATTTCTCAACAGCATGGACTGGTAATATTTGTTCATGGAGTAATATTTTATCAAATATTTTTTCCTGAAATGTTTGATTCTGTTCGTTAATAGCCCTGAAAATTGTAACATTTACAAAGTTTGTTGGAACTTGCATACAATCACTGTTTGCTTGAGCTGTTGAAGGACAGTTGTAGTACTGAGATAACTTTTTTTGCAAAATACAGCAATTTCAGCACTTGGGCTTGCATAGAACGTTTGTTCAATTGTAAGCTATCTAGTAAGATATCAAAATTATTTAAGAGTGATTAGAACTAACTTAATAAGTAATAAGTTCTGATTTTAGTACTTACTAAGAAAGGAGCGCATGCCCAGATGAACGACGTTGATGCATTTAGATAAGCGGCTTCCTTCAATACCTGGACTTCTTTGTTTCTTATCCTCAATATCTGTTGTTCAAAGCTGGGCTCCCATGCATATAATTTCAAAACCTACAAGAATAGACAAATTTGATTAGAGATTAAACCTTGATAGGAAAAATTAGTTAATTGTCTTGAGAAGTGAAATAATATGGTTGTTAAGTAGAATTAAAATGGAATAAAAATGCAATGCAGTATCTTGTTCTACTAGTATAGTATCAATTATTGTTTCCTTATTCTATTTGAATGATATTCATCAAAAATGCTTTTGGAGATGGTGTAGAATTGTTCCATAGTAAAATGTAGACATAATAATTAAAATAAACTAGTTTCGTTGTTTACTTGGTTGTCGAGTTCTAACCCAATTGCCAGAAGAGTAAAAATTATACTCAGAGATAAACTCTTCAACTGAAGAAGAAGACAAACATGTGCATTGAGCATATACAAGTTCTGTATAAATGGAACTATCTATTAAACTAATTATTACAACATCACAAAAAGAAAAGTTACAGTATTAGGTTTTTCTAGATCGAAAATAATCATATAGAAGATTGATAGAACTAGAACTTGTGATAATTAGGCCTACATAAGAACTGGGGATAGATAGGATAAATAGAATGAATGAGTAGGTTGATTCCAGCTACTTGCCTTGATTCCAGAAAGTACTTCATTCATCAGCTTCACTCGTTCGTCCTTGTATTTCATCTGTCGCATTTGCAGTGTTTTGACGCGTGTTGCTATGTAACTGTTGATCGGGATCATGATTATCATTACAGCGAGACCGGCTAGAACTGATGCTCCTTTAATGGGTTAACAAATAAAAAGTGTTAATAAAATGAATAGTTTAGTCTGGAGTGCAGCAGAGAAGGTAGCTGAGTATTTAAATAGTACATTTATCCGCTAAATGTCTCCGCTTCCTTCTACCCTCTACCCTACTTTCACCGCTTCACTATGTTCTGACACACTTGAATACATCCAACACTCACAGCTACCTTCTCCGCTACCCTCTACTTTCGCCGCTACTCTGTATTTTGACACCGGAAGTCAAACCATAGAGAAAAGATAGCATAAGAAGATATCCCATGGTATAGGACTTTTATGTTTCAAATATCACTGTTAAATCAAGCCGATAGTCCACGTAGTTCTTTTTCGTGAAGCTATGTGACGTAACGCTGGTAGTCTCTAATACGTTCTTATTATACTATAATACTCTTTAGAGTAAACTTGGCTGTTGGGGCTCAACATAGATAACTCATTTAAAACCTTTAATGACATTGCAAAAGGCGATAATACGGGTTAAGAAGAGAGTAAGTAGGTTTGATCATTCTTTTCCTATATTTCAATTCTTCAAGTGCTTGCCATTACGATACATTTATATATTTAAAGTTTTTTCATTGTTTTTCAGGATGTCAGGTAATTGTAGTGATCAGATGGGTGAGGGAGATTTAGTATACTGAACAAGAGGAATGACTAACAATATGTTGAAACTCCCAAAATCCTATGATACCTGTTTTCAAAGATCGTTTGTGTTTTTAGGGCCAAAATTCTTCAATCAGCTACCCTTTGATATTAGACAAATTAAATATTATCATTATTTTAAAAAGTGAATCTGCAAGAGGCTGTTATCACAACCGCCTGATTAAATTGAGAGTTTGTTTGCTATTTTAGGTTAATTATTTCTAAAGGTATAAATAATTGAAAAAGAAACTAAATCAAAAGTGCGCTAATTGCTATTGTTGGAGTGAAATTAGTGTGAAAGTGTGTGTGAATGAAGCATTACAAATTTTTTTTAAGCTGTGCTCCTACTTGCACGCGAATTATATTATATAATTCAGCAAGTAGTAATTTTATTGTACAAGAAACTGTCTTTTTTCCTAATGTCTATTTGTTTTAAAGCTTACTAATTTTTTTGAACATGTAATAATTGTTATCTTAAATTTTTGGATGGTTATTGTAATTTGTTTTTAATGCTTTGTTTTTTGGTCAATAAAAAATTATTTGATTTGATTTACTCTTACAGTGTATACTTTATACAGTATATACTTAAACTCTTATCCTATCGGCTAAAACAGTAGTCGACAATAATCGGCTTGAATTAACAAAAATCGGCTTGAAATTACGAACATAAAAGTGTTTAACGAAACATAGACGTATACCATGTTATCTGTTTTCTCTATGGTTGAACCTAGTGATTGATGAAGTGCAATAAGAACATTCTTTAATTATAACCAAGTGTCTGATTGAATATTAGCCCCCAGTGGGTTGGGGGAGCTTTGAGTCGAAATCGTAGTCAAGAATATGTTGAAAACCAGAATTCAGCCACAGTATCCCTTACTTGTCTTAGGAGGCGACTAAAAGGGACCTCAAGGCAACTCCAGAAGTTGCCTTGCCTTCAAACCCACGGGATCTGCCCCATCAGGGCAGTTTCGGAGGGGCAAAAAGAAATACCCAAGAGACCAGAGATGGGTGAAACTCCAGGCACAAATGCGGGTCAAGAGGCTGAGTCGAGGGTGACCAGGTGCCCAAAAGGCAATTTGGCGACCCCTTCTTCAGCGGAAGGACCTACAAAAAAGCCAGGGGTGGAACTCACGTAGGTCACGAGTTTGTGGGTGGAGAGGCCAAAACTCACCACTACTCAAAGAAGGGCGGCCATTCAGGCAAAACTTCTTGGGAGAGGTGAGACTTTAGACCCTGCAGAGTATCGGAGAAGAAAAAGAAAAACCCAAGAGACCAGAGATGGGTGAAACTCCAGGCACAAATGTGGGTCAAGAGGCTGAGTCGAGGGTGGCCGGGCGTCCTAGAGGTAGTTTGGCGTCCCCTCTCTCAGCGGAAGGACTTACAAAAAGACCAGGAGTGGAACTCACGTAGGTCACGAGTTTTTGGTGGAGAGACCAAAACTCACCACTGCTCAAAGAAGGGCGGCCATTTAGGCAAAACTTCTTGGGAGAGGTGAGGCGAAGTTTCGGAGGGGCATAAAGAAAAAACCCAAGATACCAGAGATGGGTCCAGGCACAAATGTGGGTCAAGAGGCTGAGTCCAGGGTGGTCGGGCGCCCTAGAGGCAACTTGACCACCCCTACCTCAGCGGAAGGATCTTCAAAGAAGGCCAGGAGTGGAACTCACGTAGGTCACGAGGACTAATCAGTCTGAAGAGACTGCCAAGCATATCACACTGGATTGCGACAAGCAACCAGGTGATGAATGGGATGTTAGTATAGGGAAAAACTCCTGGTTCTTGTAAAGGACACAGTTATTGGTTTGCTTAACTAACATACTACTTGGGAACACAATAAGCTTCGGTTGACGTATGGGGTTCTTTGAAGCTTTGGATCCTTGAATCCGTCCCTTCAAAACCAATGAACAATAAGTCTGATTATTTTCACCATGGTACAGAAAGTTAAACCTAGTGATTTATAAAAATGGAGTAATTAAATTGTTATTACCTAGTGTTTGCCACAAGAAGAATAGAGCGAGGAAAATTTGGAGTGGCGCAGACCAGATCATGTTGAGGTAGGTGAGCAGATCCATGAAGCGCTGAGCATCCACTGACATCAGGTTAACTATTTCACCAACAGTCGACTCTTTCCTCGCCGAATTCGACATCACCATCGCCTGAAACATTAACATCATTTAGTGTAGACTGAAATCTGTTTACTATTAGAACGAATGAGCAAATGAACATTATTGGAACCAAAAAATAGAAAACTATTCAAGTTGTTAGAGTTTTAGAGTGTTTTTATTCAAAGCTGATTTCAATGAGATTTCATGAGCAGACAGTTACAAATGAAGGAAATTCCAGATGCACACAGTAAAACATCAGCAAAATAACTATAACCGAATGACTTGATCTTCAAATAAAGCACCTTGATTTCATAAATTGAGCTTTCAATGTATATTTTTGATTGGAACAAGTCTATACTGTAATAATTACCAATTATTGGTATCAATGTAGGAAATAGCCATTATAGTAACTACTTATAGCAATTGACAAGTCACCAATCAAATGAGTGCAACTCAGAAAATTATCCTATTATATTAAGCGAGCAATTTCTGTATTTTTATATCTGGTTATTTATGATCAACGGATCTCGAAAACGGCACTAACGATTTTCACAAAATTTGGAACATAGTAGTTATAATAATTCGATTGCACTATGTCCCTGGGAAAACTCGCTGAAGGACATTAAAAGGATAATTCATCTTTGGAAGAACAGATGTCTGTATAATTTCGTAGTCTGTCGATAACAGAAGATGCGTGTGCCTGTGTGGGAGATCAGCTGTGTAATCATTCAATCAGCTTACCGTATATTGCGAGAAATATTATCTAGAATTTTTATCATAATAATCGATTTGTTGACATGACATGGTTTATCACTCTAAATTAGAGTATATCATAATATTCAAAGTTAATCATTATTTTACAGTTTTAAGTGTTATTTTGTTATTCAATTTGGTTTGTAAACAATCTAAATTAGAACTTTTCTGTTTTTAAATATTTTGACTTGAAATTGGACCTGAATTCAAGTCAAGGGTATGAAACATAATCTACTTTTTGGACCATTAATAGTGTATAAATCAAAATTCGGTGAAGAACAGTTTTGGGCTGTGCCTATTTGTCCTTCCCCAATCATTTTGAAGAATTGTGTTCTGTTTATCAATAAATAAATGACGAGCGAAGATCGGTGACCCGATATTGTTGTGTGACAACGAAACAATAAATAATAATAAAGTATATCAATAGGGCTACTTGAATTGTTAACTAATAGAGTAATAATATTTCCAAAACCTTTTTATACAAGCACTTATATAAAACACAACAACTATGTAATAATTTTTTTCAAATATCCAATGTAAGCTACATAAATAGAACTATGGACTTCTGCTACTGCAAATATTGACCAAAGTAATAATATTCCAGCAGTTCTACAACAACTAGGTTTTGACATTCAAACCATTTTCAAGTGTACTAATAGATTACTATTAACAATCAATAATAATCTTCCACAACAACTAGTTTCGGCTATCAAGCCATTTTCAAGGGTACTATTAAATTACTATTAATAAATAATTGAGTTGCAGGTGCTAACCTTGCGGTAGATGGCGGATATGAGCGCAGTGCGAATGCGCAGACCGACGAGGAACATGCAGTTGAAGTACTGTGACAACAGGAATGTCTGCAGCATAGCAGTGAGCAGCAGGAGGCCTGCATACATGTAGCCACGCCACACACTCTCACTGCCCTCTACAAACCCAATAAGCAGCCTGTCAACAACCAAACCAACCACACTGTCACTTGACCGCACATACACACACACACACACATACACACACACACACTACTCACTATAACAATGAACCTCAACATCTAGAGACGACTGTTTGTTTGTTGTTAAAAGCTTCCCAGAGACTCTTATCAGATTATAGGACTCAAGTGAAGTTGCATCCCAATCAAAAACACGTTCACTTGATTACCAAACTCATTAAAGAGCTCGAATGCAGCATCACATATTATATTGATATTCGTGCACAATCGGCCCGTAGACGAGAATTGGTCTGAAGATGGAACACATCTCGTAGACAACCTGAGACACACCTCTGAGAACAAAATCGCCAACATGTCTCGTAGTATTCTTTATAGAATCTGTTATTCGATACATTTATAATATTTTATGCTGTCAATAAGATAACTTTACTTTACTCTACTTGTTCGTCATATTATGGAACAAGGACATATGGTTCGTCATGAGGACATTTTGTCATTAGAAAAAATATATGAAACTGAAAAATAAAAATTGCACAATCAGTATAACTCCAGTATATAACTCAGTGATCACTTCTCTACAAAAGTCACAGTATTAGCCATAAAACATAAAAGAAAAAAAGCTACAGGATGTAATTATTATCATTTTCAACACTTAGAACAGTAGATCATATTGTGCTATCTTTGTGCATCAAATATTATTTTTAATAAATACTTACAAAAAATACGAAGCAGAAGTGATAGTGTGATTCCAAGTTAAGGATTGTATAGAGCTATGAGAGTTGCCACATTTTGAAAATCATGAATACCTCCTCATACAAGTTAATATAACAAGCGATGATAACAAAAAAAATTCTAGTATAACACACACATATTTGACAAAATATCATTTGTAGCATTGATGTTCGGATTAATTAAATCATATAATTCTGTCAATGGATGACAACGCCTGATAACAATAAAAGCAATGTCTAGTAAATTCAATAATAATGTTTCAAGTCTATAATACCAATTCATGTTCATGTAAAATATCGGGGACCGAGCTTCGCTCTGGAGCATAAAAAATTTATTACGAAAGAAGAAATCCTATTATATTAGGCGAGCAATTTCTGTATTTTTATATTTATATCTGGTTATTTATTTATGTTAAAGCCGAAGACGGCTTTAACGATTTTCACCAAATTTGGAACATAGTAGGTTTATGATATAAAAATTCGATTTCACTAGTTCCCATCCTCGGGAAAACTCGCTGATCGACATTAAAAGGAAAATTCATCCTTGGCTGAAACAGCTGAGACTTTTGTCGTCTGCGGATAGTAAAAAAGTGAGTGAGTGAGTATGTGAAAAATCAAAATATCGCATCCCCTTATTTCATAAGATGACGTTTAGCCAGCTGTGAAATATAAACACGATAATTTTAGAGAATTGTGTTCTGTTTATCAATAAATAAAAATAACGAGCGAAGCTCGGTGCCCCGATATTTATAATAATATTCATAGTTCATACAGAAATATTCTATCTAATCACAGTGAATTAAGATTAATTCCCAGAAGAATGAAAAAGTTTCCCTCACAAAGGCCCGGTTTTACAAAAAGCCGGTTAAATTTTAATCCTGAATAATTTCAGGTAAACCAATTCAGAGAAGACCATTTCAAAAAGATGGTTCTACTGGAATTGATCAGGATTAGAAATAACACGGCTTTTTTGCAACCGGCACTAAGTACCTGATTGAATGATTACAGAAGTTCAACAGCTGAGTCATAATTTTGACACAGTCCCACACACATGAACTCTCTCACTCACTTCGATCATCAACAGACAATGAAATAATTATTATCAGCTATTTTTCCAAGGATGAATAATAATTATCCTTTTAATGTCATTCAGCGAGTTTTCCCAGGGATGAGACCTAGTGCAATCGAATTTTTATATTATAAACCTACTATGTTCTGAATTTCGTGAGAATCGTTAGAGCAGTTTTCGAGATCCGGTGAAATACAAACATGTAAACATCCAAACATTTAAACATATAAACAGAAATTGCTCGTTTGATAGTATAGGATAACACAATCATTTCTACCCTATTCAAATGTGAAGAAAACATGTATCCAGTGAATATAATGGTTGTCGTAACTAACAACAACAAAAATTGAATGAATTCATTTGAAATTAATTCTAGTAATAAAAATATTTAGAATATACAAATTATAAGATTGTGATCGACTTACTCTAGTATTTGCGGACTGACGAAGGAGAGCAGATCTTGGCCTAGCTTGAGCACGGATCCGAAGAGGAATTTGGGACCGAATGCGGCACATAGCACAGGTAGAATGGACGCCTGATGCTTGGTGGTACCACTCGGCTTGCTCGAACCGCGGCGACCGTCGTTGATTTCCGCGAAATCAACACTGCCCGACCGTTTGGAAGTTGGCACTTTGTCGTTTACCTCACTGAAAATCGAACAGTGTGAACCAAGTTCAAAAAATTATTTTATTCATTGCACTAAATAACTAAAATACTGCAATGCAAAATCTGAATGTGAAAATAGTAACATAAATGGAAGTTGAGATTGTGATTATACAAATAGTCTTAAAACTGAGTTTTTTTGATTAACCACATGTTACAATAATTTTATATCTTGCGATAGAGTACCGTTCGCTGTGTGCGCTAGCTAGAAACTCACAACTAAATACAAAGTTACCTTCCACTGCAGTTATTCTGCATCAACAGTAATAAAATGAGGAGTGCTGAGTTAATAAGTAATTCTCTAAAAACGTATATATTCAGGGTTACATAAATGTAAAATAATATTATAGAAACCTTTTAAAAACTTTTTAATATAGAATAACAAATTATATTAATATGAATACAAAAACAAACAATTTGTGTTTTTTCAAATAAGTAATTCGCTATATAACTTGAATGGAAAGATTGTAGACGATTCATCATCACAGATTTTTCATGATTTTCTCGGTGATTTTCAAGTTTAATATTGAATTCTCAATTTAATGTTTCATCCTTCTAAATTACTAATTCTAGTTTTTTTCATTTGTGGACAGAAAATTGACTAAAAATTCTTGAAAATGGAAAGTAGCTCATCTTCTGGAAATGTTTGACTACTGTTTATAAAATTTAGGAGAAGGGCAGTTTTGGGCTAAGCCTGTTGCTCTCTCGCAGCCATAGCTAAAGCATCTAAACCATTTTCTTTAGGTGACTTTTTCAAGTAAATCTACTGGCACTGTTAATCTGTTGCCAAGTTTATCGAAGCCACAATGTAAAGAGGAAACATTAACACATCCTTTGGTGTATCACACCTACAGTGAGATTACATTATAAAATCTGCACATGATTAAAATTGATTTGCTATCCTTGTTTGTCATTAGACAAAGCTGATAACTAGATCCTTTTCTAGCCCAACACAGATTCTAAATCGTGGAGATATGAAATTTGCTAACTCTGCCTTCCTATGATTTCCACTGACTTTATAAGGTAGATCTCACTATACGTCAGAAGCAAATTACAGAAACTTTCAGTTTTCACTGGCCAATGAACAATCCAGTATTACAGATTACAGTCGAACCTTTGATGAAACGTTGTGTTAGTGGCTGGACTTACGATATTAACAGGAATAAGTTATTGTTAAAATATTCACTCCTAAAATTCTGAATACTAAAGGTTGCTTGTATAAGATTTACTTACGTCGACAATAAAATTTTCCTGTACTTTTTGTTCCAGAATTTCTCGAATTTTGGCACGACGCCTGAAGACGAATCTTCGAAGTTTATGTGCCACAAGTCTCCTGTTTCCAATGGCTTCCTGTAGCCCAGCCATGCTAATTTGCTGAACCAGGAGAATGTTAATCTAGACGGGAACGATGAAAAAGTTTCGGGACAAGGGTTCTGGAAATAAAAAGAGCCAATTTATGAAAATACACCTCAACTGAATGAAAAGTGCCAAATGGTTAATAGTAAGTATTCAATTGATAATAAAAATGTAAATAATCTACATTTACTGAATAAAAAATCAATGATTTTGTTGTGAAAAATTCGAACTATTTAGGAAGATATGCCTGTTGAATCTTTCAATAATTTCTAACGAAAAAATAAATTAATAATAGTTTTAAATATGTTTAATTTCATATTATTTACCTCGTCAATTAATACCTACCGTTCCTTGATATACTATTTTAATCATGCTCGATTCAAGTTCTTATAACTGATAAATTAATGATTATTCATTTAAAATTAGGGATTAAAACTTTCTGAACAAATAGCTGTTGTTCATAAATCTTTCTGTTTTTGCATTTCTTACTAAAATGAATAAATAAGGGTTAAATATGTTGACAATTACCTATTTCATCAATCTATTCATCAGTATTTTAGTCATACTCAAATCAAGTTCATAATGTCATTCTAGACTAAAATTCTGACTTTGTTTTGTTTTCATTTTTTAGATATAAAATAAAATTCTATATAATAAGAGAGAGTAGGGTTGTGTTTGTTAGTGTGTTCGTTTGTTAGTGTGTACGCATCAAAATGTCAACTTGTGGATTGCATACCGGAAAAACGGAAATGAATTAGATCTCCAAATTTTGCACATAGATTCTAATATCAATCTCATGTACCTCGAAGTCCAAATTTCAATTTTCCTTCTAGATTTTTCATAATTAATGTTCAAATTTGTTCAAATTATGGGAGATACGATTTCATACGGCGATTTCACATTCAAATCATATGATAAAATTAAAAAAAACAGCTGTTCTATTATTGCTTTCTACCTGATTCAACTTAACCTCAATAATATTGTTTTAATAATAGTATTGATAAATATTTTAAATAATATTGTTATTATTATTACTATTAAGATTATAATAGTATTGTTTTAATAATTATATTTTTATTTTCACAAACTCTGTATAATAATAATATGGTGAATGTGAAACTGCTGCATCAAAGAAATAATCTCGAAAACATCTGTTTAGAAAAAACATAGTTTTGAAACTTCGTTGTTCTGATGCAATGTATAGGCCTACATGTGGCATGGATTATCAATTTTTCAGCTAGAACAGTTTTTTGAGACGAAGTGCAAAATAAACGTATACAGTTTTATCAATGATGTATCGGCAATATGAATACGCATGCAGTTAATATGGCTTTGAATAAAGGTGCTGATATTCTTACATAAATAAATTATTCTCTTCCATTTTTATTCAATTTACAGTCCCAAAATTATTTGAGCCCTGATAGAATGATTGACTCACTGTACAGTCAGTCGAAAATTTTAATATTGAAATGAGGGGTATTTTGGCAAGCTGAACAAAAAAATAAGGTCCTATGCACCTTTTCGATATTTCTTCAAGTGAAAAATGAGTTTTGTGGGTTGTCAAAACTCCCTCTGAAAGGGAAACTATTCAACTTATCCTATCTTTTAAAATAACAATGATTTCTGCGTTGAATAACATGTTTCTTGCCAGCAACAATCGAACTCTTAGTGAATTCAGATATGATCTACACTGTAGATTTATATAATTCTATCAATTAAATACATGGAAATTGGAGTATTTATTTCAGTCAGTTTATGGTTAGTTGATGAAATTGTTGATTGATTGTAGAGCGAACTGCACGGCGAATTGTAATGGAGGACTCTGATTGACTGTAAAGTTCAGCGTTCGGAGTACGGTACGGCGAAAAGTTAAAGCAAGGCGAGCGGCACGGTGAGCGGTTCGGAGTACGGTACGGCGAATGTTTAACAGCTGATTTTTAACTTTATGAAGCATATGCTCATGTTCGCTGAAAGGCACGATGTTCGGCGGAATGCACGGTTTGGTGCGCGGTTCGAAGTTCGGTTCAGCTTATGTAGTCGCACCTTTAGATGATACAAGACATTTATACTGATCACAGATCAAAGCAACATAATAATCTATACTACAATAAAGGAAAGAACTGGCTTGTACACGTACGGAATAGGAAAATTATGTTTGACACATAATCACGTCTTAACTACTGGACTGATTACCTTGACATTTTGCATATAGGTTCCTTATTAACCGAGGATGGTTATAGGCCTCTTTTCGATTCTTCAAGATTTGATCACATCAAGTTTTCAGTTTGTCAAGTTTTCAATTTGACATGCTTCCAGTTATTGTATGGAAGAGCTGAACATTTTTTTTCAAAAATCTGGTGTGGCGCACTCACACAACTTTCCTTGCCGTTATTAGAATTGATCACCTGACGCTAGTGTTCACGCGCATCACAAGTCTACTTATAAACAAAGATCTAAGCCAGCTGGTGACAGGACAATAACGCTGGAGACATACGAAGTCTGATATCTCTTCATAGTGAATAATTTAATAGAATCAACAGTTGCCAACAGTTTGCAATTGAATAATCACATTTTCTCGAATTTCGAGCTTAATTTCAATTTTAGGTGAAAATGTTACTCAACATTAATTGTAGAGATTTTTATGCTCAATCTTCTCCACTCGAATTTTTTTGTTTAAATTGTATCTGAAGCCTGATAATTGGGAATCTGAAATCCAACTTTGCATAGATGGGGCGGAGCTCCTGAAATTTTTACAGATATGGGACTTGTGGCAATTCATAGATCTTATCAATGACTATTCCAGGTATGAATTTAATCAAAATCGTTGGAGAAAATCGCGAAAAACCCTGTTTTTGACAACATTTTTGCCATTTTAGCCGCTATCTTGAATTGCATTTGATCGAAATTGTTCGTGTCGGATCCTTTTATTGTAAGGACCTTAAGTTCCAAATTTCAAGTCATTCCGTTAATTGGGAGATGAGATATCGTGTACACAGACGCACATACACTCACACACACACACACACACACACACACACACACACACACACACACACACACACATACAGACCAATACCCAAAAACCACTTTTTCGGACTCAGGGGACCTTGAAACGTATAGGAATGTAGAAATTGGGGTACCTTAATTTTTTTCGGAAAGCAATTCTTTCCTTACCTATGGTAATAGGGCAAGGAAAGTAAAAAGGGAAATTGGAAGATGATTGGGAATCCTATTCGAATAATAAAAACAGGTTTTCCGTCACACCCAAATTTCGTCCACCATTTTTGAACCGCCATTTTGAATCCAACTTCATTTTTTTAAATTGGAAGGTGGTCATATGATACATGATTTCGATACATGATGAAGGATAGGAAAATTATGTTTGACGCATCATCACGTCCGAACTACTGGACTGATTTACTTGAAATGTTGCATATAAATTCTTAATCAACCGAGGTTTCTTATAGGCCTATTTTTAATTCTTCTAGATTTCATCAAGTCAAGTTTTCAGTTTGTTGAGTTTTAAAAAAGACCCTTGCGAAGCACGGGTTACCTGCTAGTATAATATAAAATTAATAGATGATTAATAGATAAATGTGTTCTTCACACTCAACAAATTGAAAAATTATCACAAAAGTTGAGAGAATATAAGTCTCCTCATCCACTTTCAAAACAATATTGGATTACTCAGTGGGTGAGCTCTTTAAATATGGGTATTTTTTAAGATCATGAAGAATATTTTTGATAAGTTACCTGATAAAAAATACTCTCTGTTTAAATAAATTATCAAAATCAAGGAAAACTTTGAAAATATAGAAATCGAACAATATAGTAGTTTTATAACTCACCTCAGAAGGCGGATATTCGGAGAACTTTGGTTTATCATCAGCGAAAAAGTTTAAAAATAGAACGAGCAATACAACTGGATAGTAAACTACATAACTGTAGAAATAGAAGGCCTCTGCCACACCCTGAAAAAGAAACAATCATCAATAAACTTTTCAGAAATACTGTATAGAACTAGAATAAAAAGTACCGTAATGGCAAAAACATTAATTTCTTTTCAATTCATAATAGTCAAAGTTATAATAAGTACACTTTAGTGTAATGTAGTTTCTCTATTTCCATTGAACTGTTCATTCTTCAAGAAATCGTTAATTTCTGAATGGAGTGGATTACTCAATTTTCTACAAGAAACATTTACATTTTTTAAAATATTCTAATAACTATATTGAATACATTGGGTGATTTTTTATAATAGTAATATTGACAATCCAGAATCTTTTGTCAAAGTTTCTGCATTAATTGCTTTTAGTAAGTCGGGACAAGACACGGCGAATCCAATGTATTATCAAGTATTCAAGTAGTTTTCAGATCTTCATGTTCAATCCTACAATATGCTCAACAAATTGAGGATATGTAGTCGATGTTGATTTCTTTCAAGAATACTCGAATATCAAGGATTTCTTATCGGTAATACCAAAAAAGAAAGGAATCTAGTTTGAACTAGATTTTCATAAATATGAGTTTTTGCCAATATCAAGTACAGCATTGTTGTGCATGCTATCTTACCTATATATTCAACATAGCAACATATGATAATATTATAGAAAAAAATACATTGAAACAATGAAAAACTTGCAAAAATTTAACGATTTTTTTCGTCACGGTTTTTTATGTAAATTCCAAGGTTCCTTAATCAAACGAGCCGATTTTACGTTTCAATAATTTATGTCACAAATTGAATAAAGTCTAGAAAATGACATAAAAACCTAAAATAATCAGTGAACATTGTCATTTACAAATGTGTGATAACCCAGAACTATTCAATATCAAGGGCAAACCTCTCGAGTGCATGAGATGGAAATAGAGTAAACCAGATTAAAGGTCTTTAAACAGTTTTAGAAAGATAAAACTAATTGAAATTAAAATTTGCGTTGATTTGCAAATCTATTCAATTGGAAGTATATTGTAATCTCAAAATGGAAGATTCTGTCAACAAAATTTCAATTATCAATTTCAATTCAATAATGTATAAAAAAATAATGTATGACAATTCAATTCGACGATGTACTCAATAAAAACAAATTTCATTCAGTTCGAGTAGGTAATTACATAATTCAAGACTTTTAATGGAATTTATAGTTTCATATTTTTCCAGTTCATTAATCATTGACAGTGAACCATGAAATTTATATAAATCATCTCAATATTAGATATCTCACCAAACAATTTTCTCACCTAAAATTTGAACAGATTAATTTAATCATATAGAAAACATGTAAAGCACTAGTAATACACTTAACTTTGCATAATCTATTATAACTCCTTATTTTCAATCACTACAAAAATGGTGGATTTAGAAGGTTAATCTATTGAGAATTGATTAAATTATCTAATGGTAGAACGAATTAAATTACTAAAATATCAATGAATTCGTTCGAGTTAGAGGGAGATGGAAAATATTTCAATTGATTCAAGATAATGAATGAACTGAAAACTCCAAAAAACAAATAACAAAAAAGAATAGAATGCTAAAGCAGAAGAAAAGAAAAATAGGAGCATAAAAAAGCGAAAAGAGTATTAAAAAGTGAGAATAAAGCAA
Source organism: Nilaparvata lugens (assembly GCF_014356525.2). NCBI lineage: Eukaryota > Metazoa > Arthropoda > Insecta > Hemiptera > Delphacidae > Nilaparvata > Nilaparvata lugens. The sequence goes on from NC_052508.1 coordinate 18,330,322, forward strand.
TAAAACAATGATATCTACAATGAAAACTTATAATTAATAAGTTATTATTATCTTCACTTAAGATTGGCATTTCATTGAAATTAATGAAAAAATTCAACCATTAATTGAAAAATAGACTATTATTAACATAAGAGCTCACCTCATTCATAGTTCTAGTTATTTCTGTACGAAATTGTGCTACTCCGCCAATAGCTAGCAAGAAGTAGAACAGAAATATAAGTCCCGAAGTGCAAAGGCCACGTTTTCTATTATATACAGTCAGAAAAACACAAAATGCCTGAAAATCAAACGAAAAAATTAATGTTAAATAAAAACAAATATTCAAGTACAGATTCGTTGTACAGTATTCGAAATACTACTTGTTATTGAAAAAAAACTATATCCTATCCAGAACACAGAAAGAAATACCATAATTATCATCGTGAAAATAGATTTAGAAATGAATTTTTTTAATGGGTAGTCAAATCATTGGTAAAAGCGTCTCCTAGTATTATGATGATAAAATATTATCAAGAGTTAAACACTGAGCTGTTTATCAATGAGACAAGGTGTGTTGGTATTAGTAATTTCATAAGTTTCAATAATCATAATAGTCATTTAAACGAATTTGGCTAACGCTTAAGTGAATGGTTGTATGCAAATCGAATGAAGCAGAAAATTTAGTCTTTGGGGCATATTAACTAAATTTTCTTGCAAGGGATGATGCCCGAATGAGCTTATAGGCTTGAGTGTGGGTAATGATGAGACGGATAATGATGATAGATGAGTGGACCTATACACCGTACAAAATTACATACAGCGGTAGCCATATAACGGCGGCGATGTTACCGTTCTGAACCGGTCAGCGTTCTCTAATTTGTAGTGAGTATTCAAGCGCTCATGTTAAACATACTAAGTTTCCTCTCTGAAAGCATTGAGTCGACTGAGTCTAATCGACAAATTGGCAACTGCGCTTCTACCTATAACTATATCCATCACTGTAATTGACTGATTTTCCTCCATTTCTCTGCGCCGCATATTCCTCAAGTCAAAAGTAATTGTGTACGGAGTATATAGCTTTAGGTTGGTCCCGAACCACCGGGAAGCGATTTTCAAACTCATAAATGGTATTTAGAGAAGCTCGGCTCTTACAGCAGACACCTTACAACGGGAGTAGTAGACGCATGAAGCTTAGCTTATCTTGCCGATATGTATCAGCGCGACCACGAAACCAAATCGCTTCCACTGCAATACAATGAATATACGACAATCTAATCAATGAATTTGTCAACATTTTAGAAACCCCCTGGATTCTAGCTTGTGATATAGGGTTGAGCTCAAGAAAAATGTGAGCACGTGGTTGGTTTTATTAATAGAATAGAGCCAACGGATAAATAGTAACATTAGTAAGACACACAAAATGCGAATTAATAATTTTCTGCATCAATCAAATTCAATGACAATGGATGTAATTGTCAAGTTGAATTAGAACAAATATTGAACTGTAAGTAACATTAGTTGCTGTGTAGATGTTTTTTTTTTTATCAAACAATACAAAATTGTCATACAAGCCGGACAGAAATTTGACTCAATGATAACCTCTGTCTAATGATACGTTGAAAAGCAGTATTGTTATCTCAGACTTTTGCGCCTAATTAAACTATCAACATAAACATACATTTTCCATCGTCAAGACTATTTGATTACGGTAACCGAATTCTGAGCCGTTATTGATAAATATTTATATTCAAACATAGATTATATCAGTATGTAAACTGGAAGGTGTGAAGTGTATAAAGTGTGTGTGTATGTTTTGTTTATCTTTCTATTTCAGCACAACAGAGTTGTGAATTTGTTATGTATATTAGTTTATCGTCGAAAGAACAAAACCAACGAATGAGTAGATGAAAATTCATTTTATGGATTAAAATTTATAAAGACGATTTTTGACATATCGAAAAAGTTAAATTAAATGTTTGAACAGAGTTGAATTCACTATCTGACATGGAAAAAATGTGTAAAAATATTTGTCCATCATCCTTATCGAGTCAAATAGTACATGCATGTCTATGAACTGACAATAAAACGTCATCTCCATTCAAAAATTTTCATGAAAGGTTTCACATTAATCAATTTTAGTGGTCAATAATCTTCGATACAATCCTAACTTGACATTACTGTACAAGCATTCCATAGAATCTATAAATAGTCGATTTTCAACACATAATAGAAGCGAGCCTCGTCATCAACCATTCAAGATGATTGGTAATTCGACAATTAATTTTATAGCTTTAATGTCAACAATGAGATTCACTTTATACTGTCAGCATTCCTTTAAAAAATCATAAAGAATTTTCATTCAACCATTGTTGACAGATTCGTAAATTTTCTACTTAAAAGCTATAGCTGTAGAAGATGTAATATTATAGTTCCAAATTGCTACCTGTCACGCAAAATAATTTGGTAGTACTATTTAGCAATTCAGTATTGTAGCATTTACCAATTGCTTTTTAGTTATAACAAATTGCATGTGAAATAGTGGAATACATACATTTCAAGTGACTGAACAAGGATCGATTTCATCACCAAATATTAGAAAAGGATAGTTCATAACCTAAAAATCATAGAGAAAACAAAGCATGAGAAGATATCCCATGGTATAGGGCGTGTATGTTCCAAATTTCATTGCTAACTTGATAGTCCTAGGGCCGGTTTCCGAGCTCGGGATTTAGCTAAGTTCTAGAATTTAACTGGCTTTAAACTCTGGATTCAGAAAATTGGTTTTCCGAGTCAGAGCGTTAACGTAGTTGAGGACTTATATTTTGGAATATAATATTGTATCAGAATTATACGTAAAAAACTAACCTCATTTTACGACTGTGAAATAACCTAAAAATGTTCAAGCAAAATAATACAAGGATTGCCTTGGAATTTATATTCCAATCTGAATGTTATTAATCAATGTCATATTCAACATATTAATAATAATAACAATAATAAATTATTACTCCAGTTTTTTTCCAAAACAAATACTTTTTCAAACTCAATAGCCTAATGAAATTTTTATTCCAAAATCACTGGTTAGGATCAATGATCAATAATAGCATAACATAAAATGAAATGTTTATTCATTCACCTTTCAAAGGTTTTGCTTTGAATAGGCCTACAAAGAAATCGAAACGTATTTTTACAATATAGTTCGGAGAGCATGCTCATTTGAATTGTCCCGCTGTAATCAGCAGTTTCCGTTTTGCTATAATGCCAACAATACCACAGCAAAATATTGTGAATTTCCCTCATGTTTACTGCGTTGAAGTCCTGGACTCAAATAAGTCGAGAACTTGATAGACTCCGGAGTTTAGAAGATAAAATCGTGACTCAGAAAGTCAATTTATACCCGAGAGCTTATTTTAGTCCTGGACTTATAGATCCCAAGCTCGGAAACCGGCCCCTAGTCTTTTTTTGTGAATCTATGCTATAGTGAGGTCCACGTTATAATGGTAGTGTTTGCTATCCTTGTCTTTCATTCAACAAAGCGGATAGTGCTATCTCTTTCTTTCTTTGCTCTGTTGCCAGATCGTCTTTTAACAATGTAGAATTAACAAAATATTTCATCTTAATTATGTAAATTCATTATGAAATTTTAAAAAATCGCCTATAATTGATTATTTTAAACGAGAATGAACAGTTAATATTACATAACTGCATCAGCTACCGTCTATATAAGGCATTGACAAGACAGTGGATTGGCAACGTTTTTCTCTTATCTTTCTCCACTGCCATTATAACGTGGACCTCACTATAGTAGTCTCTCATACTGTGCCGTTCTTGCACTCTCACCCGGCAAAAGCAGTAATAACAGACAGTAGTCGACAGTAATCGGCTTGAGTTGACAAAAAATCGGCTTGGAAGTTGGAACATGAACGACCAATACCATGGGGTATCTTCATTTCTCTATGGTTAAATCTAGTTAAGTTCAAACGTTTAAGCTAAGTTCAACTGAGTTGAAGCGAATGTCAAACACTTACAAACGACAAGCCTTTGATGGCTGGTGTGTAAATATCCACAGTGAAAACACTGCCTTTGGATAAATATGTGTGTAGAGCATAGCCTAGCTCCACGATGCATTGTAGGACAAGCAAGGTCTGCAACACCTGCAAGCAAAAAAAACATTGCATAAACTTATAAACATCAGAAAAAAATATATTGGATATTTCAGAGATGTGATAAAATTCCTACTCTAACTGTCCAACAGAAGCTTGAAGAACCAATATCGATGCCTCAAATTGGAACTGAATGTTGAAACAACATAAAAAAGCTCTAAACTATGATTTTATCACCTCTAACTTCTAATAAATTCAATATTGTTACTTGGTTTTTACTCGGCGGACGAGGGATGATATTCACAACTGTAATGTAGACTATGTAATGTGAAGGGTCTGAAATCACTGAATTGAATTGATAATCTCGCCTTTATTAAGGGCAGAGTTAGGACTCTAGGTCCTCTCTACCACAAAACAGAGAATTATTCATCAACAGTTATAAAATCAACTGCAAACATCTTCCTAGTTCCTGGTATTTTTGAGAATTAATATTGAGATTGGAAAAATTCGGGGTTGCTCAATCCGAATATGAAATCAGAAATTTACAATCTACTTTTTCAAGGAAGGTAGTTTTGCTCTCCGTTATTTTTCCAGTTGTGAAAACTCTTACTTTGAGCTGCGAAAAGATTTTTGCTCTGCACTGAAAGAACGGAACTGAGCAACCTCCGCTTCATGGCTTGAGTATCAACAAAAAATGAGAAATATATAAACATGGATCAAAGAGGAAGAATCCACAAGTGGGCGAAGTTTTGTCAGCTGAGGCCACATGACCAATATTGGAGAAGTAATAAGAAAGAAACAGAGAAAAGATTACGATAACGGATAAAATTGAAAAAATTTTGATTGTTAATGAAAACCAAAATAACATTGCGCAAACGGTGCCACACGTCTACAAATATTTATTTAATCAGTATCACATAAAATTCCACTAAAACCCAGGTAATGCAACAAAGTTACATAATTGAATCTGGACTTATTGAGAACACGATGACTCCGTTAACATCTCCATTTATTTACGAATATAGAGTGATCCGTGATCTAATGGATAGTGTTTGTGTAGCAGCCTAGAGATTTATTTATTTATTCGTGATTTATTTATTTATACGTGGATACAATAACAAATCATATAAATATGATTGGGAAGGAACAACAGGCTTGGCCCAAAACTATTCCATTCCCAAATTTTGATTACATGTCCAAAAAATAGGTTATGTTTGTTCTGTAAGAAGTTCAAGGTCAACTTTCGTCCAAAAATAAATATGAGATGCAAATTTTAAATTTAGAAAAATTAAAACACCAAATTATAGTTAAATATAGATCCCGGGTTCAAACCCACTCATCAGCAAAGGTTTTTAACCAGGTCACTCCCGTGTTATCGGATACGTCAAACTGTCGGTCCCAGGTGAAGTATGACATAGAAGTGCCCATCGATGGCTTAAATTACATATTCAGATAAGGTGGGACCTTCCCGCAAGGAACTCCCCACCAACAAAAGCCATACGAGTTTACTTTTTTGCGAATAAGTTTCGTTGAGTGTAAATCACTATTGATAACCAGCAGATACAAGTGAATAAATGATAGAATTAGAGTCACTTCAGTTTTGAGATGCTTACAATTTTGGAAATGTTGAGCCAATTCCATGGTATGTCACGTGTGTGGCTGCGTGTGAGGTAGTAGACCTCCAACGGCGAGAAGATCCACAGAAACAAGCATGGCACCCACACCAGCACTGTTTTCTCAAAACAAGGCGTAAAGTCTGGATCCTCTGTGTTCCATGTTACACTTGAATTCTGCAACAAAAAGTATTAATCTAGTGAATTGATAAAATAGAATACATGAATAAACACGGAGTAATGTTGTCAAGTACTATTTGATTTGACTACATTACTTTGTGTTTATTCATTATAGAGAAGCATCAGTCACAATACAACTGTGAATTCTACTAGACTATAAAGTAGAATAATTTATTATACCAAATTAATCAAGTTGAATAGATTAAAAAATGAAGTTTTACTGGATCAATCCACTCCAGTTCATTCAACTTAGCGGCCCATATCTATCAGGCCGAATGGAGATCACACCTAATTAAATTGTCCATTAGATAATTATTAAGCATTGCATGACATGAGTCTTAAATGCATTCTATAAATTCAATGTCAACATTGTTTGAATGGGAAGCATTGATATTACTCATGAGTAATGCTGACACAAAGTGGATAGCTAGCTATAGACCAACTATTAGACTTCTTATTTATTTGCTCTCTTTTCCAATACATTGTTTTAGTAGTTAGTTATTTGCTTCACTATGATTTATCAATGGTTAGATATTTTTCATAAATTTAGGAAGAGAAGTTTTGGGCTAGCGCCTGTCTTTTCTTTTCAATGGTGTAATGTTTGATAGTTTAAATAATTATAATTAATTTTTTTTAATAAAATGGTTTTAGTTTATTTTTCTCAGAACTCAGCCCACATTGTGGAATGAAGGAGGATGTAATAATTATCATGATTTTAAGTTGATTACAAAATATTCTATTATACGACTAAACAACAATCTGGTAACATCCCTATAGAAGGCATTGAAAAGTTTCGAAAATGATACAAAAACTTCCAGATTGAATGAAACAGGAAGGTGTAATTCAGAATGCATACCACTAGAGTAGAAAATCAGATATCTGAAGAGTACATTTACGATCGTTGAGAGTTATGACAGGTGAGATAAGACTTGCCGGAAGTCAATGTGCTGAGCTTTTGAGTCGACACATTGAAAACTAGGTCTGCATCATTTCATGCAATTCACATAAAATTAAGATTTCACACGCGCAGCATTAAAATTATCTGAAAATGTTTCTTTTAGAGCTAATTAATCAATGAAAGACTTTCATTAGTTGTTCTTGTTTTGGCTCAGATACAATAATTGGTTTCCAAATCATGCCAAAGCAATTCATGAAAGCAATACTCGAATTTAATAATATTGAGGTTTAAATAGAGGGTTAGAAAGTAGTATTAATGATGATTCAGCATCATACAAAGTGTAATATTCCTTTTACATTAATTCTTTATTGAATTCTTCTTTTTTGTATTCAATATTTATAAATTCATTTGTTCCAAGTACTTTTGGAAAAGAAATGTAATAATTAAATAATTGGAAAAGCACATAAGTAAAAGAGAAAAGTCATGAGGTAATTCAAGGATTCTAGTCTATTAACATCAGTAGATTTCATAAGAATGTTTATTACAAGAGGGAGGGGAAAGCAGGAAATAAATAATGATTGTACCTCACACTCATAATAACCACTAAAAACTACGTCCAATTTAATTTTCTCATATTTTTTCTACAAACAGGAATGTCTCAACTTACTTATTTACAAATAGAGAGACAGTAATCAAATAATTGTTGGAACTGGTATTGTTCTATAATGTGACTAAGGAAGCAAACAATTATTAATACCCGTTCCCATAGAATAAGGTTTGTATTGAAATTAAAATGAAAGTGTCAACCAGTTGAGTACCAACTCACTGAATGAAGATACTGCAGCTTATTACTACTGGTTGACCTCATGCGCGCGCATACAATGAATTCAACAATCCACATGGAAAGGATACAAAGACGACTTCTCACTTCAGCATCGGTTGGATGGCAAGCATTGGACTTATTTAATGCTGATAGAAGTGAATATCACTATATCTGTTTTTCGATGTACCAAGCAGGCCTATACGATGTGTTATTTACTACTTTCAAGGCGATATCAATTAAGGATAATTTCAAAATAATAGCATCACACAGTCACACTGGAACAATGTTTTATTCGTATGGAACATCGTGTGTAATTACGATTTGAATCAATGTTTAGGTTTGAATGGAATTCTTCATTTGTTGTAGTAGCTTTAACATAAACACTTTTCTAAACATAAAGTTTATATGTTTAATAAAACAAGTGAAGTGGAAATTAATGAATGATGACAATATTATCCCAGCTTTATCCTATTTTTATGACATTATAAATCTCTTGAAAATAATTAATTTCATAGCATCTGACACAGTATGACGTAACTTTATATTGCAGATTTATGTAACCAAGCTCGCGTTTCCTTCTCAGACAAGGGGGTGGAGGTGAAAAGATGAGGAGGAGAAGAAGGAGGTGGTGAAGAAGGAGTAGATGAAGAAGGATGAGGAGGTAAAAAAGGATGAGGAGGTGAAAAAGGATGGGAAGGTGAAGAAGAAGGAGGAGAAGAAGATGGAGGAGGAGGAGGAGGAAAAGAATAGTGTCTCATCCTACACATCATATTCTGTCATTAGAAATTACTCTCAGGCTGATAACCTTTTCGAGGCAAACAGCTTTCTGTATGGTTATTCGCAGGTAGTTGAGAGTCCTTAACTAACTAGGTACATGAATGAATAATTGAATAAGTATCGATAAAATAATAAAATTTGTAAAAATAACACTTATTCTCATAACTTTTATAAGGATTAAGAAACACAAAAACATATTGTAATTTAATGGTTACGCGGTATTTTCAGACATTAGAGAAGTTATTCTTTAAAGGAAAACTTACTTATTTTAAAGGAGTTTCAACTACTTTAGAGTTGAACAAAAACCTTACACTTACAACGACTGCATCATCTAGCACCTTATTGCTTAAGCTCAAGAAATGATGAAATGCGTTCTGTGGCTCCCGAAAGAACACGTTCTGGTTTGTAACATTGTTGATAAATTTTTAAGATTACTCGGTTGGGCAGAGAGGGGTTTTGAAAATTACTATCTTGGACGTTGTAATTTACAAAATTAAGATTAAAATATTGAAAAATTGATTAAAATAAAATCTCTAGCCTATAATGACAATAGTTTTTGTCCAAAAATATCTGTAGACGTTGTGGAATACTCCTCTCAAGCATTGCACGATGTACCGCACGAATTTATTGTATTATTGTTTCAGGACACCAAGTATACCCAGCATATGTTGCTTATTTATGTGCTTTAAGGTGGCCCAATAAAAAATAGTCACGAGGTGACAGATCCGGTAACCGTGAGGTCACTCCGCATCTCTAGACAACAAAATTAGGCGTCCAAGTGAGGTATGTCTCATAAATTCCAAGGCTGTAGATGTATGCCATGTCGCAACTTGTTGAAACGCTACAGTATTTGACGTTGAAGTACGTCGTCTCCTCAAAATTGTGGCAGATAAGACTTGCGCATTATCAGGTAACAATTTGTATTATTAACAGTAACAGTTGAAACGGTTTCTCCTAAGAAGTAGGCCTAAGGGCCAATAATAAAGTTACCACTAATGCCAAACCAAACGGTCAATTTTTCACTGTCTAGAGGAGTTCCATAGATTTTGGTACTGTACCACGGAAATACTTCAGAGTATGGACTTCAGAATTTTATTGACACAACATATGTTATTCTATGTTCTTAATCAACATCTTAATTTTTCTTTCTTATCATTTTTTAAATAACAAAATCAAAGGTACACATTAAAACTAATGTATTTTGAGTTTCGTTTTAAAATGAGTGAGTAACAACAGCTGTCATTTCAAATTATCCATACCTCTCTGCCCAACATTGCACTTAAATTCTTTTTTCGCTCCTAAAATGTTTGCCAAATACCCTTTGAACACCTATTTGACGATTCTCTGGTCGTTGATTATGGAGAAGACAACTCTGTGCATCTTGGTTGGGTACCTGGCCATGTAGGCATAGGAGGTAATGAGCGTGCAGATGAGCTTGCTAAGCAGGGTTCTAGTATGTCATTCTTTGGCCCAGAGACAGACTGTCGCATAAGTAAAACAACTGCCTTCCACACAATAATTAAATGGTCCAGGGACTTACACCACCAGCAATGGCAGGGTCACCCTGGTCAAGCACTTGGCAAAAGGCTGATGGCAGACGCAAGCCCTCGCTTCACCAGCTGGCTGGTGAGTCTGGGTAGAGGTCAGGTCGAGCAGGTGATTGCCCCGATAACTGGACATGGCCACTTCAGGAAACATCTCCACACAATTGGACACAGAAATGAAAGCCAGATGTGTAGGCTTTGTAATCAGTCTGAAGAGACTGCTAAGCATATCATACTGGATTGCGAAAGTCTTGGAGCTAGAAGAAGGGCTCTGTTTGGCTGCAAGCAACCAGGTGAGGAATGGGATGTTGGTATAGGGAAGAAATTCCTGGAACCTTGTAAAGGACATGGGAGTTGGTTTGCCTAACTAACATACTTTGGGACACACAATAAACTTCGGTTGACGTGTGACGTTCCTTGAACCTTTGGATCTTTGAAAACATAAACATAAACATGGAGAAGACATGTCACAAGCAAGTAACAAGCACTTTGCATAAACTTTAAAATTGCACGTAACTGAGGAAAATGATTTCATAATAAATTTGACAGTGGTAAAAGCTGAATTTATTTATTGGTGTTGAAATTTTTAGATTTTAGTTGTAGGCTAATAATTTTCTCTACCGCATTAGAATTATTAATAAAAGATAACAGTCGGTTTCTTGAATGTGACTTTACACAATAATTACGTGGTTTTATTAATATTGGAAGACAGAGTGAAGAAGGGTACGATACGTTATCTAGACAAGTTTAGGATACATTGATTGTAAAATAAGCAAATTGTAAGAAATATTTGAATTTCACAGCTTGGTAAAAATATAGCGTACAATAACTCAATTATTCATTAGAAGATGAGTCAATAGTGTAAGTTGAGTCAATAATTATCAATGTGGTCTGCATCTACATTAAGAGTACAACCACACTGAATGCGGAGCGGAGCGTGGCGTGGCGTTGAGGAACGTCGTGAACAATATCATGTTAAGTAATGAGCTAAAACACACTGGAGGCGTCTACTCGCAGAGCGGAGCGTGGCGTCAAACTTTGGAACAAGCTGAAGCTGGTTTGTTTTTTGGAGCGTCTACAAGCGGAGCGTCAAAGCGTCAACAAGCGAGTGCTCTGCTAGTACATTTTGTATCGTAAACAAATGAATGAAAAAAAATACTAGTGGTCTACTCTTGTACATAATAATGCTCTTGTTCTACTACATTTTCCCACCATCTAGTACTTACACTTGTATATTAATTAAATGTTTTCCAAATTCCCCTGTAATGTGTATTATTTGATTATTCAAAAGAGAACATTTATCTATTGCACTTTGAAATTAAAAGTAAGGCTATTCTAATCCATTTCCTTATAATTCTCATCTATGGTTACCTTAGTGTTATTACAAGTATTTCTTCGGTCGATATTGGATTCCTCCAATTAGTGACTTGTTTTTCCAAATCAGGCTCCACTCTCTTCAAAATATAATCAAAGGTTGAAGTTGACATTCGCATGTACTAAAAAATCGGGACTCATGCTCAACACATTAAACAAATAGTCAACGATTCAATTTCATTAACCCACTGTCCTAGCAGGCTCAGCTAAAATCCAATAATTTAAGTAATTGTTTTCACAAAGTAATGTCTGTGAAAACTTGGACAACGCCATTTTCTAGACGCTTGACGCTCAGACGCTTCCTGTGTGTATCATGATTGCTCTGACCACACCACACCACGCTCCGCTCCGCTTTCAGTGTGGTTGTACCCTTAAAAGGAACAGATTGAAATTTCTCTTTTCTACAAAACATGCCGGTCCAAGTAAAAGGCAGACAAAAATTCCTTTAATGTTTAATGCCTAGTCTACATGTTGGCTCAGTCTGGTGGTAATGCCTAGTCTTCTACATTTAGGCCAGCCCTGGCAAACTACCCATTCACACAGTAGCGCAGGTTAGTCAACAGTTGGAAACAATATATGTAAACTTGGACCGATATAGATGTAAACCAATTAGAGATTACCTAAGTGGCCTATTTAAAAAATAATTTATCTGCAGATGAAGGATTAATAAGTATTACCTACTAGCTTAAAAAAATGTATTATTTTGCCCCAAGCAAAAGTAAGAGTGAAGTAGAATAATTATTTCTAACAAAATAGATAATACTGTACTGTAATAGGCCTGTCATATAGTTGCCAGCCTTGCCACTAATTGTGCAATCCTCAGCGACGATGCAAGCCGCGCGGCTCCAGTTGTTGCTAAGATATAGCAACTTTACACAAAAACTCAACTTAAATCAAGTTCTTCTGAGGTTTGCAATACTTGTAAGAATTGTAATAGCCAACAATATAGATTTTGATACCATGCCAATGCTTCAGAACAAAAACTCTAAGGTTACCGTAGGCATACACGTTTTCTTCAAGTAATAATTCATTGTTTTAGGATAAAAAAATATATAAAATTATGACATAAGAAACACTGATAAAGTTCTCATGTTTCTAGATGTGAAATGTTGCAAATAACAAAATATATAACACCAAGACTAGAAATTAGAGCAAATGAACAAAAAATACCGTACTAATTGTGCCCAATAACCTAAATAAATTAATGTACATAATCGCTTAATATTCTTACCCAAAATTCAGAGCCACAAACACTATCCATGTCTGTTAAAATTTTTACACTTATTGCAAATAAACATTTGATACAGAATAGAAACAGTTAACAATAATCTCAGAACAATAACCTAATGAATAGAATTCTGGGCAAAACTATGCGTATCACTCACTACATTAGCGTAGTGTGGTAGAAATGTGAATGTGATGTGAAAGGGAAAAAAACATGAAATAACTGATTATTATCCTGGCCAGATATTGCAAGTGCAACAACCTTTACATTCAAATTCAATCATCTTATAAAGATTGAATAATTTTATAGTGGAAACAATTAATAAACTGGCGCATATTTTAATGATTAAAAAATTGATTTCATATTATTAAACATTCATTAGTTTACATAATTGCTTTTATATTATAATTTACCTTCTGAAAAGTTGGGAAGACTTCCCACAAACAGCGTTGGTACACTGTGCTTCATCAAAGTTGGTACTAGGATGCTACCAAATTCAAACTACATAGGCTTCGGAATTATTATTGACTACATTGACTTTGACTTGAATATTGTTCTGATATATTCAAAATCAACAGTCTTTTTCTCATTTCAATAGAAATATGATGAAGTATAATAGTTCTAAATACATTATAATTATTATTATAGCATTCATTTTAGCTTTTTGTGGTTTTAAAAATATATGCAGAAGAGTAAATACTTAAATACATGGGTTTTTCTATTTATTGATTTTCTTATCTAGTCCAAGCAATTAATTGAGTTGGACTAAAAAAAAGGTGTCACGGAAAAGTTTGGAAGACAATTTATTTACCCGCAATTCTGTTTAGGATATTATAAGTATTCTTCTTCTTGTAGTGCACTATCCGTTTATTTGGATGTTGGAGACCAGCAGGGCAAGTTTGCTCTAGCCTATCAACAGCAATTCCAAAAAGTCCAACAGATGCTTTTCCTGGTCCATTCCCTAAGGTTGTGTAACCAGGATATCCTTCGTCTTCCTGGCCTGGTCCTCTCCTTCCATCTAGTTTCCCTTGCATGATGAGCTGCAGCAGAGAGTATCTGGAGTCGTTTCTTATGATGTGTCCTAAGTATTAAAGTTTACAGATTTCAATAGTGTCCAAAATTTATCTGGATTTCTTTATTTGTCTTAGAACTTCCTTATTCGTTACAACCATAATTCAAAAGTTTCAATCTTTCTAATAATTTTATTGTTTAATCTCTACACCAGAGATTCCCAAACTTTTTCGACCCACGGCTCCCTTTGAGTACAGATATGGCTTGGCTGCGCACCTAGTATAATTATTTATATCGCATTTCATGTTTTATTAAAATAATTTTTTTAGTTTATATTCTTAATAGTGATTTATTATTAACTTACTTTACGTAAGATTGTTAATATTTTTTCGCGGCACACACACAGACTGATCCGTACTGTTTTTTAGTGTGAGTCTATGATAGACAACGGCGGCGCACCTGGCACTAGTTTGCGGCTCCCCGGGCGGCACGGTGCACAGTTTGGGAACCTCTGCTCTATACCATACAGGAAAATAGAGAAGATGTAACACCTCTAAGTCCCATTTTTGTTGCAATGACAACATCATGGCTCTTGAAAACTTTATTGACGCCAGCTGCTATGGATATGCTTGACAAGTCTCATGTGTCAATTCCCACTTTTCATTTATTGTTGTTTCCAGGTAAATTGTGTCTTCCACTCGCTCTAACTTCTGATGATTGATAAAAATTAGGGTATTGTCGTTTCTGTGTTTGGAGATCAACATGAATCTCATCTTTCCACTGTTGATATCAAGACCATACTTGATACTTTTACTGCTACTATCTACTATTTTGTTCACTAGACCCTAGACGCTGCAGACCTTCTTCACTATTAGCAAGGACTATAAACTATAATTATGCGGTGTCATCTGCATATATAAGGTATTGTTAATAATTCACTCACCTTGTATTGGTATGCCATCCACGTCCTCACCATCCAATGCCTCTCTAAAGCTGCGTTTACACCAAAGTTATTAACAAAATTTTAATAACTTAATCTTTATAGATTCTATTAGATTGAACGGAACTTGATAAACACATATGTTCATCATGTGTATGATAAGTTATGTTCAATCTAATAGCATCTATAAAGATTAAGTTATTAACAAAATGTTAAATGTTTGGTGTAAACGCAGCTTAAAGATCTGTTCAGAATAGCAGTTGAACAAAGGAAGTAAACATACTAAAAGTCCCCCTCCCTACCCCTAGTGCTGAGGGGTGTAGTTGGTTCAATGGTAACTTTTTTGTTGTTTTTCCATATATAACTCGAAACCTATGCGTCTCAAGCACATGAATATTAAGTGAAAAATTGAAGCTTACAAAATTGCCTGAAACATCTAGCAACTTTTTCTATACCATTCATATTTTTCGAGGTATTCTAGCCTCAAGGTGTGACATTTTTGTAAAAACATGCTTTGAAATTGGAATACAAATTTGAAAATATTTTTAATATGGTATATTTGGAATCTTTTACTCACTTTTTATCTCATTCAAGCCCTAAAAACCTATTTTGATATAATAATGATAACCTATTTTTGAACAATTTCTATAGGCTACAAATTTGGGAAATAAGGAACAGTTTCGGGCTTTAAGCCTGTTGTTCCTCTCTCAATCATTCTTAGTTGAGAATGATAATTGTATCTATCAATGTATAAATAAATAAAAATGTGCAATAGACGCTGCTACAGAGAGTCCGCAACCTCCAGTTGACTTTCAATTCAAGAAATCTTGAAATCAATAAATCCTCTAGGTTTCAAGAAATTGTTACAGCATGAGAAACTCTTGTTAGTGACCTTTTTTAAGGTACAGTAACTATATAATCAGGTTATATGACTAGTGAGTGACTAGTATCTGGTGCGATGCCTAGTTTCTTTTGAGTTATTTTGATTCTCACATCTTCTAGTGCCACTTGATAAACTTTGTGATTTAAATGTATACGGTACTAGTTGTATTATTGACGAAATATTATATCCAACATGGGGCTGGACAACGATTGATTGAAACAAATTACTTTGCTCTAGTAAGTTTTGCAAAAATAATTATGTTTATCATTAATAATCTAAAAACTGTGTTTGTATTTGATCACTCAATAATATTGTTGAATATGAAATAGAATTGCAAACAAGAACTATCTTGAAAGAAATTAGTGTAATGTTAAATTTATAAAAAAATGAATCATTATTATAGAGACTGATATCAACCAACAAATAGATGTATGATAATGGAATAGAACACAAATTTACACAAAATTGAACACAAATTTAAACACCTATAACCACCCTTTATTCTTTATTGAATCTTTGATAATAGTGAATTTCAGTAACCGGGTGATTTTCCTTGGTGCAAAAACTTTTTCTTTAAGGAATATGTCTGTAGTCCTGAGTGATGTTTAGTAAAAATCAGTTTTCTTCTCAATTTCATAATAAATTCTTGTTAAGAAAGCCATGATGTAGATGTAATACTATTATGATACTGTTGATCCAAACAGTTTTCTGTTGTAAAGTCTATAGTGTAATACATTATTTTCAAAAATTTAATGCAAAAATGATCTAGCCTACTTACTCGTCAAGAATAAGATGCTATGATTTACAATCATAGTAAATTGACGCCATCACTGAACTATCTTCAATATACTAACCAATGAGAAAATAATTTCTTCTTAGTTTTGAAAATAGTGAACAGTACTGAATTTGATAATTTTTAATTATGAATTCATGGCACGGTAGTTGCACAAGGGTCTGTTGAATTTTAAAGGTGATTACTTTAAACCAAAACTTGTTACCCGATTTTTCAATTAGAAGTCGAAACCACTACTTAAAGTCGTTTTATTAACTATGGTTCTACTACAATGTCACCTTCACTACTACAAAGAAAGTATTTTCATCCGCGTGACAAGTAATTGCAATAATAGTGTCGAGTATGATGACTGGAATAGAATAAAATATTTTTATTGACCATAAGATACAATAAAGTGCATTAGGCTTGGAATGTGAACCAGCAAATATGTTCTTATCAGTAGCGAAGAAATTTTAAATCCAGGTAAATGGTATGATTAAATAAAATAGGACACAAAAAGAGACAACTTATTATTTTAATACAATGAGTAGAACGCAACAATATTCATTATAAATCAGAGTGAATTCAAAAAATGCTTGCTAGATGATCACAACAAGTTTAAGATTAAAGTCATGAATTTGACAATAATTATCAATTAATTTATCACAATCACAATGCATATCAGAAAATTCAAACACACAAATTTACCACGATATCTGACCAAAATTTAGATTACTTATAGAAATACAATTTATCAAGATTCATAAAATTCAATGAGGCTTAGTTGGAGACACGTTAAGTACATCACTTGTGTCCCCATTAGTATTTATTATAATAGAAAAGTATTTTCCAAAATACAAGGAGAAAAAATATATAAAGAACTTTCCAATGAAATTGAAACTCATTGATTCAATTTCATTGGAAAGTTCATAATATATTTTTCACATTTTAATTTATTCCTTTTGTAGTTGCTTTTAGTGAAATATGTGAGAGTATTAGTGCAAATTTTACTTCTTAAACCTTAGTTAAACTGCATAAATTCAAGTTTGAGTGTTAAATGGGCGGGTAATGCAACAGGATTTGTATTTTCTCTAGTAGAATTGTGACATGAAAACTGAGATAAGTAAATAAGAGAGACATATCTGTTCATAGAAGCGAAAGGAAAATAAATCTGATTTTACTGTAAAATATGGGATATAAAGATATATCTGATATTACTGTAAAGTATGAAACAGTAATCGAAATGAAACAAATTTTTGAATTTACAAAATTACTATTAAAAAACAATAAAATTCTTCTTCAAAAGTCATCACAAGTATGAAAGTAGTTATTTAATATATTATGAATTTACTTGTGAAGACTTAACTACCAATGAAGGATTTTTTATCAAAAAATCGGGGATGCCCTTATATCAGATCCAGCTTATCAAGAAATATTATAATTAATTGAAACATTTGAACTGTACTTAATCGACTTGTTCCTCTCAAACAACGATTAGAATGTAACGGAAATTTAACAAGTTCAATCAGAAATATCACTGAATGCATGAACCAAAACCTACGCTAAGTTATTATGGTACGGTACCCCACTCAAAACAATTAGTCATTGAAATTTAATTAAATCATTGTTACTTGATTAATTACTCTACTATCCCATCACACTCATACTATTCACTCTCTCACTTTTCAAATGTTAACTTTCATTCCAAACATAATTTTTAATCTATTGATATTCTTACAAGTTTACACATATTTTACAATTTAAAATTAAAAATTCATCTGAATTATTGTTGACCAATACAATTACATACTTTGTCACTGCTTGTTTGGAATTTGACAATCTTAACGTTATATTTTAATATAACGTTAATTTTCCAGAAACCAGTCAGTTTCATGGAATTTTAATAATTTTATTGTTTATCATTATTGAACCACACTTTATGCGGTACAATATTTTATATTATTCAGTTTGAAGATTCCTTTGTACTGTGACATGATTGATAACTTTACTATTGTAAAATTCTTTCACATGATATCTCAAGTATCATATTGGCAAAGCTAGCAGACAGAAGATTGGTCACTCATCTATAGTATTTAAGTTGACATACCAATTGTAGTGGGGGAACTGCAGCCGTGACTTAGGCTGTAGTACAGAGTAGGCAGAATATCGCATTCTTGAAAATCATACGGTGACGTATAGTCGAATTATACAACGTCTACTAACGTTGTCATATTGGTTCACTAGCCGAAAATGGGGACGAGTTTTTGAATTTACATTTTTTAAAATTTTGAATAAGTAACTGTATGGTTCCGATACTGTTAAACAAAATATGAGATGATTATTCGTATTATTTCAATTATTGATGTAGACCTTCCCAATTAGAACTTTCCAATACATTTTTAATAAAAAAATTAAAAATACAAATAGAGAACTCCGTGAAATAATTATTGCTTTATTTATAAACACTTTAATTACAAAATTTCTTAACATCAATTCGATAAATTATTTGAATAACTATTGATATATTTAAAACCATTATACTACACTTTTTTTAAACGTCACAAATCTCAAATTACAAAATGTTCTAAACGTCAAATGGAGAATTCATTTGATCATTGATGAATTTTTGTATTAGTTACATTCCCAATCACAAGTCCCTATAATACTATGGTAATCAAGTCTTTGTCGCCCGTTAATAGTTCACTAGAATTGCGCCGAGATTAATCAAGTCTTTGCCGCCTGGTATTAACTAGTTCACTAGAACAGCACACAGATCGCGCCACTGTTTACTATAGTGAGATTCACATTAGAATGTCAATGGATTTGATAGGAGAGCATACTTGTCACGTTTCCTTTTTCCACACATTTTTGATAGGACTGTACTCAATCAGCACAGTCATCTATATTAAATAGCAAAGCCATTACTAGTTTAACTAGTACACTAGTTTGCTAGAAAACTAGCCAGCCAGAAAAAACATAAAATAAACTACCACTCAAATATACTATGTACTAGCAAAGGCTGGTATATTTTATGTGTTTTCTGAATGCAATAAAATAATTGAATAATATTTAATTGTTTAACATTGTTGATGCATTAATGCTGGATGAAAGTTTAAATTTTATTTCAGCCAGAAAACTCATAAAATACACTAGCACTGACATAGGTTGTTCTGACAAAGCCTGGTGTATTTTAGGTGTTTTCTGGATGAAATAAATCATTCAATGCTAAAATGACAGACAACGTGAATCTCATTATAGTATTAGATCATGACCCGATCAAACATCGCGGTAGTCCGAGCTAGACCTCGACGACGAGCTCGACAGAGTGTGATGCTCGGGCAAGGCGGCCAGGTTGGAGTAGAGGATGTCATCCTCGCAGTCGGAGGAGGGGGAGGGGGGTGACAGTGCCTCCTGGATCTGTCGGAACTCCTGGATGCTCTCGTTCAGCGACCACAGTTGTGACAACAGGTTCAGGTCGAGCTCTCGAAGACTGTACTGTAACACAAAATGAGGCTTCATTAGTACAATACTGAACACAAAATGTGAAATAGAAGTATATTCATCAATAAAAAACATTTTCATTGAAATACCGGGAGGAGAAAGCAGGCTGTACTGTTAAAAAAATTCGGATTCGTTAGTACAGTACTGAACACAAAATGAAAGATGAGATCCCATTCATTCATAAAAACATTTTCATTAAAATGGAGGATTGAGAAAAGCAGGAAACTACCCTGGACCTACGGGTCCTGAGAGGATGTAGATATATTCACTTTCTTGGTAAGGGCTACTCGTATTTACATATTTATAAAATTCAAAGCACCCTGTTATCAATTTTATTTTATTTTTCACACGTTTGGACTATTTATTTTGTTCACTCACTAGAAAATGACATTAACAGTCGAGAGAAAAAATAAAGTTTAAAACAGGGTACATGGATTTTATCATTTTAATATAAATGGATATCTGAATCTATATGATCGCTGATTGCACACACCCTTAATTATTTCTCTCCCGAATTGAGATCCAAACAAAAGGTCCTACTCACTTTCTACATTTCAACACATTCCCCAGTCCACAACGATTTATTTCTGTAAACTAAATATTTAGGAATCTAACAGATAGTGTGTGAGAAATAACAATAGCGTATTTACTACAGATGATAAGCTATTAAAGCTTGATAAATTAACTGAGAAATTGTATCTTTCTTCAAAAATTATTTGCGATCCTATGGGAAAATCTATGGAAAATGTTACAATGAGTGTACTGGGACAAAAAGGATGATGAAAGTTTCTATGATGATTATATAGAATCTTGTATAGCGAATTTATAACGAATGTAAAAGTTGTACAATGCTATACTGGGACACAAAATCGTTATAAATTATGGGTAGTACGAATAGTAACTTTCATGGATAGTAATTATTTTATAGTTATAATAGAGACTATAGTAATTTTTCACAAAACAATAAAAATACAAAATTAGTATCAGTGATCAGTTATTTGTAGTGCAGTATAAGAATAAACTTTGGTAAATTTTCAAATCGCAATAAAAATGCGCCAATTTAGTCTTCTATTTATACTTTTTACATTATTATCAAGATATTTGTAAATGCGGGAAGTACAAAAGGTGATGAGTTTCTAGTTGTGTTCTTGTGAATTGTGATATTTTCACATCAATTTGGTTCTCTCAATACAAGTTAGGTAATCGATAGAGTACACTGTTTCTCAAAAATATATACCAGGATCTCTGCAGATGTGTGAAGTACATCTGGCAATGAGGATTTCGAGTAATTAATTACTTTCATCTCATCTAAAAAAATAAATTGATTTATTTATCTAATCTAAATTCATCGCGCTCTCATCCCACCTAAATCCCAGTACTAGCATCCCATCTAAATCCATAGCACTCTCATCTAATCTGATGACCGACCGAATCGCAGTTCACTCTACGGTACCGAAAGAGACATGCTTTCTAAAGAAAGCGGGATTAGCTATACGGCACAGGAAGTAAATTAGGTGCTTTATGCAGACCGAAAAGCGTCAAACAAATTGACGCGGCCGATCAACGCGTTTCAAACTGCTCGCAACAAAATGACTGCAACATTTGCTCGCAACAAAATGACTGCAACATTTTTTTAGCTTCTCTTACTTCAGGCGGTGGTTGTCAGCAGGTAACGGCCACCATTGCCTAATCGAGTGCGGCAAACCAAAGAAATAGATCATCAAAAAATATGACACAGACGAATACAGGAAGGAGGAAGCGAAGGAAGAGCATTAGCTGAGATTTCTTAGTCGCATTTCTTAGTTGAGGGTAGAGATGGTAACATTCTATACTATACTCTCTATTACATTCTTCACTTTACACTGTCATATAAATCATTGGTTGAATGAGAAGCATTGGTGAAATGCTGACAGTTTGAAGTGAATCTTACTATAAGGCATAAGCCACAGTTGCGGCGCAGAAAACGGCATTCAACAACGACTTACCCATTGATTGGACATAAACTAATAAACTCAGCGGCCACAAATTGACAGAGAATATTCAATATCAAAAAAATCATTCAGGTTCGGATTAAAATTAATTTTCAAGAATTAATTTGAGACTGTTTTTTTATTGATTTGAAACTAATTATTCAAACATTTTTATACTTATCGCAGTAGCCTATACGATATGGATAGGCCACATGGATTACACACAATAATACACAATAAATGGATTACCACAATAAATTGAAACAACCTTTCGAAAATAAATTATAGTTCAACATAGAATAAATAATGGTCCAGCATTTCACTAATTTCACTTCTTTCTGGAAAGATTGACGCATTTTTATTGAAACATATAAATTCGATTGACGATACAAAAAATGTGCTACATTATATAACACCATGAAAATAATTTATCTGTGTGGATCAATATCTATTTCCTTGAAATCTTAGATTGTACAGGGAATAAGTTTAGTATTTTTCATCTCCTTCACGTAGATTTAACACACTTGCTGCAATGCCATTCATATGGAGGTTGAACATGTATCATGCAACAATGAAAGTGAGGTAATGTATGAATAAATATAATTTATTCCACTCTCAAGGTCGTTAGCATTGCAATATGATCTAATCAATCACGCAATAATGCCACCAGTACAGCACCTTCAACCAATTTTTTACAACTGGAAATACCAGTTTGCAGCAAAAAGTGCCAGTAAAAATTTGACCACACCAGCAAGACTGGACCCACACATGTGTTCGCAGCACGTGACCATTATATATTCAGACTATGTTTAGATATGTTTGCCAGACTATCGAATATCAGTAAATGAGGACATCAGCTTTGACAATAAAACAAATCAAGCAAACAGCTCCTGTACGCAAGGAATATAATATATTCACAACTTCCAAGTTACAATCGGAATAATACCACCAAGAATCACATCATAAATCATATTATACTATTATTGATATGCTTACTCATGGACAATGTGTGCAATATTAATTTATTGTTCCAGAAACGATGAATTACATCATGAAACTCAGTGCAGGTGGAACACAAATAAATATTCTACTAGTATTTGATAAGTGTGGGTAAGGCAATTGACTGGTTTTCCAGCTACCTTACAAACAGACAGCAATATGTGCTGTCTGTCACAACCTATATGTGGGGCAGAGGGAGGGAAGTCACCAATAAATTTTGGAGTGGTTCAGGGAAGTACTCTGGGCCCAATACTTTTTTCAATTTATATTAATAATATCTCAAGATTAATTGAATGGTGAAATCTTCCTTTTCGCTGATGATACTTTAATACTTGTTCAGGGAAGCACTTGGCTTGAAACCAGAAACAGAGCTCTATCTGATCTACATATTGTTAAAAAATGGGTTGATCAAAATATATTATCACTAAATATATCTAAAACCAAGTTCCTGCCAATTGCATTAACTCATTCAACGGATTACAATCTAGAGGATCTTGAAATTCATGATTGTAATGAATTTTTAAATAATTCGTGCAAATGTCAAAGTATTGAACAAGTTTTTCATATAAGTATCTGGGCGTCATTTTTGATTCCAGACTTAAGTGGATACAACATATTGACTTCCAATTGAAAACCTTACGTAAATATATATTTGCATTCAGGCAGCTTGGAAAAATTCTCAATTTTAACGAACTTAAAGTAGCTTATTTCGCCTTTGTGCAGTCTCGCCTCTCATATGGCATCTTAGCATGGGGAGCAGCCTACCGCACCCATCTAAGAAGACTAGAAATTATTCAAAAAGCAATCCTTAAAGCTGGCTTTCGTAAATTTCGAAGATACCCCTCATCTTTATTATTTCAGGAAATTAGAGTTTTACCCTTGAAAAAATTATACATAAAGGATTTATTCACTCATGCTTATAAACATTTTGGTTCAATTTTCATACCATCTCTACATTCTCACAACACGAGATATGCAGCCACAGTTGGGATCAGATCTATCCAGCTGACAAGATCCTACTCAACAACAAATTGCTTCTTCTTATCTCAAGTAATATATCGTAATTATAAAAGATTATTTCCGCAAAATAACATTTTTTCAGCTGTAAGTCTTCCAATTTTCAAAAAAAGATTGAAATATTGGTTGTTTGAAATAAGTGAGGAGGAGGCTGTGGCTCTGGTCTTGGCGGGCGGCGGACTCACCTGACTGCAAAATTAACATGACTTTTACTGACTATACCAATACTGACTGACTCTATACGATACAGACTGGCTATATACGATACAGACGGACTTTACAATATAGAATGACTTTCTACGATACAAAACTATGACATTAATTTGAATGAAATTATCCTCATAAATTGAATTAATTTTGGCTCTCTTTCTTCTCCCCCTTTATAAAGATTCACTATACCTACTTGACATTTCAACTCGAGTCTACAGGCCACAGTGCCCATGTAGGCTCATTCCATAACCTATAATATGGAAACTTAATTTAAGTACATAATTATTCGTATTTTATATTTTATATTATTCATCATTTTTGTACTTATTGCATTTTTGGAATAAAGCATATTCTTGATTGATTGATTGATTATTCAATTCTTATTCATTACGACATTGAAGTATTGATGATTATATCTATGAAATAACAAGTTATGAAAACACAAATTAAAATTGTCAACCACTTTTTAAAAAGTGTTTTCATTATGGAAAAGTACCACAACATCACTCACAACACAACTGTAAGGATAAATAACGAGTTGGTTGATTTCTGTGATCCATATTCTGTATGGAAAATAACTGCATGTAGTAAGGTTAGATTATAATAGGTACCTAAATAAGGTAAGGTGATAAATTAGATAGATAACAGTATTGCTCATTTCTTCAATGATATTAATAAATAAAATATTGATAAATAAGGATAAAAATCTGTATTAGCCATTAGAAAATACAGAGAAGCAAGAAGCTTCAATGGGTAACGAAATGCCTAATAGAGATGAAGGTAAAATATAAGACTAATAAACTACAAATGTATAATATTGAAAATCATATACGGTACTTAGTATTGTAATTTATATTTTTCAAAGTCAAATTAAAGCTCATATTAAAAACGAAAGACTACTATTGAACACATGCAAACATTAACTAGTATGCAAGAAATTAAAGAAAATATGAATACTATTGCATTAGTTATTCGTGTTGTCTTGGCTTGAAATAAAGAGCTATGCTGTTACTGTTATGTTAATTATAGAAGAATAAATTATTGGAAGAGCCTATCACTAGCGCAGCATACCATCATACTTGGGATTCAAGTATTTTAGTGCGCATGGAATAAAAGTCCCTCGTACAACACAGCATGAATGTACGAAATCGGAAAAGCAATTTGATGGTGCATAATGCACTAGGGCTTAGCCTTCATTCCTAATTGCAGCTTTTGCGAGAGGTGATTCGATTCGGGGAGGAAAATCAGTGAAGGCACGGGCCAGCGTCCCATTTAAGCACTGAAAATGATAGATTGTAGGGTAGACTTCTAGCAGAGACATATATTTAAAAATTTGTAAAGCTACTCGGAGCTTGCTCTGTGATTGATACAATGAGCAGTTGAGCACGAATTTTCATGTTTGAGGCGGCTGGCTTTGCTTCATTCATTCATTCTATTTTGTTTCGATTAGAATAGTTCGTGTTCAGTGGACACCTCCTTCTTTTTAAACCTTCTTCTTAGCCTTGTCCTCCACCTCCTTCTTCTCATGTTCACCTTCTTCTTCTTCTTTGTTCTTCCTCAGCTGGTTCGTCACGGTGACAGAAGAAAGAAGGACTCTCCTCACAGATAAAATGGAAATTACTCGACAGGACACAGTCCAACAATCATCTCCTCCTCCTCCTCCTCTCTACAAGTCTCAATTACGCTCCTAATGCATAACTTGTCCCACCCTGTCTCTAGGCTTTTTGTATTTCAATAATAATTTCAGCCAACGACGTATAAGGCGATTCCAAGCCACTTTCTCAAGGCCAACTGCGAAATTTCAGGTTAATCAACTTTCCTCAAATAATTATTACTGTACTCCATCATAAGCATTTAGACTGAAATTATTCATAACATGAGCTGGCCATTATTAGTCATATCGTAATGCAGTTTGCCCCTATTAAAAATGTCAACACATTATTCAAGTAAAAGGTAAAAATCCCAATAAGACCGAAAGTATAATCTGTATCTAATCATAGAAAAGAAAATGTTCAATATATAGGGATATACAGATAAGATGAAGTAACATTTGCGACTTTTAACTAGTTCATAGCAATAGTAACTATTATCAAGAGACTATTTTAGACAACTGCTGTTTCTAGGTCAGATTTCATGAAGAATGTAGCCTCAGCCTTTTTTCAAAATTATGAATGGTAATATGGTAGCCAGAAAATAATCTCTTCCAAATAATGCTAAAGCAAATGCGACCAATACAATAACAGTGTAATTATTAATGTAACTGAATTTTCAAGTAAATTCAAACTATCAAAAGTCCTAGAAAGAACTATGCCTTGGGTCAGATTTTAGTGAAAAGTAGAGCGGCCAAGAACAACATGTTAACAGTTACCTAAATTTCTAAAGCAGAATTTAACTAATACCAGATTAATAAAAAATATATGACAAATACGAAAATTTACAATTGCCATAGTGCGTAGTCTATAAACATGGATAGTACAGCTTTAATCTACAAACTCGTAATCTAACAATGCTCATCCATGTGATTCTATAATATTGGAAATGAAAAAAAGCAGCGCCCAAATCAGTGAGCTACAATGTGTTTTTCCGTTAATTTTACAAATATTTTAACGACTTTTGACCAATCAAAAAAATATTTATCAAGCTTATAGAACAGCGCGACACCATTTTATCAGCAGCCGCAGCTCGCAAAACACTTGAATTTATCCATTGTCAGTTTTTTTATCAGTATTTCGTTAGTGGGCAAGGTCGATGGTGTTTGGATTAGCATGCAACAATGGCTCCAGTTCCCATCACTGCTGGAGGTCGCAGGTCTGCCATCTCACTCTGTTTCAGCTGATGCGATATCTGCTATCTCACTCACTCAGATTCAGCGACTAAAAAGCATTGGCCCTATTTAAACTCGACTGTGAACATTGTGATAGCAGTGGAACGCCAAGAGGAAACCACACTCAATGCCACTATAGTGAGATTCACCTCACACTGTCAGCATTGGTTTCATGGGAAGCAATGATGTTATTCATAGGGAATGCTGGCAGTAACAAGTGCATATTACTATAGCGACTACGATCATGTTTAGCGCGAAATTTCTTCTAAAATTGGAAAAATAGATAAACCAAACAACAATTATCTTATGCAGAGGTTCTCCGATGCTTTTTGAACTAATCCTAAGTAATGTCTTGTAGAAATGACTTGTACAGGAGATAAAATAGCTTGATTGTACAGTATGAAGCAGAACTTAGAAGTAATATTACATTACTAGAATAAATATGAAGATTAATCAAATGCGAGTGGAAAAATAATTGATTGTAATTTATTAGCAGTGGCTTTTGAGAATGGATAAAGCCTTTGAAGATGCAACTATCTGAACAAGTGATGAGACACCTAGAAGGGGGAGAAGGGATGTACAGTGGATAAGATAGCTTGTTTTGTACAGTATGAATCAAGAGTATTTGTAAATTAGGTACAATGTAATGTACTACTAATGAAAAATAATTAAATGGGACCAAAAAATTAGAAATAAACATCAAGTACAGTACAGTACTATAAATAGATATTAATCAAAATAATAAAGCATCAATATAGTTACTATCTTTCATAGAATCAATTTCTATAAGACTAGAGAACCTTCGAACTTCGTCTATTCCAATTCTATTACCACCAATAAGAAGCCCCTTTTTGTCACGTCAATCTACCCGCATGTTTACATTGGAGCTTATTTTGGACTTTCATAATAATTATTGTATCGTCTCTTCGTCTTTAACGTACCTACTTCTACAATCTTAGTCCATCTATGATGCAACATATATTATAATGTTCAATATAGAAATATAATTATAGTGAACTATATACTGTACACAGTCTGTATTACTTAATTTAAAAAATAGCTACTTCTCCAAATTTGGATGAAATAGACTCTAATAACGGATTATCCTCCCTTTGCCAATCTGTCTCTTATCTCATTCTTATTCATGAAAACTACGCTTTCTATAGCTGGTGCAATACTGTGCGATCTAATGCTGTATGGTACAATACTTCAAGTTTATGATAATTATAGTTCAATATTACAATAAAGTATATAAATTTAGTTGAAATATTTTTCTCAAAAAATACAATAATATATAACTGGAAAATGTAAAACAATGAAGAAAGAAGCTCTTCACCTAGAACTAGACGCTAGACTATTATATGTGTATATGTGTGAGGAAAGAAATTAGTTGCAGTTTCATACAACATATAGGTTGTAGTTGTAGGTAGTCATAGTTGAAATTTCAAATTAAATTGATAGTTGTATAAGTAGCATTAAAATCTAAATTGAATATAGCAGTAGTCTCAAATTAATGATAATTATCGTCTCGAGTGAAACCATAGCACATGAACATAGAATAGTAACAATCTGTTACTCTACGATTCTAGTTGAGATACCTATCTTCTGTTGGTAGCAGCTTCATCCAATTCAAAAGGGCCAGAAAGCCTGGGAGAGGCCAGACAAATGAAAGCCTGACTATGGCAGGAGGTCTGCATCACAGCAGCCTCTTTGATAAAGCGTCTTGTATTTATCGTTGTGACCGAGCATTGCTTGACAAGAGAATCTCAGGCAATTGTGGACCATAATAACTCCGATATATAGCAAATATCGATATCTCGGTTACGATATATCGATACTTCTTCATCGATATTTTCCTGCCATCGATATATCGGAAAACCGATACATCGATATCTTCAAACAATTTCCCATCACTAGTTATATAACAATTTCCAAAACTAGTAAACAATTTCCCATCACTAGTGCGCCGTATAATTGGCATCGGCGTCCTTGGTACAGTCTGGTTCCATCAAAAGTGGGACCCCATGTCGGCGGGGGTGTGGGAGGGGGGTTTGATAGGGGGCGCGGTATCATTTCCTTGACCCGTGGGCCCTAGGACAATAGCCAACGGTCATTATTTTTGTTTTGTACCGCCCATTCAGAATATTTATGACGAAATTAACAGTGAATGAAAGGAAAGCTTAGTATGTCAATGAAGGTTCAGGGAAATTTTCTAACGAATGAGGGCGTCTGTGTAAGATAAGATAATTGACTTGATTTTATGTGAATTTTATGAATTGAATTGAAGTATTTTCACGTACATCTAAAAATCAGCAAAATAGAAGAATTAAAGTAAAAACCTTCAACAGAAGAGCTATTATTGTACAACTCATGATGAGTAATAGCTACTGAGCAATGGAATTGACTCCAGCATCAGAGCTCAGCTGAAGATGAGCTTCAACAATTCAAAACTCAGCAAAATGACCATCAAGAAACTGAGCACTATAGCCAGAACAACATGCAATCACTATGCAAATTATTCAAATCAACTCAAGATCACTTTTTGTATTATAGGAAGTATCCAATAATTACTCAAATTACCGTGAGTTTATTTACTTGGAAAGAATTATTATTCAACACAAGCCAAACCATTCAACTAAATTTAAACATGATGGTTTCTGGATCCATTCCGAGCTGCGAACACACTATTGTCTGTTAAACAATCGGACCAAGTCGTTTATGATACAATTCTCAACATGGGTATAGAAAACCAACTGAACAGACAAAAATCCAGTGGTTTTGGTTGAAACACTAGTGATAGAAACACCTTCAGCTTCTGAGATGTGCAAGGAATAAGGAATTCATAAGTTAAAGTTGAATTAATATATTAATTTTGAAGACTCTAAACTCAAGACGTGTAAGTAAGTGAAGTTAGTAGGTACTATGAATGTAATTATCAATTTTCAAGATTCTAGTGATGTTTGATCAGTACACCTCATATAATACGTTTTTTAGCCAAGAGATAAAATAGAGATAGAACAAATTTGAGGTGTGTCACAGCTTAGATGGAAGCACCATACTTAGATCTGTGACCCACCTGAAAACCCCATCAATTTAGTTAATTTATACTCTAATCTTTATTGGGTGCAATGAATGAGTCATCATTCTTTCTTCTCCCTTTCTCTCTCTCCTCTGCAGCTTCCTGTATCAAGAGTCCTGACTTCACTTAACGTAACGGTCTTGCTCTTCGATCGAGTCCAGATCCGGAGCTCCCAAAGTGGGCTCCCAAAATGATGGAAGAAGTTGCTTGTTGATTGCATTGCCCCCCCCCCGTGCTTCCCAAATCGGTTTCCGCCACTTGTTGAACAACTCAAGTGGGCAGTCAACCAACTGAATGGAACGGTAAATTGCAAATGACAGACTTGTCACTGGCTTTCAATGAGAGCTGATTGAATATCATAGAAATCATTCGAAATTTGTTATTTGAATAATTCGAAGCAAGTACTTGACAACTACTGTTTGAAAAAGTATATAATTCGCCAAAAATTCAACAAAGGCATCATTCATGATGTTAATAACTTGCTGTATTATAGGGAAGGAGTTGTTGAGGTATATCCAGAATAAATTAATGAATGGCCAGAACCACTTATTAGTTAAAAAGTTGAGTAATTAGCAGCGAATGGCTTTGGTGGATGGAGCCAATACGATTTGAATAAGAGATAACCATTTCTCAACCATTCATAAGCTAAGCATTGAGAGAATAACAATTTCGTAGTCATAGTGACAAAAAATAAGAATTGAGTAAAATAAAATTCAACCAATGACAATCTAAACGATGAGGTAATATCAATGTCGTTATAATTACAAGAGGCAATGGGAGCTTAGTAACAGAAATTACAACATATCACGAACTAACCAATGAAAGTTGAGCGATTTTGTCAGCGTGGAAAATCGGAGAATTTTGTCAATGGGAGTTGAGTAAGAGAAAGTTTAACCGATTACAAGTTCACCGAAATGAAAACGGTGATTTTATTAACATGACAACAGCCAATTGGAGTTGAGTGTAATTTGAACAAATACAAGAGATACAAAGAAATATTGAGTCAATAAGTGAGTAGTAATTTCTCTGTCATAGCAATCGCCAATGGGAGTTGAGTATCAGGAATTTCAACCAATACCCGACTCAAGAATAGTGTATAGAGTATTCTAATAGTGTATAGCTATATACCATCCTTGTACCCGACTAACCAATGAGCGAGCAGCGATTTCGTTGCAATGGCGATAGTTAAAGGGAGTTGAGTAAAAGATGACCAATAAGATACGAACCAAATGAGAGACGAGCATAATTATTATATTATTCTATGGCTCAATTTGCACCATTTATTTTGCTGATCAATGTTTTAGCTTTCAGTTTACTAGATTGATGAAAACGAAGTAAGTACAATATTTACATTTTTCAAAAAAAAAAAAAAATAATAAATTGTGATAGTTCCTAGAGGTTCTAATCATGCTTCTGTGAGCGCAGTCGAACCAATTTAGTTACTTTTATGAACTTCTTGTATTCATAAAGTTTGTTAAATTTATTGTTCAGATTGCTTATAAGATTGAAATGTAGAGTTCGTTAAAAAGTTCTGGCAGTGAAAAGTTAAATTTCCTTATAAAAAAATGAAGAAATCACCGGGAATGTTTCAAATGGAGAAATTCACTTACAATTTAGAACATACAGAAATAGCCGGATTTAATTTTAATTTAATCAGAACAAAGGGAGACTTCGTTTTACTGCAATAGTGAAGCTACGTTTACATTATGTAGCTGGAGAGCTATATAAAATTTGAGCTACATATAATAGATCTGTCAGAGCTATATGTAGCTGAGCTACATATCAATTTTTGTTTATAGCAGAGCTAGATGTAGCTGCTCTGTCCTTGAAGGAGGGCTGCCGCAGCTGTTTACTGCTGTTTGCAGCTGTTTAGTGCCTGCTGGGTTTACATTAGATATACTGTACTCATTTGTTGTCAGAGTGCTAGTAGGTTACTGCGCATTGCGAACATTTATTTTTGATTTATATATTATTTTGCAATGATGAAGAGTGAATTTGACTTGAATAGAGACAAAATTATCCAATATCTTCTTTTTCTTCTCTGTGCTGCCACTTTTAATGCCATTACTTGTAGCAGAGCTACATAGTTTGGAATGAACCAGTATTTACTGCTCAGTTCCCAGCCAGATTCCGAAGAAAAAGGTAGTTTTTGCAGCAGCCGCTGCTTTCGCCGCAGCTACTGTGATATTTTTAGCACAGAGAAGAGAAAGAAGATATTTGATAATTTTATCTCTATTCAGTCAAATTCACTCTCCATTATTGCACAATAATACATAAATCAAAAAGAAATGCTCGCAATGCGCAGTAACCTACTAGCACTTTAACAACAAATGAGTACAATATATCTGATGTAAACCCAGCAGGCACTAAACAGCTGCAAACAGCAGTAAACAGCTGCGGCAGCCTTCCTTCAAGGACAGAGCAGCTACATCTAGCTCTGCTATAAACAAAAATTGTAGCAGAGCTACATATAGCTCAGACCCTCTTTGATGCTCACCGAAAATTTTGGATAGCTCATTTTCTGCTATATAGCTGAGTAAATAGGCTTAAAACTGCTATATAGCCGGGCTATATAGCAGATCTCCAGTGTCACTTTTTGAACTCGTAGCTCTGCTATATAGCTCTGCTACATAGTGTAAATCTAGCTTGAGAGCAAAACTACAGATTACTGAAAGTAAAATTAAAGAACCAAAATAATATGTACCTACGTGGTTCCTCATTTGTAACCAAAAATGAATACACAAAAGACTACATCCTTGATGAGAAATACTTCCGCAAGGTAACCGTCATTTATTTTTTTTGAAAATAAAAACAGAAATATCAGACAAAAGGATGAGAAAGGGCAGGCTAATGATGCAATGACAGAATAATTACATTATTGTACTAATAGCCGGTCACCGCATTCATTCAGCGGGCAAAGAAAGTGGACGCAACGTATTCATTCAGAGCAGAGTAATGCGGCCGCCTTTTTACAATGCGGAAAATTTATGACCAGAACAATTTTGCGGATTGTTGGACGCTTACAATCGCTGAAAAGTACACACACACACACACACCCGCACCGAGCCTACTACAGACTGGACTCTCACTTTCTAAATGTTTACATATTCAACAGTTGACAGGAACCAATCAGCGAGATTCTTTAGAACAATAGAAACTATTTTCCAAATTGGCTTTGAATCCCTTTTCATTGGTATGCAAAATTGAATTATAAGTGTTGGATTTTGGAATGTGAATGATGCTTTGGAGTGTGAATGTTAATTTGGAATACTTAATATACATTTCACACAAAAATTTGCGATTGGTGATTGCATGGTTTAGGCCATGTAAATATATTTTTTGCGGAGGGCGATGTCCACATGAGCCTTGGGCTTGTGCGTCTGTAATGAGGCGGATGATGATGAGAGGACCTACAGCTTCAAGTGGGTTTCGAACCACCGGTATTCAATTAGTAATCAATTACTTCGCAAGTTGACTGGGTTTCGAACTACCGGTATTAAATTTTGTAATTAATTACTTCGAAGGTTGGTATTAGTTCATGAAAACTATTGTACTTCAATACTTCTACACTTTCAATACAGTAGAACTCCAATTATCCGAAGTCCGACTATCCGAATCGCCGATTATCCGAATCACTTTCAGAAAAAAATTTGTCCAAAAAAAGTCTAAAGTGCGCTATTAATTCTTCCCCCCCGCGAAGCCAGTGTTTGCGCGTTCGCTCACTATTGTCATTCCCTCCGCGAAGACCGCAAAAAAGCTTACATTGACGGAGAAGTTTAAAAAACAATGATTTTTATTTCTAAACTTGTACATAACATTTTGTTTATATTTAAAACATGTGAAAATATCATGTTTCTTTCATTTAATTCAATAAAAAAATAGTGCAATATCAAAACGTAGCTTTTTTCTCTCCAATGGCAATTTTTTTTTTAAAAAACTCCGATTATCCGAATATTTGACTATCCGAATGGGTCCCGGTCCCTATTAATTCGGATAATTGGAGTTCTACTACTTCAATACCTATAGCATAAGAAAACAGCCAATATTTCTTGGAAAGAATCAAGTTTGTCACCTGTTATCCCCTTGCTAGTGATGTGATGGAAAACGAAGAAACGAAGGTTAACCGATAATTGAATATCTTTTGATACAATTCCAGGTATTGAGAATTAGGTACTTTGTAAAAACCTTGCAAGGAGAGTCAAAAACTAGTAAAAATGTGATCAATAGCAACCCTAAGTTAACTAACATAATCCAGCTCCATGCAGCTCCGTTCAACCGTATGTCTCAATATGACTAATAATTCTTCAGCAAAAAGCAAAACACAAAAACCTGGTAACAAGATAAGCTATATACCAGGCTAAATAATGAACATCCGATCTCTTTATCAAAACAATTGCAAAAATAAGTTAACGGAATGCGCTACAACAGTAAAAAATGTAAGAAATTTTGGAAAAACGAACACGTGATGAAACATGTGTTGTAGTGTTTTAATGTACACGTTCACCTGCAGGCTATGTGCAAGCTATGTTTGGAAAGGTGAAGGCCTTCTAGTTCCACTTGGGCGATTTCAACTATAACCAATAGCTACGCGCAACGCTTATCAAATAACGCATGCGGCAGAGAAATTACTGTCGATGAATGCATATTTCCAGCAATCCCTCCATCTTAAAGTTGAGGCGCGTCTACGAAACCGCCTAGTAGGAGAAGAATGACGTTCTTTATGTGATATTTTTTCGGAAAAAATGATAGATCAACCTTCCCATATTATGTACGTAGTAGCATTCTATTCACTATGGTTGTAGGTAACAACTAAACTAAAGATAGGATTTATGATATTGTTGCAATATTATAATGTAAAACAATAGGCCAGCTAGGAATCAAAACGTTTACAAGAACACGTTTCTATTTTTTGATTGCAGAAGGAGAAGGGGATAATTCAGAAAAGGTTTCAGATCCAACATTGGATATTTTTTTTCTGAGAATGATGTCCGTATAGGCTTGTGCGTGGGTAATAGGTGGGATGATAATTGGTGAGATAAAACACAAATTGGTTTCCAAAAACCAGAAAGATTAATATTAGCTAGGAGTAGTGGAGAAATGTGGCTGTAACCAATTCGAAATCATTTAGATTCCCTGTCTGTTTGGAGGGTTAAATGTAAGAGAGGGCCGACTGCGCCCTAACTACGCCCTCCTAGGTAAAAAACAGGCAGTCATTCGATTCAATTCAAACGAATTTATTAAACAGTTGTATAAAACTAAGAAGATACATTATCATTAACATGGGCATTTATTACGATGCCTGAAATAAATTCAAATTCATTTATTTTGCCATAAAATAATACAAGTAAGATACGAGTAATAGATGAGGAAGAGAACTCAAGATCTAAAAGAGATTTTAAATGAAAATATGAGCTGCAAATAAGTTTCTGGTTGCTTCAAGTGACCCGACACTCTACATTGTTTTCATCAAAAGTAGGTGACTCGCATCACTCTTGAAATGAACTGTGTACAATCGTTTTACGTTTTTACAAGCTCGGTATTCTATGAGACAATTTACTATGACCGTCAAGCTTTATTATCCTGGTTGGATGACTCGGCTCAACACAAACCACCTGTCTGAAAATATTTCTTTGGAAAGAGCGCAATTGTGACAATTTTCAACAGAGGCGCTGAAGCGTCACCGTATAACAGTCGAGAAAAACTCTTTGATGAAAATAATGGTTGATGGTTCAACAGCGAAAAACTGAATGGTTGATACGGAAAATGGCCAACGAACAGAGCAAGCTTCGGCTTCTCATAGTGATAGCGTCATAGGTACCTAACTTACAATATTCTGCAGGAACTTTTAAAATACCAGAACACCAGCATATCAATACACTCGTCATGTGGCTTCTATTTACGAATAAACAGTGTACAAGAAGATCAACCAAATACTCAAAAATATAAATATTAATTTCACTACAACGTCGATTTTGGAATTTAGAAGTTCATAATTTCATCTCAAGTTTCTTACATAAATTCCAGAATAGGGTTCTTCGGAATGCAGTGAATGCGCCAGAGAGAGCCAGAAATTATAATATTATACATCGAGATCTCAAAATTACATACGTCATAGATAAGTTCAAGAGGATGGCTGCAAATCATGAAAGTGCCAATAATATTGTAACATATATAATCAGTGAAGATCCGAAGAACTGTAATATACAGCAGACATAATAAATTAATATTGACGGTGAAGCAAGCAAACCCTATCAAAAATGATAAATTTCCTTAAATTCAAGATTGAAATTCTTGATATAATTACGTATTTAAATCCCTAGATACGAATAAAAATGCCAGAATCATTGAATTTGAAAATGAGAACAGAGTAGATAAATTCTAGCACAGCCACTTATAATATTTAATTATTAGAGGTAACTGTGATTCTTGTCACATCATGTAACAATGAGACATTACAGACCACAATTTCCCAAAAACATGGTTTTCTCGAATAAGATAATGGAATTAAAACAGTTGATTGAGGAAAAACTAATATGGAATGTCACAATGGAGGTATTAGAGGATTGCGCAATTTTTACAGAATAAAACCAACTAGGCACGGATGTTCCGTTACATTAATTTTACAACATGAAGACGTTGTCTCAACATAATTTGGATGTAGTCTTGTCGGGTACTTAGTTTGCAGTTCGCGATCCATTTACGAGCCGGCTGTGGCACTTACTTCCTAGGCAGCTAGTGGATTTTTTCATCTAAACGCGAGGAGTTCTTACAACAACAAGAAAGCTAATTAACCCGATTGTTCTGCAGACCATTCAGCTGTTGTGCGCCGATAATCTGGCTAGCACCTCGCGTGGAATGTTGTTACGGTGTTGTTACAACGTGCGATCGCATAAATAAACGCACGAATCAGGTCCACATCTACAACAACGGCCTTGTACGTTTCCATTCCACTGTGCCGGTGTGTGCAGATTGCACATTTCTTTCCTCCTCTACTTACATACCTCCACTGACCTCTGTTCCCACCCACCTATGGACCCTGAAAAAAGACCTAAAACCAAGACCGGTTGATCCTACAATGCCGTTCTTATATAAAGAAACCCCGAAAACTAAGCTCCTTTATTCTGAAATGGATGCTCTAAGGCATCTCAGGAGATGAGCTTTCTCTGCCTAAACATTTTCTTTTTGTGCACTGACACAAATCAGTAGCGTTGTGTAAACGTAGTGACAAAACTATTTCCAACTGTTTGATCTCAAGCCATTTGGGATTACTGATCCGCCACTGTAATAATTGCCAGAGCGATCCATTCCGAATCATTAGCTGATGTTATCTAACAATAAAATGTTCATAAAGTCCACTCCTCACTAGAATTGATGAAACAACATAATGAAAGTATACGCGATGCGTAATGATACGTAGAAAGTAAGCATAGTGCAATACGGAATGATACAATAAGATACAAAGCGATTTAAATTTGATATATAGTGATGACACTGCAAATATTGAAGAAGCAACTAATAAATAGTTTCACGTCACACTGTTGACAACACTAGTAAACAATAAAATTAATTCTTCCCATTCAACCAATGCTGCAAGTTTCAAGTGAATCTCATTAGATTAACCACCGAGGTGTGCAGTAATAAACAATACCGAGTTCAATGCTATTTCGTGAGCTATTCAGGAGCTATTTCGTACATTGAATAAGGTATAATTCAACCTGAAAAAAAGAGATAAAATTGTCGAAATAGGCAAAGATTGAGTTAAAAAAAATCCACTCATTTTAGGAGACTCATGACTATAATTGGAACTAAATAATTTTTGAAGTTTCAAATTTGAGTAACAAGTAGGCCCACCTTGCTTACAGTAATTCGTTCATTACGATAGTTTATCAACAAACTGATATAAATGTATCGTTGTAGGATGCAGGTAACTAGCACCATGAAGATCCAATGGCATTCATTATTTGAGGTTGTCAAAACGGATTTAAAGCGATCAAATCAAAATAATAAATAATTATACTGTAGTTGTAGATTTGTTCTTCCATCTTTACGAATAGATCATTACAATTGCTGTACTATTTTTATATTATCTAATTTTTCTATTTCTATAACACCACTACACCCGGATTTTGACATACACCCAAAAACGCCCAATCAAGATACGGGAAGTCCATTGTGTATGTTTTGGCTCTCTTAGCATTTTAAACAGACCAATTAGTTTTGTTTTTTTACAAGTTGGCCGAGCTCAGTTGAAGCGTGACAAGACAACTTTATAACAGTCTCTTTCAATTATCTGCCAGCTAATAACAGCTAAACAGCTCATCTCCCATCTCTTTACAACTGAATCAATTAACGTAACCCATAATTTGCAGTGTCAATGGCATTTTCAACAGGAATATCAAAATAATTGCTTATGATATTGATAAATTTGAATATGATTGCTGATATTTCAATTCACTCTACAAAACCAGTCTTGATATTGGTGTTTCTTTCCTTTCAATAGGATAAATTTCGAAAAAATTGAGGTAGGTCCTAGGGTGAGATCCGTAGCTGTCAGCATTCCAAATAAATAACAACCACTCTTCCAATTCGAATAATGCTGATAGTTTGAAGTTTGAAAACTCAAATCATTGGGAGCGATTTTTATTATGAAAAATAGTAGATGATTAGGAGGTCATTTTTTAAATACAACCTTCAGGCTTCTCCGTGGGTAATGAGAGAGATGAATTTCTCATTTTGAAAATCAGTTTTGAAAAAGTATTCTCTTGCTTGAGATAGCTCTGTTGAGCAAGAAGCCAGCGCACTTCAAAAGCAAATCACTTAGTATGAATATAAATTGTATTATATCTGGTCGCATTATCTCCCACTTAGCAATTGCATAGACTTTATCTGTTTCCTGGATAAACAACATTTCCATTGGAATGAGAGAAAGGAAACATCACACTGGAGCTTCCCACACTATCAAGTGAGTGTTTCACAGTTCACAGTGGTCGAGAATAGGAGAATGAAGTGTTGTAAAAAAAGTCGAATGTGTGTACACAAATGATCGGATTATCTGGGAAAAACACAAACTTATCTCACCAAATAAAAGTTTGGTAAATCCATTTTAAACGTTGAAGCCTACATAGAGATGCCTACTAGCCTTATCAACGGTTTTGGATATAGTGTAGGCAGTACTATAATAATTATGAATATTGGAGTTTTAAATAATATAAGCTTCATGACTTCCATAAATGCATGAAACAACGTTTATAAAAATTAAAGGAGAATAGGGACCGTGTTTATGAAAGTTTCTCAGGTCGAAATTAAGCAGATTCCGACTTTGTTGCCTTAGAACCAAAAATAGCCGATTGGCAATTCTGATTGAAAAACTGGTTGCTAGACAAAAACGCCGAACTTACTAAGATTTATAATAGAATCATTCATTCATAAAAACTGCCTTAGTTTTATACAGAACCTAAAATAAGTAAAAATTAGAATACAATGAAAATTAAATTTTCCTAAATCACCATCTAGAATACACGGAGTATCTGTTGTTTCCATGCCATGCCTTGACCAAGACATTTTACCATAGAAAAATAAAAACTACAAAGTAGAGAGTATTATAATCATCTTTGATTTTACATACTCGCTCTTCAACTTAGGTACTTTCAAGTGGCTCAATCGTTCTCTAATGATGAAAATGCAAGACAAATTCTATACAAAGTTTAAATATTTCTTTCTGCAATAAAACATTCTCTATCTGAAATTTGTGCTGCGAAAATTCTAAATTGAAATGAAGTTTCTAGAATGTTTTACATACAAATTTACATACTAAATTTCCAAACTTAGAGTAACATGAAGCACGGAAGTGTTTAAGGGTTGTGAGCTTGAAAGTATAGTTTTGTTTTCGGCCACAGAAAGAAGTGGCCATTCTTGTCTCAAGTGATATTTTAAAGACAAAGTAGAATAGAATGACATTTTTGACATTGCTGTAATTAATAAAAATAATAGAATAGAAAGAGTTTCCATTTGACAATACTGATATCAATAGCCGGTTTGATTCTGAGCTCTTAGTGAATTGCTATAAATAGAAGATGATTCAAATCAGCATGAGATAGCAATGAGAATCGGCATAAATGTATCGTAGTAGCGTCACAAGGTCTAGAGGTCTTCAGCGGATGACTAACAGCCAGCCGACTTTGGTCAAAACGCAAAAAATAACGAATCAGCTGATTAACATAAGATGAGGCTATAGTGAGATTACCTTCAGCTTGTCAGCATTAATTGAATGGGATGCATTGATGTAATTAGAGAGAAATGCTGACAGTTCAAAGTGTGTCCACGAGCCTGCATGAGTCACAGATATAACTAGACAAGGTAGACTCAACCAAAACAGTCTTCACGCTTGTTTTCAATCAAAATGAAAACTGTTTCAAGGCCAAAAACACTAATGACTGGGTTAGAATGAGTTGAGTTAATTGGAATATAGTTATTGATGAATCTATCAAACTGAAGATATCTCTGATAAATGAAGGTTGTGGTTATGACTCAATATGAGGTCCCAATTTCAATATCTCATTTAACACACAAAGTATTAAAAATAGTGGAGACACCAATATCCAACATATAATTTTCAGTTTCATTCGGTTCGGTTCGTTGCCGAAAACGAAAGATGCTTTCATACATATCAGGTTTTAATTCGTACGGTTCTAAATAGGTATTTTCTTCTCGAACACAGCTGTGTTTGGATTTTTACAATAATTCATGCTGGTAATAAAATATAAAAGCTGGTGTTCAAATAGTAAGGCTAGTTTCACACACATTCGGTCGGTTCATTTTCGGCAAATTCCGATAAGTGTGAAACGGTAATACGGTTTGAATTTGGTAACGAATAGAAACCGCATGTGGTACCGAATTCAAACCGACTTACCGTTTCACACTTATCGGAATTTGCCGAAAACGAAACGAACCGAATGTGTTTGAAACTAGCCTCACAGATTCACACGTATTCTAAAAAATCACATGTTAATTTGAAAAAAATAATAGTCCCCCAGTTCAGTATAGGCCTACTGTAAACTACAAATTATTTAGCAACTAGCTGGCCCGGCGAACTTCGTAACGCCAAACAGATAATGCATCTCATGACAAACTTTAGCTGGAAGCACACCTGAAGAGGCGCGATGCGGCATTTTGCATCCAGGTGCTTCTTGCTTATTTGTTTGAATGGAAGAACCCACACACACTGATTCGGACATGGCGTGGAACAGTGTGATAAAGCAATCTCCATAAGATGAACACTTTTTATCACCAAGCCGCGCCTCCTCAGGTGTGCTTAGTCTTCGCTTAATCTGATGCACTATATTTTTATGAAAATTATCCATCAATCAGTATTTTTTATCTCAATATGGACTTCCTATGTGCTAGTTGTACAGCATTTTGTATTTTTAGATATAGTTCAATGCACCTTGCTGGGAAATTGAATGGTATATCTCCTTGCTGCTGATTTTCCCGTGCATATTCTAAATTGACAGCATTCCGAGTTCTACGACCCAAGTTTGGACGTCGTTCGCACCGCGGCATTATTTCATTTTATTTATTCATAGACAATAGATACAATGCAGGTAAAAACACAGGCATTCGCCCAGAGCTGCTTTAAACCTTAATTATTTAGAATACACGGTCTAGAGGTTATGTAAATAATAACTTAATTCACACACTATTTTGAGTCCAAAATGTTTTACAATAATTTTGGATTTATCAGATTAATTAATTTCAAAATACAAATCCAAACCAAAATCTTCCTTCACAATCACAAAAAAGTATTAAAAATTTCACTTAAATCCACAAATTATACTCATGTTAAAATTATTATTAGAATTAAAATTTTGTGAATCAGTAAAAAGAAAGAAAATAGAAAAAAAACTGATCTACCGACGGCTGTTGGATGACGCGATGATTATAACAGCTGATTTTTATTTCTGTGTGAGGCCAGCTCACAAATCTTCTCCCATAAGGATCACAATCATGTAAACTTTGAAGGACCGTAGGAAAGAGTCCTGAAGTCGGATTATAAATTTGATAGGCCATAAACCTGGTCCTAAACATAACGAACACAACTAAAAAAAATCATCAAATTCGGTGCATACATAAAAATCTGGTGTGGTACACTCACACAACTTTCCTTGCTCATTGAACTATAAGCCTCATTATCAAACGAGAATAATTTAGGGGAATAACATAATGACGATTGACGGCAAAATATTTGCAACTACGATCAGACTACTGTATATGTGTATATACAATTGTTTTCAGAGTACGTTTCCCTTTATGTAAATTATGAAATTCGATGATTTTTTTGAAATTCGTCAAAACAGCTGTTCCACAGATGAAATATCTTGATTATGACTGTGTTCTTTTTATAAACTGCTCTACCTACCGTACCCACGGTATATGGAAGAAGAAAAAGTAAAAACCGTGTACCTACCTCATGCACCTATCTCATGCACGAGAAGAAGGTTACAAAGTCCATTTCTCAAGGATTGGGTGGTCCCCCATTATTACCCCAGGAAAAAGACTCATGTCAGTTGATAGAGCTAATAAATAACTATACAGAGTATGGATTTGATAAAAATCGTTAGAGCCGTTTTTGAGAAAATCGTGAAAAACATGGTTTTTTTAGTAACTGTAATTTTTCTCAAGAATATTACGGAGCTCCTGCAATTTTCTCAGAAATGAGACTCATGTCAGTTGATAGGGCTTATAAATAGCTATCCATGGTAAAAATTTGAAGAAAATCGTTAAAGCCGTTTTCGAGAAAACCGTGAAAAACATGGCTTTTTAGTCATTATCCGCCATTTTTCTCAAGAATATTACGGAGCTCCTGGAATTTTCCCAAAAATGAGACTCATGCCAGTTGATAGGGCTTATGAATAGCTATCCATGGTATAAATTTGAAGAAAATCGTTGGAGCCGTTTTCGAGAAAAC
This sequence comes from Nilaparvata lugens, assembly GCF_014356525.2. Lineage (NCBI taxonomy): Eukaryota > Metazoa > Arthropoda > Insecta > Hemiptera > Delphacidae > Nilaparvata > Nilaparvata lugens. Next base: position 18,373,008 of record NC_052508.1, read on the forward strand.
CGTGAAAAACATGGTTTTTTAGTCATTATCCGCCATTTTTCTCAAGAATATTACGGAGCTCCTGAAATTTTCCCTGAAACGAGACTTATGCCAGTTGATAGGGCTTATAAATAGCTATCCATGATATAAATTTGAAGAAAATCGTTAGAGCCATTTTCGAGAAAAACGTGAAAAACATGGTTTTTTTAGTAATTATCCGCCATTTTTTCCGCCATCTTGAATTGAATTTTATTGAATTTCTTATTGTCGGGTCCTCATGGTATAAGGACCTTAAGTTTAAAATTTCAAGTCGATCGGTTAATTAGGAATGGAGTTATCGTGTTCACAGACATACACACATACACACACACACACACACACACACACACACACACACACACACACACACACACACACACACACACACACACACACACACACACACACACATACACACAAATAGACCAATACCCAAAAATCATGTTTTTGGACTCAGGGGACCTTGAAACGTATGGAAAACTTGAAATTGGGGTAGCTTAATTTTTTTTGGAAAGCAATACTTTCCTTACCTATGGTAGTAGGGCAAGGAAAGTAAAAAAGTTATTGAACGTCAAAATTTGAGGCTCGATTTTTATTTTTACAGTATAGATAATAGTACGTTTCGAAGGAAAAGATTGAGAAAAAAATGAAACTTCTTCGGGACTCAAACCTAGTATCTTTCGCTTTGAAGCCGAGCTCTTTACCTTTACACCATGAGTGCTATTGGAATAGATTGTCTTGTAACAACCTTATAGCCTCCATCACATTATCCTTACTCTTACTGGAACAGTTTGTGTCATCCCGTAGCCTACCTATCTTTTCAGTGATAGAATGAAAATAAATGTGGCATATTTTATTTAAAAAAGATTCAATTCGTTTCTGTCTGATGATTCATAACGATATCCATTAATTTTTGCATCTATTTATGAAGTGATGCAAATAAATTGCAGAAAATGCCGGCAATATTCAAATATGCTGTTAGATTTTGGACTGCGATTGAGTTTGCCCCCAGAATAGCTAGAAAATGATTATTTATAGCACTTTGTTCAAAATAACCTGACATGTATTATTTAAAATGTTTGTTCAAAAAGCTGAATAATATAGCTCTTCAATTGGGTTCAACAATTTTCGTTTCTGATACACGGATTTCAGTAGGCTACATACGGTACCCTACCTAACCTTCATCATACTTGAAAACATCTCTTATGTTAAGAAAAAGTTGTCAATATTTCACCGATTTAGGAATTTGTCAGCGAAATAATATAGTATGTTGGCTATATTATTGTATTGATTTCATTTAAAATCAAAACTCTTACATAATTTAACTCACCGCTCATACCGGCGGCGGTAGTGTTGTATGGTAGATGATTTTGACGTGACAACGTCTTATAAATTGGTTTGCCGGGTGACCCTTCAAGAAACTGCGTTACGTTCCCACGTTATGCGCTCACAATGAGAGCGAGTGAGAGCGTTCGTTTCGGTTCACGGTCGTCTGGAAAGAGCACGAATAGGAGCAGTGGCGAGCAACGCAGCAGCCGAAGGCATTCACCTGGAGAGAGAGTGAAACGGAGCAGTCAACCTGCGCAGGCGCCGCAAGCAATCTCCTGCGACTGCGCCTGCTTAGGTGAATAAGTGAATAGGTTATGTTGTAGTAATCACAATGTTGTGGTTCAGTGCGAGATTCTTTGTATAAATTAATGTTTTCAATATAATTCTTTGTATAAATAAATGTTTTAAATTGTTACTATTATTTCATCCTTCTTCCTACTATACGAATGAATATTCACATGAATTATTTTACCACTCAAAGTCGTTGTCATGTAAAACTTTTGCCCATATACCGACTTTACAGGCAGCCATGCAATTTTTTTTTAGTGTTTCAATCAATCAATCATTTATTTCTTTCCATAACATACATGAAAATGTACATGAAAAAGTCAAAAACTAAAAACTAACTCAAAGCTAAAGAGAAATTAGTGACTGTATAAAATTGATTTTTTTACAGTAAACTAGTTTATACTGTAGCATGCTAAATCCATCAAATATGCTCTCAGCAATTCCTTAAATTTTGATCTATCAGGTTCGTGTCTTATGCAACCTGGGAGACAACCAATAAATTTTATTCCCATTTACATTGGACTTTGTTTATATATCGTATTTAAAGATGACAGAAATAGCTTTTCGAAAATTTGAAAGATTGAGAATCAATAAAATGTTGATATTCAAAACTCAACAACTCACAATAATATAATATTATCACAATCGCTATAGGCTGCCAGAATTTGTATCAAAACTCCGGTATCGAAGCATGAGCTTCCTGTATTGAAACACAAATTGCAACACATTGTTACCAGCGTATCAATTTCTCTATGAGCTTCCTTTATACAAACACATCTACAACAATGTAGTTATGCCGTATGATGTTCCATGAATCAAATTTAAACATTAATTCTGAAAAATCTAGAAAGAAAATTGAAATTTGGGCTTCGAGGTGCACGATTTTGATATTTTTAGAATCTAGGTTCACCCACACATTTGAATGAAACAAGGCTTTAGGAAAGGAGCTAACCTCCAACTGAGTTTACGAGCAAAACCGTTCTGCAAATAACTAGTGCTGAATTTCAAGGTTGTGCAGTTTCTCAATGCATTATTGATTGCAACGAAAGTAGAACTTACAAAGGAGACTTTATTATTAGGGAAGTCAATTATTCAATGCGACTGAAGCACGGCGCATATCCTGTTGCAATATACTGCAAGAATTAATTATGCAATTAACGAAAACAAGTGGGAAGGAAACACTTGCTTGGAAGCGCCACACCTTATTGGCACAATAACTACAATGTTAAATAGACTGTAACTGAACAATACAAATTCAATTATTTTCTCAGTGTGTAACTACACACTTCAGAATATCCGACAAAGAAACATGAACGAAATGGTAGTTAGGTTCTGAATAGAAGAGTCATGAACTCTAATAACTGTATCTTTCACCTGCATTATCTAGCACCTTATCAAATAAAAACCACTGGAAATTTATAAAAAACAATTATACAAAATTGAGGAACTAGTTTCACTTGTCTGAGTAGTGTTACAGAGAAATGATAGCACAAGAAGATATCCCATGGTATAGGGCATTCATGTTCCAATTTTCAATGTTAACTCAATTTTTACTTTCCTTGCCCTATTACCATAGGTAAGGAAAGTATTGCTTTCCGAAAAAAATTAAGGTACCCCAATTTCTAAATTTCTATTCGTTTCAAGGCCCCCTGAGTCCAAAAAAGTGGTTTTTGGGTATTGGTCTGTATGTTTATGTATGTGTGTGTGTGTATATGTGTGTGTGTGTGTGTGTGTGTGTGTGTGTGTGTGTGTGTGTGTGTGTGTGTGTGTGTGTGTGTGTGTGTGTGTGTGTGTGTTTGTGTGTATGAGTGTATGTGCGTCTGTGTACACGATATCTCATCTCCCAATCAACGGAATGACTTGAAATTTGGAACTTAAGGTCGTTACACTATAAGGATCCGACACGAACAATTTCGATCAAATGCAATTCAAGATGGCGGCTAAAATATCAAAAATGTTGTAAAAAACAGGGTTTTTCGCGATTTTCTCGAAAATGGCTCCAACGATTTTGATTAAATTCATACCTAAAATAGTCATTGATAAGCTATATCAACTGCCACAAGTCCTATATCTGTAAAAATTTCAGGAGCTCCGCCTCATCAATGAAAAGTTTGAGTTTAGATTTCCAATTATCAGGTCTCAGATTTAATTTAAACGAAAAATTTCAAGTGGAAAAGATTGAGCATGAAAATCTCTTCAATTAATGTCCAGTAACATTTTCACCTAAAATTGAAAATAAGCTTGAAATTAGAGAAAATGTGGTTATTCAATTGCAAACTGTTGGCAACTGTTGATTCTATTAAATCATTCACTATGAAGAGATAGCAGATCTCGTGTGTATCCAGCGTTATTGTCCTGTCACCAGCTGGCTCAGATCTTTGAATAGTAGACTTGAGATGCGCGGGAACACTAGCGTCAGGTGATCAATTTTCATAACGGCAAGGAAAGTTGTGTGAGTGCGCCACACTAGATTTTTTGTGAAGCTGTGTGACGCTGTTAAGTCTCTCATACATTCTCACCCAACAGAACAGTAATAATAGACAGTAATAAGAGACATTAGTCGACTTGAGTTAACAAAAATCTGCTTGAAATTTGGAACTTAAACGATCTACATCAAGGGATTAAGATATCTCCTTATGCTATTTTCTATATGATAGAGAACCTATGGTAGACCACCATTATCAGTCTCTAGTGAAATCATAGCTTAATAATAATCGAGAAGAAGAATGCATTCTTCAATTAGTTGATTAGTTGCTAATTCGCCCAGACAAGAACCGTTCATATTTGGCGGAACACACTAAAGACATTTGAAAGAATTAGAAGCCTAGAACATACTAGCAGTAGCTTCAGAATTGATCCGATCACATGCTAACCAATGAGAGAGTAGCAATTTCGATGTCATAGTGTCATGACAGCCAATAGGAATTGAGTAAAAGAAGATTCAACCAATTACAATCTAACCAATGAGGGAGCAGTGATTTCGCTTTCATGGCAACAGTCAAATTGTAGTGGGGATTCTACCAATCACAAGGTAACCAATGCCTTTCTGCTCAATTCAATCATTTCATTGTGGAGCAATTCTACAACTTATAACAGGGTTCATTAGGACCCCATCACACATACACAGTCATATATCAGATCATAGATATTTGACGAACTTTTATCAAAGATTTGATCCCCTATTGAGCCCGTGCCAATACTGTCAAATATTTGATGAATATAAGCGATAATCAATGAACTGATATAAATGATCAGAAAATATGACTGAGTAATGGGGCCCTTGGAGAGTACTTCAAAAACCAACTATAGTCCAGTCACTATATACATTGGTGCATGCAATTTATATTGTAATTCTGATTTTTCAATATATTATTTGGGTACATAAGAGAAGTCCAGAACCAATTTATTCATGCAAAATTTCCTTGATCTAGATACAGAGTGGCCCAAAAACCTCGTATTTTCGGCTCATTTTCCAGTTTTCAGCTATTTCTGCCAAATCTCGTAATCGGAAAGAAAAATTTGCTCTCGCCTTTTTTTTAGATTATAACATTCTGAATAAAATTAAATCATTCGGAACTCTCTATCTCCAATGAGTACTGAGTTATGATTTTTCAAAAATGAGTGAAATTTGAAGAAAAAATCAATTTTGATGAATTTTGGTTTTTGATCAACAATATCTTCCGATTGTTTCCATTTAGATGTATAATTCAAAATCTCTCTGGGCGTATTTTTGTTCTCTACAATCTGAGATCAGATAGAGTGCTCTATCTCATATAGATTTGCAGGTACAACTGACATCAATGCTCCATGTATTGTGAAAAACACCTTAATTTCAGCTTCAACCATCATCACTAACTACATTGTCCTCACATTGATATTTCGCACAACGACATAAGTTCTTGAGATTATGTTCTATGAGAATCACCCGTTAGATGCACTTGTTTTCAGTATTTTCTATTTGAGAGGCGCGCTCAAGGAAACCTCAAGGATCAATATTTCAAACACTTATAACATAGAACTGCCAAAACCATATCATATCTCACTTTACGATCATATTTTTTCATGAATCGTTCACAGCAGATTATAGAGAAAATTCTATTGTACATTTCAAGATCAAGTACTGATTTTTATAATAAGGGGTTACTGAGGGGTTACATAGTTTTGAATATAGAAATTGGCCATTTTTTTGTGTATTGGAATATGGGCTTAAGTACACGCAACAATAAATTTTTCATTTTTCGACCGAATTTGACTTATGATGCATGATTTTGAACCGCCTTGACGAGCCGAGAATAATGAAGTGTAGTACGATGAAATCTGAGCATTGTGTTAAAAGTTATAAGTGTTTGAAATTTTGATCCTTGAAGCGCGCCTCTCCAATAGAAAATACTTGAATGAAGTGCATCTTACGGGTGATTCTCATAGAACATAATCTCAAGAACTTATGTCGTTGTGCGAAATATCAATGTGAGGACAATGTAGTTAGTGATGATGGTTGAAGCTGAAATTTAGGCGTTTTTCACAATACATGGAGCATTGATGTCAGGTGTACCTGGAAATCTATATGAGATAGAGCACTCTATCTGATCTCAGATTGTAGAGAACAAAAATAAGCCCAGAGGGATTTTGAATTATACATCTAAATGGAAACAATTGGAAGATATTGTTGATCAAAAACCAAAATTCATCAAAATTGATTTTATCTTCAAATTTCACTCATTTTTTGAAAAATCATAACTCAGTACTCATTGGAGATAGAGAGTTCCGAATGATTTCATTTTATTCAGAATTTTATAATCTGAAAAAAAGGCTAGAGCAAATTTTTCTGTCCGATTACGAGATTTGGCAGAAATAGCTGAAAACTGGAAAATGAGCCGAAAATACGAGGTTTTTGGGCCACTCTGTATCTAGCACAAGGAAATTTTGCATGAAGAAATTGGTTCTGGACTTCTCTTATGTACCCAAATAATATATTAAGAAATCAGAACTACAATATAAATTGCAAGCACACCCTCTTTTTTATGTCTATATTGACTGGACTACAACTTGAACGAAAGTAAACGTTTGAGTTGAGAACAAAGGCGCTAACGATTAGTTTTCGAGCGGAATCTCCTCAAAGGTTAGTGGAGTAGAGCTGGTTCACGAAGCTTATGCAAGCCAAGCCATTCACTTCAAACTGTCAGCATCCCATTATAGATAACATCGATGCTTTTCATTCAAGCAATGCTGACAGTTTAGAGTTTAAGATAGACACCATGTCCACGTTTTACTGCAACACGATCCACTGCAGTTTCACTTCATACTGTCAGCATTAGTGGAATGCCACTTCAAAAGAAATGCTGATAGTTTGTAATCGAGATCAGGTTGTGCACGACACTCGAAATGGAAAGGATTGCAGCAGCGATAGTCCGAAAACAGGAGGCAATCACGATTCAGGGTCTCGTTAGTCCGGTTCCAACATAGATAGCAGAAGTAATCTGGAGTCTCTACTTGTAATAAGCTAAAGTAGTCGAGGTGTATTGGTATGAGTGGTGGATTTCGTCACCACGGCCTGCAAATAATATATAGCACTAGACTAGCATTGCTATAGATTTAGTACCTAGTGAGATTCAAACAGTCAGCGTTCCTTATAAATAATATCAATCCTTCCGAATCAAACAATGCTGACACTATAAAGTGGATCTCTTCATAGAGATAAGAATGAGATACGTCATTCTTTTTTCAAAATGTCTCTTCTTCTCCTTCTTCTTCTTACAATCAAGGATTAGGCTATAGCCTGTCCGATTCGGCTGCTATTTACGATTTATTATGTGTAATAATATTTTTGACCGAACGAAGTGAGGTCCAAGATTTAAGTCGACGGTTTGGCATTTCTCTTAATGTTTAAATGTTTATATGTTGCGCATTTACGGCGAAACGCGGTAATAAAATGAAATTTGACAGGTATGTTCCTTTTTGAATTGCGCGTCGACGTATATACAACGTTTTTGGAAATTTTGCATTTCAAGGATAATATAAAAGGAAAAAGGAGCCTCCTTCATACGCCAATATTAGAGTAAAAATCAGACTATAGAATTATTCATCATAAATCAGCTGACAAGTGATTACGCAGATGTGTGGAGAAGCCAGTCTATTACTGTATTTGTATAAGGTCTATAGTTTCAAACAAAGACCTTGAAGAGGTATACATCTTTAAGCTGGGTTTACACCAAAGTTATTAACAAAATGTTAATAACTTAATCCTTATAGATTCTATTAGATTGAACGCAAGTTGACAAACACACATATTCATCATGTGTGTATGATAAGTTATGTTCAATCTAATATAATCTATAAGGATTGAGTTATTAACATTTTGTTAATAAATTTGGTCTAATCGCAGCTTTAAGGTCTTTGGTTTCAATATTTTGTTTTGCAGTCATGGTATTATTATGCGTGCCCATTAGTATCAATATTCTCACATTCGAAAAAACTAATTTAATAGTGTAATATTACATTTTTCTTCTCACATTTGAATCGGATCTTCAATTCGAGATCTATGGAACTTTATAGTAAATGTCAGAGTTATCAATAGACGGACAAATTTTTTGACGGAGAATTTATTATCGTAAATGTTTGTTGCATTGTTCCATGGTGTCACCGAGGCAGGGTTAACAAAATTACTAGGATAAATAGTTTATTTAAAACGAGATATATATAAAAATTTAAAATAACATTTTCAAAATAAAGTTTTATTGAGAACAGATGTAGAATGTGAATTCTAAACTTATAAGTTATATTTTTTTTGTGACGTGTCTGTAAAAATCGATACTGAACGAAGCGTTGGCTTCATGACTTGCAACTTATGTCTTTTCCTGTTCTTCCTTCTCTAGAAAAATGGCTGGCTACAAGTGTTGTCGTGGAGTTTTGCTCTAAATCATTTTCGTTTATTAATGTTTTAAAATTGAGTTTTATATAAATTTTTGTGCTGTTTTGTTCAGATTTAGCTGTTTGTATAGTCAAGCCAATAGCCACTGTGTTTCAACTGTAAACTAGATAAGTATTTTAGTTCGTAATAACTCTGAAATAATTAGGCTTAATATATATTTTTTCTTTGTGTAAATTCATCTGAAGATTATAAGTTAAATTTGCTCTGAAAACTGGATTTCTCATTCATAGGCAATAGATCCGTTCACAGTTTATCAAGAATCTATTTTATTGGAACCGACAACTATCCCTAGGTTGATAGGTGTTAAATGCTATTCCAACCGTTTAAGGAAAAATTGGTAGCACGGCAAATGTTACCCCTGTGGTGGGACAGAATTACAAAATAAATATGTCCCAAATGGTACACCATGAAATCCCTGGTTATAGAAATTATTAGTAGATAGATATCTTGATAGGTTATGAATGGTTTGTTGCTGAGTGGGAAGTCGGTTCAAGAGAAATCAAGTTTTAATGAATCAGTGCATATTACAAAATGGCAAACATTAAAAATGATCTGAATCTTATAGCATTCTTAACACAAAGGTTTGATAAGCTAGATGCTAGATTTGATGAGCAAAATGCTAAGTTTAATGCTAGATTTGATGAGCAAAATGCTAGATTTGATGAGCAAAATGCTAGGTTTGATGAGTAAATGCTAGATTTGATGAGCAAAATGCTAAGTTTAATGCTAGGTTGATGATATGAAGCAAGAATTGCTGAAACATGAGTGATAATCATGAAAATGGAAACAAATTGAAGCAGTATGATAGTAGTGTTAAGTTACAAGATCAACTCATTCAAGTTTCTGAAAATGTAGGCCTAGTTACTGTTGTTGAAAAAGTCAACCCTAATGAGATAGTAGAATTGAGTAAAGAAGTAGGTAGGGAGTTGTCTTCATTGAAAGTCAACTATCAAGAAAGTACTATTGCTACATGAAGGTTAGGAAAACAGTAAACAAATCAAATGTTTCTATGGATCAGATTACTACATCAAAAGTTAGGAAGATTGTAAACAAAATGAATGATTACATGAGACAGGTTTCTGTGGAGGTTAGGAACAATGTAAACAAAATGAATGTTGCTTTGAGTCAAGTTGATGAGTTCAACTTTCAACTGAGAATGAAAAAGGTGTATGCTATGCACTCTCAAGTGAACATGACTAACTTTTGTAGGCAAAACAGCCTTTTTGAAACAAATGAACCCCATGAAAATAAAATCATGTTCTTAAAGAAAACAAAACGCAAAGTTTCCATTGATGTATTAGTATTCAAAGGTTGTTTCAAGTTGCTTATTTACAAGATGATGACTGTGAGTCACATGATGAAAGGGTATTCCCCAACACACAATGATTAGGAATCCTGTGTTATGCCGGGATTCAGAATAGCATAATCGCTACACAGTGTATGGTAAGAGTCATAATTGTGCTTTTTTCTTTCCTGTAGCCTATTTTCTTGGCCCTTAATCTTTTCAATTTTCGATTCTTTCCTGTCTTTGTGTAATATTCAGTAAATTTCTTCTATGAAGCATATCTTAACCAATCTTGTCCATAGTCATTTAAATTTGTATTTTTTCTGAAATAATATTAGAAGTTGAAATAGTAGCTTATTTTCCTAATCTTTAAATTGTTGATAAAACTTAACTTTTCTAAAATCTATCCATTGTAGTGTAAATAATTGTTTGCTTGTGGTATATTTTTCATCATGTATTACATATTTTAATCATGTCTATTTTTTTTTAGGTATCATATTAGGTAATTAGGTTTTTCAGAGCAATTATGTCCCATGTTCTCATCTTTCATTGCATATTGTGCCATAAGCCATATGTAATTAGGTTATAGTTTTCTTCTGGGCTTTTAACCCATTTTGCATTTTATTTTTTCTTTGCTGTCCAATACTTTGGATTTTTGGTAGACAAGTAGGTGTGATTCTTTTAGAGGTGTGGGCGTGAACCACATACGGCTGGACTCGATTATCTGACCTACTTGTTTGCGATATAAAAACCTTATGACTGCAACAACAAATGTTTGTAAAACCTTTTGCATACTTTTGTTTTTTGTGGTCCGATACTAGAGTCTGCTATCACATTGCCTTACAGACATCTAGGAACTTTCCACCCAGTCACAATAGTCAACATATTTTTTCCTTCACCAGTTGTTTTTGTGGGAGTGATAGCTCACAATTATAACAAATTAGAGTCATACTTGGAATTTACAAAATTCCATAGTAGTATATTTTATTAAATACTTCCTCATGAAAGTTCAGTACTGAATGTAGGATAGGCTCTAATTAATCTTTCTCTTCTTGTATTGTTTTAGGGAATTTATTTACCCAGTTTTCTTTTTCTCTTGTTTGTATTTTTTAGGGAACTTATTTACCCAGTATTCATCTTGATCATCTTGGTATTATAATCTTGAAATGTTTGTACTTATTATACAGTCTTTAAATTTTAAATTAGTTTAAAAAATAATTGGTTCAATTTAAAACGTTTTGTTATATTATTAATTGAAATAAGTGTTTTGTAATTGATTTTTTTTTTTAATTTTAAAACTGTTTGTTCTATAAATTTGATATGATTGATTATCGTTTGAAAGGATGCTGGAGTGTATGTAGAATTTTTAGTGGGGTTTGTTGATTAGAATTTTGCTGGTATGTGATTGTTTTTTGAGATGGAAACCATTATTGCCTAAAGAAGGAATAACAGAGGTATGACTTAGAGAGGCAGTAATGAGATAATATTTTTGTGTTGATTACTTATGTTGATTGCCATAGATGCAAAAATAATGATTAATAATGTTGATTGCCATAGATGCAAAATGATGATTAATTATGAATATTGTTTGCCTTTGAAGCAAAATATTATTGATGTTTTGAATGGTTTCTTGTTTAATGATTGATAGTAAAGTTTTGTCATGAAATGTAGTTTGTGTTTAGAACATTGAAAAGTCGAAATAAACTATAGTATCCAACAAACGATGATTAACAATATTAAATATTTGCTTTTTATACAATTTTTGAACACAAAATTAAAACTAAATAATTTTGAAACCCTGAATGATAAATCATAAATGTGAAATGAACATGCTATAAATGAAATGTTATATTAATGATATGAAATGCAGATATATTATGACATGATTGTGAATAGAAGACCAATTGTCTGAAATTATTGAAATATGTATTGAAATTAAATTTTGTTGTGATGTTTGTTTTTTAAAATTTTGATAATGATACAGGGTGTTATGAAATTCTATTTCTATTTTGAAGAATGGATTAAAATTTGATATTTGAACAGTGAATAGATGAAAATGATGATTTTTTTTTTAAATTTATCATTGATATGTCCATATTTCACAATTTATGTATTGCTGACTGTATAATAAGATGTTAACAAATTTCAATTTCATAAATACTTAAAAATAATTTTCATGTGTATTAGATTGTATTGATAGCCTAATAAAGTTTTTCTTTTTAGTTCATAAGCATTTTAAGATAACAGGTACAGCACAGACATTAACATTGAAATAGTATCATGTGAATCTCGAAATCAGCAACAAGTGAACGCCATGAAGAGTGTTAAGAACATTTGGGTGATTTTCAAACTAGTGTGACATAACTACGCCAATATCTACGCCAAAATCTACGCTGCGGCCTACACCAATAACTACGCCAATGTCAACACCAATAACTACGCCAAAATCTACGCCGATGCCTGTGCTGATGCCAACGCCAATATCTACGCCGATGCCTGCGCCGAAGCCAATATCTGCGCCAATGCTGATGCCAAAATCTGTGCCAATGCTGATGCCTACACTAATACCTACAACAATATCAACACTAATAACTACGCCAAAATGCCAAAATCTGCGCCAATGCTGCACCAATGCCAATAGCTACGTCAATGCCTGCGCCAATGCCAAAATCTGCGCCAATGCTGCACCATGCCAATAGCTACGCCAATGCCTGCGCCAATGCTGATGCCAACACCAAAATCAACGCCGATGCCTGTGCTGATGTCAATGCCTGCGCCAATGCCAATAGCTACGCCAATGCAAAAATCTGCGCCAATGCTAATGCCAATGCCTGCGCCAATGCCAATGCCTGCGCCAATGCCAATATCAACGCCGATGCCAAAGCTGACACCAAAGCATACGCCAATAGCAATGCCAATGCTTATTGCTGACTCTGTATCTCAAACTTCAACACTACTGCATTCTGGAGGTAATTGCCATCCATGTTCACATTCACAACTTTGAATTCAGAAGAACAGTCACAGTATCTGAAAGAATTGATTCAAAAAATCCTCTCCTAAATTATTCCTGTATGCAGAACTCTAAACCTTGAAAGCTGAAAATATCAAAAAACCAAACCTTACCTAAATTAATCCTCAACTAAATTAATCCTGTATGCAGCGTCTATCTCTTTTCCAAAAAACGAATTGCATTGTCATTTCAAGCCTGAAATGTACATTGTATGATTGCAAATATGATGCAAAATTTGTGTGACTCTGTATTGAATTTGGAATGCAGCCGTCTACTACAAACATGAAGCAATGCTAACTGAGATGTCACCTGTATCGAGTTTGGTATGCAGCAGTCGACTACAAGTATCAGCCCAACACTACGTGCATCCAGATCAGCCCAACACTTAACGTCATCACATTGGAGTCACACTTAACTGAAAATCACGCTGAGTGCCTTAATGGACTGTTTTCCGAGGTGTGCATCAATGAAATCAACCGCGTCAATAGTGAAAGAAATGAACATTTTTTGATTTATTGAAATTTTATGTGAAAATTAAATGTAACAATTCATCAATTCATTTGAAAAAAAAAATAATAATAATAAATTTTTCATTCAACATACATAATTTTTTTTTATGCAATAAAAATTGAATTTTTCTATCTATTAGATTTGTGTGCAATTTCAAGGAACTGTTCTTTGCATGTTGAACTTTCTGTTGAGATATTTTCCTTTAAATTATAAAACTAAATCAAAAGTAATATTGATATTCTATATTTTGAGATATTGTTTTGAAACATATAACAAACGCTATTGATGAATTTTTATAATAGTTTTCAATATTTTTGGATGACTGTAATGTTTTCTCTAGAAAAATTGTTGCTGTTCTCAAATTTAAATTTCAACAATTTTCATTAGGGTCAATGTAAATTTTTTCTTTAAATTTTCAAGAGGTAAAATTTTTTTATGTCAAGAGGGGGTATTTGTATATTACATTTTTCTTCTCACATTTGAATCGGATCTTCAATTCGAGATCTATGGAACTTTATAGTAAATGTCAGAGTTATCATAGATGGACAAATTTTTTGACGGAGAATTTATTATCGTAAAATTTTGTTGCATTGTTCCATGGTGTCAAACAAAGACCTTGAAGAGGTATACATCTTTAAGCTGGGTTTACACCAAAGTTATTAACAAAATGTTAATAACTTAATCCTTATAGATTCTATTAGATTGAACGCAAGTTGACAAACACACATATTCATCATGTGTGTATGATAAGTTATGTTCAATCTAATATAATCTATAAGGATTGAGTTATTAACATTTTGTTAATAAATTTGGTCTAATCGCAGCTTTAAGGTCTTTGGTTTCAATATTTTGTTTTGCAGTCATGGTATTATTATGCGTGCCCATTAGTATCAATATTCTCACATTCGAAAAAACTAATTTAATAGGTGATTGAAAATAATCAAATGAACTAAATAATGATGAAGAAATTATAATATTTTTGATTGAAAAAAATTAATTTTCATTAGATGGAAAGATTATCACGGAACTGGATGAATATGATATAAATTCTGGAATAGAAATATATTCTATTCATTGTTTAAATTAACATAAATATTAATAAATTATGGAATACAAATTCAAACGTGAACTGATTTTGTTAACATTTAAAACAGTTGACATCAGGTACTTGTGGATGAGAATACTGCGTGAGGTCTACTGTTCACAGAACAACTAGTATTTTAATATTCTATTCTAAGGTCAATATGAAATGAAAAATTAATATTCCGTTTTGAAACTTTTATTCATCAAAATTTGGGAGAAAGACAGTTTTGTGGTATGCCTGTTGTCTTTTTCCAATCATGTTATATTGTAATAATTATTTGTGATTGTCAATGGAATATTTAAATAAATCTCATACAGAAAAGTTTAGCGAGACTGTATACAAAAAAGTTTCAACTGTATTCTAGTAGAGGTGTTTTCAAATATAGGCAAAATACAGTACAGATTTCTTATTCATTCATACAAACCATTATCATAAAAATGATTGTTGAAGAAAAACAGACAAAAAGTAAAAAACCCAAATGAATAAGTCGATGATAAAATAGCTGATAATCAAATTGAAGTCATTCAAGTTCATTTAATTTCACGTCTTTCACAATAAAAAACATTGTATTTTGGAACTATTATTATTCTGAGAAGATTCAAATGGTGATAATTATATTAATAAGGATCACACTTTCTCTTAAGTTGGTTGAAGTATTAAACTCTTTTAATCAATGTATGGTAAAATTTATTATAATGTGTTTCAATTGAGTCAGCTGATGGTTTAAACTAGACGTTCAACGTATTTGGAAAAAGCCCCCCATATTACCGCACTTTGATAGAGAAATGAAAAATAAAATATTTCCTCAATACAGAACAGCACAAGAGAATTTTATTAACTGACTTGGAATTTACAGTAGGTACGAGAGAATATGAAATTAATTTTCAAGTCTCACCAACTGAGATAAAATTGTTCAGCGTTCCCATTGTTGTTATTAATGTATGAAATATGAACTTCAAATAGAGCTTTCAACCTACGAAAATCCATTTTTGAAAGTTTTTATTACCACAGAAACGATCTTTCAAGTGTATTAGAAGATACAACACAAAAGTTGAAACTGATTATTATTCTCTTGAATGCATTCTAGTCTTGGATGACGCTACAATTAGAATCAAACCAAGTTCTTATTATAATGACAGCCAAGGGTCCGCCCTAATTGGCCAACGTGCAAGACAGATTCCTTCCATCCATCGCAGTCAAAACAGTAATCAAGTGCTCTGCACTCCTTAGCCAATTTATCAGCTGCGGCGCAGGACCCAACTAACTGAGCCACGTCCAAAATCCATCAAAATACACTTCTATAACGTTGAAGCATTACAGTGAGATTCACTTTAACCAGTCAGCATTACTTACAATTAACATAAATGCTTCCTTCCCATTCAACCCATGCTCACTGTTTGAAGGAATCATCATTTCTACACCCGCAGCGAACTGAGAAACGCTTCACAATTTATTCCTGAACGATACTTTAGTAGGAAGAAATAAAGATGTGAGAACGATTTACAGCCTGGAATCATTTCACCACAGAGTAAAATGCTTAACGACAGCTTCATTAAGTAACTTTTTTCAGCTGCCATCCAGAACACGAGTATTTTGAGAAGCGCCAATCAAAACATAACCATAGTCGTCAGAACATCACCGGCCTTCACACTTTCTGATAAAAAAGGATTACTACAGCGGATGCGTTACGCAATGCATTGCCTCAAATGCATCGCTGCTGTGTTTTGAGAAAGAAATGCAGCTGTGAGTTTGGCAATAATTTTGACGACAATCATCAAAAAGTGATCCCCCACTTTCCCCAGATCAATGTTGAAACAACGAGTAAAAGTCAACTGGAAACTGGTTTGAAAGGATTAGAATGCACGATCTTACAAGGTTTTTAGTGATTTATCGAGAAATATCAATTTACTTTTTACAAGAGATTAATAAGTAAGAGTATCTCCAAGCAAACACATCTCAGAATGGATTGTAGGAGAAGGGGAAGGAAAACTGGAATGTGTGCTATTCTAACATTGTTGGAAATCGTAATAGATGAATACATAAATTATTTTCATTTTGTTTTTACAATTCGTGTTATCATTAAACATTAAACATCACCCTGAAACGCGTCCAAACTTGAAAAGTTGAAAGTTCAATTGTGAAAGTATAAGGAGTGCTTCTTAAAGTTTATTGATTACCAATAATTCAAAATAGGATGAAACCCTTAGAAGAAATTAAAATTGTCTTTCCAATACGAACTACGATCCACTTTCAGAGTTATTCTTCGATTATTAAATATAAGTTTTTTGATCAACTGGAGTTCCTTGAATTTGATGGGCTTTATTATCTATGATTCCTGATAATTTCAATGTTGGGCTTTAATCTATAATTTGTTGGGCTAATTGATGATAATTTGATAGGCATTATTATCTCTCATATTAGATAATTAGCATCTTAATGTAAGATGGAAAGAAAATTGTAATTTTCACTAATACAATGGTAATAACATAAAAGACCACACAGTCGTAGCTTAGAACCAATCATAAAAGTTTATAACAGAATTATATTTCATTTTCTGATTTTATTTAAGAATGATCCCCAATTTCAAAAGTTTTCTATTTCTAATTTAAAGTAATTTCAAGTAGCGGTAATCCGACAACTCTATATAATAAAAATGTGTAGTTGTTGGATTACCGGGAGTGTGCTCTATTGTTCGAAAACCAAATCGAATTAGATAGGAAAGGTGGACAGACATCAAACTATTGGCTCCAAGCCAAGATCAAGGACTTGATCAATCAGGAACCGCTGCTATACATCAAAGCATAATAATATTACAAGCCACCTACTTTGCACCGCATATATCACACACAGAGAAAGGTATCAGGAGAGAAGGGAGAGAGTGGAAAAGAAAGAATGGAAGAGAGGGATTGATAATAATCAATCAATCTCTGAGAGAGAGGTAGAGATAGAAAAGGAGAGAGAGAAATGGAAGACGCAAGATTAGTTATTCACCATCAATAACTGAATCTAAAATTTTTTAATTATAAGCATTATTGGAAGCACCATAAATCACTGAAGAATGGAAAGGAAGAAAAAGGGAAAGAGAGAGAATGCGTGTGGGAGGGAGGCGGAAAGGAGAGAGGACTAAAGAATGAGTGTCCTGAATCAATAATTTGATAATAATCATAGAGATTGAGAAACACAGGTGGAGAAAGAAATATATATATATATATATATATATATATATATATATTATATATATATATATATATATTCATATATATATAGAGAGAGAGAGAGAAAGAGAGAAAAGAGGGGGGAGAAAAATGAAGAGAGGAGAGCGAGAAATGGGAGGACAAAATATTAGCCTTCAATATCTCAATAACGGAATTGATAAATTTTTAATTATAGTTATAGTACTTACTATACATCTATACATCACTATAAGAAAAAAAGAATTAATAAATAAACGATCAACGAATTAATAAATAAAGAAAAAAGAGAGAGAGGCAGAAAGAGAAGTATTTAGAGAAAAGAAAGAGATCGTGGGTGAAAAAGAAAGGAGAGTGTGCAAAGAACTAGAAGAGATTCGCCTACAATACAGACGTGCTAACTCAAATAACGGTACCGTACAGTATTTAGTGGGGGATGCCATAGCAAAAAGCACAGCAAATAATGTACCATCGCCAACTCACGAACTATTCCAGTGCACAGTGACACTCTGACACAGTGAGTGTCCCACAGATCAACATGTGACAAAAGGTGGCCTTCTTTCTGTTGTACATAGTCTCTGGCAGGATCTCACTTCAAACTGTCGGCATGAATGTTGAATGTGAAGCTTTGATGCTGCTTATAAAGAAGGCTGACAGTTTCAAGTGAATCTCACCATAACCGACACTTTTTCTGAAAAGAAATAACTCATTTTTGCTCTAGTGGAGCATCAATGGAGAAGGCAAACAGCTTCAACACATTTTCAAATATATCTCATGAAACATGATTAATAATGATCACTAATTTTGGCTGATGATGGCTACTTTTGAAGAAATTAATAAAAACAATATGAAAATCTTGTAGAACCCTTTATTTTTTTAAAACTTTAAAATAGTTCAACGACTAGTTTCAACCCTAGCTTAGGTCATTTTCAAGTTGAAATGTAGAAAATAAATCATTTTTTAATTTATTTTGATGAATAATTTACTTTCTTTATTTCATTTTTTATTATAAATAAAAAATTATAAATAATTTTTTTATAAATCATTTTATAATTCATTTTGATGAATAATTTACTTTCTTTATTTCAGCTATTTTAAAGTTTTTAAAAAATGAAGGGTAATACAAGATTTTTTATATTGTTTCTATTAAGATTAATCAAGTTTCAAGAAGATTTTTTTAAGTATAGTTTTATTTGACGTACCGGTGCTAGTTTCTTCCAGACAAATCTACACATGTGTTTGATCAACTGATAGTAATTTGTTTGTTTAATTAATCAAGAATCCGTACTTACGGTTATATAGTTAATTTCACTTGAGACTGATAAAATACATGAAAATTCAACTGATATCCTAGGAAGTATAGTAGTGTTTAGTAGTAGGATAATAGGCAATATTCTGTAAACAGTATAAAAATATTACCATTTTCTATCAACAACAACCAATGCACCATATGGAGTTGAAGCAACAATCAAACATAATTATAATTGGATCAAACTATAAGTTGTCTCTCATGTTATCGAAGATGAGTTCAGCAACAATCGATTAGGAAAAGCGTTGGAGCGATTAGGAGCAACAGCGTTGTATAATATGAGCTGAACAAAGTTGAACCATAGATAAGTTAAGCATATCGATGATCGCTACAATAGAGAATAGATAGGAGCTACAGTTAGTCGAAGTTATTTGAAGTTATGGTATATTTGCAAAGCGTATTGCCAGGTTGAGAACATCATTGACCGACTGAGGCCACTCAGTCATCACAGTTGACAGTCACAGCCCGTGACGCAATGCAATGTCATGCCGGCAATCATGTGATGATTGCAATGCAATTGCAGCATCGAAGGTGGTCGCCAGTCGCCACAGCGCCACTCCAATAGACCTTGTACTACCTGTCTGCAAATGTAACGAGCATTTCTCCGCGCAAATTGGACGCTTCTCACGACAAATCCAACCATGACGATCACGATTACTATGTCTACTCACCACTAGCAGCCATCTGGCTATGATAACATAAATGAACAACTCAATTGCAAATACGTAGATATTTACTATAGTTACAGTGGGAATGTCATATAATAAAATACTTATAAAGCTCTAATATACTGCCAACAATCGCAATTTGATGAAACGACTTTGAATTGTCAAGTTTTTGAAAAAGAAGAATTGGGTTTACTTTAGTCCGTGCAAACCTAAGATTGCAGTAGGGAGGGGGCTTTATGGCCAATGTTATTTCGGTATAACCATAGAAGCACACTGTTACCGTTTTTATACTGATTCTATAAAGGAATTGAAAGTAAAAGGCCTCCGGTCTCTTTTTCGCTCTTTCTCTCACATAATTAGCTCACAGGCTCTAAGGATTCTTTATTCTTTAATAATTCATTATTATTTCTGTGTAATTTGGCAGCACTGTACTCCATAACAGCAATAATTCAATCAATGGTTTGCACATACTTGAGAGATTGATAATGGTGTAACTACAGAAACTAGTGTCTCAATTTTTTAATAGATAGGTGATTTGAAATAATTTCATGCCGTTCTACATGGATATCTTCCTCAACATTACCTTCATTGAAACACAGAAATTTGTCAACTATAACTTTAATTTATAAAGAGAGATGAATTATTCATGTGTCAGTATCTCTGTACTACTGTATGCAGTGTGAATATCACCCTGAAGGACTGAATAAGATGGTACAATGATCCTGATCCTGAATGTATTTCTGTGTGAATAAATGTGATTGTTAATGACAATATTCTAGTTGTTTATTACATTTAAAAATCACTAAATCTCACAAGACTTAGTTTCAGAACGTATTAAAATTCAGTTAAATGAAATAATATACAATTTCAACAATTGCAATATCCAATCCAATATAACAATTCAACACGTTGCATTGACCATAGGAGCTTAAAACATATAGAAAATTAGTATCGAGATAGATATGAAGATGCAAAACGTTCTATAACTATTCCCATTATGATACCAGCTCTATGCTACTTACTGATGATGCCCACAACGGTCTATGAGAAGAAGTACGTGAGTTATAAAGTGAGGAATGATACAATAAATGCAAGACCAAATGGGAAACGAACCCGTCATCGGTGCAGCGATAGTGCGCTGAAGATTAAAATTTAACAATTCGTTCTATGAAACCCAATATACAATATAGTGTATTTGGGTGATATTTCTAGTTCTTAACATCTTAATTATCATTAGGTCCATGATACCAGAGACAAAATCTAGGTAAACAGTATCTTTATGATGACGGACTCAGGTTCCACAAGGAAACAGACAGATCTAGATTAACTGCGTGCGAAAGCAATTTGCATACGATTGAAGAAAGAAAGATTAGCATCGAGTTTGTGGCTTTATTATGTCACTTCAAACCAACAGGTCAGCCTTCATGATGTAACAAAAAGTAGTATAATTACATGAATAGCCCTAGCTAAGAAATGAGTTTGCAGACGACAAGGATATCTGTACAAATTCTGAGACTGAAGCTGGCAATTGAAATTTACATATTTGATAGCTTTACAATGAATTTGAATATGTGCACTTTTCATGGAAATCTGTTCATAGTTCATGTCATTCTCATCTAAACTCTTGTGACATCCTGATATAATGATAATTATGGTTATGCCTTGTTAAAAAGTATTTCAATTTACTTCAATCTGAAAACTCACATGATTTTTTTCTAGTACTCTAATATTTAAATCAAATCAAATTCATTTCCACCAAAAATACAAAAAATATCAGCATTTAAAAATGATACATTATTAATTTTTAATTTCTCAACTTATGCTAGTATTTCTGTGAACAGTAGACATCGCGCAATTATAAACCACAGTCTCCTCTAATACTGTCCATTAGAGTAAATTCTGTCCTGTTTTGTCGTGTCGGCAAGATATCGGTGTATTAAAAGAGTAAATCCATTTAAATGCTGTAATTTTCATCTGAAGTGCTATAAGTTATCTATATTGTCATTATTGTTATCCACAGCAATAATTGATAACATAGAAATGTAACAGGAATATGTAATACTTTTGAGTAACACATAATAATAATAAATATCCAAGTAGAAATGCAAATACTGTAATATGAAGTCAAATCGACTCTCAAGAGCTCGGTATGTTAACAGTAGTTATCTATAGTTAGTGATAACATTACCAGTAATTTGTAATATGTTGAAGTTATGCAAATACATTGAAATAGAGTGAAATTGACTCTCAAGGGCTTTGTATGTTATCAATATCCAGTGACAACTATCGAGTAATTAAAAATATATAAAATTTTAGTAATACGTTCAAGTAATGCAAATTCTTTAATGTAAAGTGAAACGAACAAGGTTATGCTCTGGCGCCGACTTCTTAACAGGCCAGGTGAACTCAATTACCAATTGTTTCCAGCTAAACGACATCCTTGAACCCGGAGCGCGCTCCGTTAGCACATTAAAACGTCGCAGCCGAAAATTAGCACGTCGAAAAAACGCCAAAAAACAACAATAACCAAATAATTATTAGCACTTGGTGCGATTACGTAACGAACGTGCCAACAGATGCTTTTAATACGGTCATGGCTGAAGTGAGAAAGAATTATAAATTCAGAACGCGAGAAGCGAGAGAGAATTATGGATTCAGAACGCGAGAAGCGAGAGAGAATTATTGGTTCTAGGAGGCGAGAAGCGAGAGAGAACTAGTGGCTACAGAACGGGAGAGAATTATTAAATTTCAGTTGTCACTTACAACCGGAGCTAACTTTCTACACCCACATCTCGAGTGCAGTGGGTTCCTCTCATCTGCATAGTGAGTACACTCCGGTGAGCTCATCAATCTGACCATCATTACTTGTCCACAACCATCGAATTATTCTTACAAAATTGTTTTTTAAATCTTCATACAGTTTGACCTGTCAGAATCGGGGAAGCATTGATGAGGTTTATAAGTGATACTGCCAGTTGAAAGTGAATCTAATTGACTCTGAATGATTAGCATTGATGGTTGAGAACTTGTTCGTAGTATTAATGAATATGAAATCATCCTCAACCATCAAGTTAGATTATTTTCATAAAATTGGTTTACGAGAGTTTGATTGATTAGGAGCCTCTATAGAGATTGAAAACTAATTTAGAGTGTAAATTGAAATGAAATCGCCAATTAACAAGTTAAATTATTTTCATGCCTAAATTATTCTCTTGACCTACATTTGTGCCTGGAGTTTCACCCATCTCTGGTCTCTTGGGTTTTTCTTTTTGCCCCTCCGAAACTGCCCTGATGGGGCAGATCCCGTGGATTTGAAGGCAAGGCAACTTTTGGAGTTGCCTTGGGGTCCCTTATATTCGCCTCCAACGACAAGCAGGGATAATGTAGGTGAATTCTGGTTTTCAACACATTCTTGAGTACGATGTTCGACTCAAAGCTCCCCCAACCCAAAGGGGGCAAATTAAGAAAAAATCGTACTATCAAGTAATATTATTCTCATAAATTTATTTCTATAAACATGATATCGTTATTGTTCTCAACTGTCCTTTACATTATTTTAATAAATTTCTTTACGAGAGTTTATTGATCAGAAAGAAGCCTGTAGTAATAAGAAAGAAATTTATAATAAAATGTCAACTATTAAAACATGACATTGTTTGACTATCAAGTTGCATTATTAGCATCTTCAAATTGGTTTGTAAGAGTTTTATTGATATGAAGGCCTCAGAGTTTGAGAATGAATTTAACAAACAACTTATTTCAAGTGTAAATTGTCGTGTTATTTATTAATAATTAAATTTAGTGAAAAATTTTACACATAGGACAATGACATACAAAATAATATTGACAATAATAATGTTTGGAAGGATTTTGGATTTAATTACATTATAAAACATATAATCATATTCAAGGCTGTATTTATAAGAGATTCTGATTGGTACACCAAAGTGTGCTTAGTTAAGGACGTTTTAAAAACAGTTCATAAATACGACCCTAAATATCTGACCGGATTTCACAAGACAATTTGTGGGATTTTAAAACTTTTTAGTACTCCATCTTGAAAGGGTCGGCGAACTATATTTCATGAAACAAAATTACATACAATGTCTAGAACTTCAGCAGGCGTTGAACATTACTGTAATAATATTATGTACTTTCAAAAACGGTGGGTGTCTGTGGTCGTCAAACTAATTGTTATTGGCCGAATTTAAACGATAAGTCATAAAAATAATAAGCGTATAATTTTTACAGGCGTTGTTCTCTACAAGTCGGATTATTGGGGCCACCATACTCATACAGTTTCAAGTGGATTTCGAAATATCAGTTGAGTAATAATATGGATAATATTGAAATTTATATCAAAACAAGGATTATATCTGGATTCTATCAAGGATTATAACTTTATGAATGCCTTTTAAATATCTACACACCTTAAACCCCTTAGAATTCCTGAATTGATAGCCACATTCAAAATAAATTATTGTTTAACCTTCAAGAAAATGAATTTGATCTCATTTTTTTATTGAGAATTTAACTTTGAATGTGAAATTGAAAGGTCATTTTTTGAATATGACATTATTTACTATGTGATTAATTGGAAATTCCAGCATTAGAAATTTCACCCGAGCAATTTCCACAAACGTTTTCTCTTAGAATAGTCCTATAACAAATTATAAACTTACAAACAACATTCCTTAAACAATCTTCAATCACATTTCTACAACCTATTACTACCACGCTTCATTGCAAATAACTTTGCAATCAATAGAGTAGATCATGAGAAATCGTGATCAGCTAGTTGTATTTGAATTACGTGAGTAGGGATTCGTGAGACGATGCAATCAAAATGCTATGAATGAGACTGACAATTCTGTATTAAACAGACCTAAACAGCGATGAAGAGCTAGTAGTATTACTAGTTACAATGTACGTGTGGCAGAAAATATGAATGACAGCCATATTTCTCTCTATAAAGACCAGTCTATGTTGACAAATTAGTAAGGGGAATGGAATGTAGCCGTTATCGGGGAAAAATGTTGCCGGAAACAGATATATTAATTAAGAGGTGTAACAATGTCAATAATTAGCATTGGTAGACAATGCAATGTTGCCAATTGAGTTCAAAAGTTTCTTCAAGTGGAACAGTGCAGTGAAATAGTTTGAAATAGTGTAGCGTATTGACAATGTAACTCAAGTTTATTTCGTTCTTAAAAGAATTATAACATTTTGAAATGACTTAGTTTCCAATAAGAATATTTTTTAAATTCGATAACAAGTTATAGTTATATTGTTATACATAAGTTATATAACGAGATATATCGATAGCCTTATTGACTAAAATATATAATCA
This sequence comes from Nilaparvata lugens, assembly GCF_014356525.2. Taxonomy (NCBI): domain Eukaryota; kingdom Metazoa; phylum Arthropoda; class Insecta; order Hemiptera; family Delphacidae; genus Nilaparvata; species Nilaparvata lugens. The sequence goes on from NC_052508.1 coordinate 18,397,978, forward strand.
CTGTCCAGAAAATTGACTTAGCTACCTACTGACGACATATAGAGACATACATAACATAACATTATTACACCCCAGCTGAGCTTCTGTAATAAATTTGAACATTGTCTGTTCATTTGTTCTCGAAAAAGCTGAGAAAGTGCAAAAAACGCTGGAAAAACGCAGATTTTGGGCGTATCTTTGGATTTTTTTTCCAAATCCGTTCTTAGTGCGCCTCTAAAGGGCCAACTGAACATACCTACCAAATTTGAACGTTTTTGGTCCGGTAGATTTTTAATTCTGCGAGTGAGTGAGTGAGTGAGTCAGTCAGTCAGTGAGTCAGTGCCATTTCGCTTTTATATGACGATTTATATATAGATTTTAGTTAAGTGCAGTAGCATATATTCATTTTTTGTAAAGTTTTTTTACTTTCCTTGCCCTACTACCATAGGTAAGGAAAGTATTGCTTTCCAAAAAAAATTAAGGTACCCCAATTTCAAGTTTTCTATACGTTTCAAGGTCCCCTGAGTCCAAAAACATGATTTTTGGGTATTGGTCTGTGTGTGTGTATGTGTGTGTGTGTGTGTATGTGTGTGTGTGTGTATGTGTGTGTGTGTATGTCTGTGAACACGATAACTCCATTCCTAATTAACCGATTGACTTGAAATTTCAAACTTGAGGTCCTTATACCCTGAGGACCCGACAATAAGAAATTCAATAAAATTCAATTCAAGATGGCGGAAAAAATGGCGGATAATTACTAAAAAACCATGTTTTTCACGTTTTTCTCGAAAATGGCTCTAACGATTTTCTTCAAATTTATACCATGGATAGCTATTTATAAGCCCTATCAACTGGCATGAGTCTCATTTCTGGGAAAATTTCAGGAGCTCCGTAATATTCTTGAGGAAAATGGCGGATAATGACTAAAAAGCCATGTTTTTCACGTTTTTCTCGAAGACGTCTCCAACGATTTTCTTCAAATTTATACCATGGATAGCTATTTATAAGCCCTATCAACTGGCATGAGTCTCATTTCTGGGAAAATTTCAGGAGCTCCGTAATATTCTTGAGAAAAATGGCGGATAATGACTAAAAAGCCATGTTTTTCACGATTTTCTCGAAAACGGCTCCAACGATTTTCTTCAAATTTATACCATGGATAGCTATTTATAAGCCCTATCAACTGACATGAGTCTTATTTATGTGAAAATTGCAGGAGCTCCGTAATATTCTTGAGAAAAATTACAGTTACTAGAAAACCATTTTTTCACGATTTTCTCAAAAACGGCTCTAACGAATTTTTTGAAATCCATACCCTGTATAGTTATTTATTAGCTCTATCAACTGACATGAGTCTTTTTCCTGGGGTACTAATGAGGGGTCCACCCAATCCTTGAGAAATGGACTTTGTAATCTCCTTCTCGTGCATGAGGTAGGGTGGTACACGGTTTTTACTTTTTCTTCTTCCATATAACGTGGGTAGGTAGAGCAGTTTATAAAAAGAACACAGTCATAGTCAAGATATTTCATCTGTAGTACAGCTGTTTTGACGAATTTCAAAAAAAAATCATCGAATTTCACAATTTACATAAAGGAAAAAGTATTCTGAAAACAATTGTATATACACATATACAGTAGTCTGATCGTAGTTGCGAATATGTTGCCGTCAATCGTCATTATGTTATTCCCCTAAATTATTCTCGTTTGATAATGAGGCTTATAGTTCAATGAGCAAGGAAAGTTGTGTGAGTGTACCACACCAGATTTTTGTATTTTGCTTTTGGCAAATAAAGCATTCATTCATTTACATAGTAGAACCCTTTTCTGTAAACTGTACCATGGTTTAAAGTAATATAGTCTGTTATTCTATCCGACAGAGGAAAAATCTTGGGGATAGTTGACAGCTAAATTAATTTGGATTATCGTTCAACTTTATTATAAATAACAAACAGCAAAGTTACAGTTGCCATTTACTATATTACAATCACTTATGATACAAATGACACTAATGTAATAGAATTGATAGATAAAATAATAAGGTAGTCCTTATGCTATTTTTTCCCAAATTTATAGGTCATGACTCAGTCTAAGATATAGTTAGGTTTTTATGAAATTCACATAAAATGATGAGAGGAAAATTGCTTGAAAACTTTGTAGAAGAATGATTATGGATAATGCAGTAATAGTCAATGGAATGATATTCTACATATTTCCAAAATAATTCTTTAATGTAACAAAATCCAGCAGCCTAGATTTTGAACTGGAAAAGTGGCAGATTTGGGCAAAAACCTGCTCTACTTTCCATCAAGTTTTGAGCAAAATCAAATGAATAAAAACGAATGCTTCCCATTCAACCAAAGCTAACAGTTCGATGTGAACCCGATATAGGCCCTAGCTCATGCTCATGCCTCTGCAGTGTTTACCTGTATTTTTATGGTTATCTATTGTTTAGGAAATGTGTTTATAATGATTTGTTAGAAAGAAGGAGATGAATTTGATTTTCGGCAACTGAAAATGAATGAATGCCCCAAACTAGCCATGTTTTCATAGGAATAAATCAAGGGTACTATAGTCAACCGCAAGAAAATAGTTTGATGTAAATTGGAACGGCTGAGTACCTCCTACCCTCCCAGCACCGATGGACGTTGTCAATTCGTCAGGTGTATCATGAAAATATTATCTAATTCGCATTTATAGTCAGCAGTGGACAACGTTGATCAACTCTTACTTGGCAACGTTGCACTCATCTGTTCCAATTTCCAAATCGGACTATTGGACTGTGCAGTTAAATAATTATAGTAGTTTTCTAAAATTATTGAACATTCAAATAGCCCTATTAGAACACTTTATTAGACATTTGAGTTAGAAGACTACTAGTTACAAGTTACTATTTGAATTTGAAACTCACCATCTCTTTCCTAAGGATAGCCAGCTGCGTGTCGAGCGTGGTGAGTTTGCGAGGCGGCGGTGGAGGCGGCGGAGGTGGCATCCGCTTGGAGGCGGAGGAGGACGAAGGTGCCGCCTCCGGGTGCGAGGTGATTGGAGGCGGCGGAGGCGGCACAGTGGGGTGGTGCAGTCTGAGCTGTTCGGGTAGGCCGCTGTGCTCCAGCAGGTTGGCACCACTGAGGCTCTTGGGCAGGGGGGGCAGGCCTTGCAGGGAGGCCATTGTGATGAAGCGTCTATAGGCGGCCGCTGATGCTGCTCATGCAACCATACAATAACATTAGTATCCAAACACGAATATTAGTTTTCTCTTCTCTATGCTACAACATAACAATAATTGTTGAGTTTATTATTTGTATTTCGATAATTTCAAATGAACAAACTTGAATAATTCAAGGGTAGGGCAGGGTGCCCGCCGCTGCCGATAGGGTGGGTGTGGCGGAGAGTATTCACCGTGTAGTTTTTAAACTGAAAAATCTGGTGTGGCGCACTCACACAACTTTCCTTGCCGTTATGAAAATTGATCACCTGACGCTAGTGTTCACACGCATCTCAAGTCTACTATTCAAAGATCTGAGCCAGCTGGTGACAGGACAATAACGCAGGGAACACACAAGGTTTGCTATCTCTTCATAGTGAATGATTTAATAGAATCAACATCTGCCAAAAGTTTGCAATTGAATGATCATATTTTCTCGAATTTCGAGATAATTTCAATTTTAGGTGAAAATGTTACTGAACATTAATTTGTAGAGTTTTTCATGCTCAATCTTTTCCACTTGAAATTTTTTGTTTAAATTGTATCTGAAGCCTGATAATTGAAAATCTAAAATCAAACTTTGCATAGATGGGGAGGAGCTCCTGAATTTTTTACAGATATTAGACTTGTGGTAGTTAATAGAGCTTATCAATGACTATTTAAGGTATACATTTGATCAAAATCGGTGTAGCTGTTTTCGAGAAAATCGAGACATATTTTTGCTATTCTAGCCGCCATCTTGAATTGCATTTGATCGAAATTGTTCGTGTCGGATCCTTATATTGTTAGGACCTTACGTTCCGAATTTCAAGCCATTCCGTCAATTGGGAGATGAGATATCGTGTTCACAGACACACACACACACATACAGACCAATACCCAACCAAAAACAACTTTTTTGGACTCAGGCCAAACCTCTTGACCTTGAAACGTATAAAATTTGGGTACCTCAATTTTTTTCGGAAAGCAATACTTTCCTAACCTATGGCAAGGGCAAGGAAAGTAAAAAACTAAAATAAGCCCTGATGGTAAAATGAGCTAGCTGTGGAAGAATATTATTGACCGAAGCGAAGCTGAGGTCTTAGTTTCCACTCGATCGGCTTTTGTCTGTTTGTTTGTACTGCAGTTACAGTCGCAGTTATTGTCCGATTTGGATGAAATTTGGTATGCAAGTTCTTTGAAACAAGGCGCAGAAACGTATGTGTAACGATTTTTGATAAGACCTCTAGTTATTTGTAATTTAAAAAAAAACAGTAAACTAACCTCTATCCAGAAAAGATGTGTCTTTGAAGATACAGCAATTCATGTTCATACTTTTTCGCATCTATTGTTACGAGCACATGGTGACCAAGTTGGTTAGACCGTGGCTTCTCACACTGTGGGACCCAGGTTCAAATCTCGTTCCTACCAATTTTTTTGCAGATGATACTAAATTATTTTATCTTATTCTAATAATATATCATTATAAAATAAATTATTATGATTGGATGGAATAATTAAATTGAATCATCTTATTATAACTAGTCGTTCTGCGAACAGTGGACCTCGCTCATGAATACAACTTTCAATCTGATGAAAAGGGCCAGTACAGTAAGTACAGTATATTGTGAAGATTTAGCCATGTCATCTATTATTTTCTCCATTGAAAGTGCTAGAGACACTGTTTCCAGGGACACCGGACTTATCAAGGAGTACTTTTATATCAAATACATACAAATTTTACCTTTTAAATGAAAAAGACTAAGAAATTGTTATAAAACCACAGATTCATTGATACTTAGAAAGACCGGTTTCGGTCTTTATCAAAGTTTATCAGAGATTGACAATGGAGTAATCACCGAAACCGGTTTTCCTAAGTATCAATAAATATGTGGTTTTTTGACAATTTTTTAGTCTTTTTCATTCAATATGAAAAATTACCACAACATCAACTTCTCAACTACACAAAAAGAAAAACATTATTATTCTGATCATATGGTAAAATCAGCCAGCTGTGGAAGAAGATTATTCGATAGTTCATTTTGGAAAAAATGAAAATGATTTGAATGCCGAAACTAATTGTTGTATTTCATATTAAAAAATGTTTTTGAGATAATTTCTTATTAACAATTCAAGTAACCCTATTGAAATACTTCATTTGATTAATTCAAGTTTGTTCATTTAAAATGAACAATTAATTAATGCTCACTTTCTTGTTTAGGGCTACTTGTATTTACATAGCAATGGAGTAAAAAATAAAGACTAAAAAGGTACTTTGATTTTCATTTTGTATGTGAGGAATTCATGTTTTATTTAAAATAAATAGACATGAAGTTAATATTGTCAACCTTAGGGTCACTCAAAATACAACGAACTATGTTCCTTTATTTACTTAAGTAACATGAACAGCTCACAGACAACCCCATAAAGTCTTATTTTGACATAATAAATACAATGATTTATTTTTCATTTATTTCTGGGCTTTTTGATGGTTTTATTATATAGAATCACTAGTAAGCCTGCCCTTCTGTTTCATTCGATTACACGACCTTTCAGTATCGAATAAAGAGGATACTAGTGATTCTATATGATGCAATTGTTTAAAAGTTTAGTTTTATCATAGAGAGATAATAGCGTAAGTAGATATCCCATGGTATAGGACGTTTATGTCGCAACTTTTGCTGTTATCCCAAGCCGATAGTTAACGTAGTTCTTTCCCGTGAAGCTGTGTGACGCTCGTAATCTCTCATACTGTGCCGTTTATACACTCTCACCCCAACAAAACAGTAAAAATCGACAGTAATCGGCTTGGGATAACAGTAAAAGTTGCGACATAAACGCCCTATACCATGGGATATCTACTTACGCTATTGTTTCTCTATGGTTTTATTTAGACAAAAAGCACTACATAATCAAGCAATGCTTACATAGTACACCGTGTCCCACGTAGAGGTTTACACGTTCAATTTTATATTACGTGCCCATTCATGCACCGACATTTTTTCAATTTTACACAGTTTACAAAGTAGGTTCTGATAATATTCTGGGAAAATTTCAGCTCCCTAACCTTCGTAGAAGCAGAATGGAGGCATATTGAAAATTTTACCAATTCGCTTCCTATTGCAACTACTTTCATGAGTTATTATCTGATTTGTTTACTACGTTGCGTTAGTCTTGCGTCATTTGATGGTACCAGAAATGAATCAAGCAATCTCCCAACAAGATGGTGCTCCACCTCATTTCGCAAATCATGTCAAGCAATCTCCCAACAAGATGGTGCTCCACCTCATTTCGCAAATCATGTCAAGCAATTACTAAATGACAAACTTCATGGCCGTTGGATTGGTCGAGCAAGTTATTTTTTAGATTTGCCACCCCGATCAAATTGTGATTTATGACTTCTTTTTATGGGGTTACTTGGAGGAAAAAGTTTATACCCAATATTACTATATTGGGTTTATAGTAATACTTCAATAATGATGAGGAACTAGAACGATCAATAGAACAGGAACTTCTCCGGATAGAAGGACATTAAGAGGATAATTAATCCTTAGAAAAACAGCTGAGATTTTCGTCGTCTGTGGATAATAAAAGTGAGTGAGCCAGTGCGTCTGTGGAAAATCAAAATATCTCATCCCCAAAACTCATTAACTGACCTATAGCCAGCTGTAAAAATATAAACACGACCTAAAAAATAAAGAAACCTTGAGGGTTTGGAAGGTAAAATTATCCATTATTGATCGAAAATAATAATTATATTAGAAATAAAAACATATTTTTGCAATGTTTCCAAATTTGTCTTTTAATCCTTCAACCATAAAACTTTTTTAGCAGATGCACTCAACTGCTGGGGAAATTTCAATCAACTTGATCGAAATATTTGATTTGTTGACATAACATGGTATATCATTCTAAATTGAAGTATATCAGAATTTTCAAAGTTAATAATAATTATTTTACAGTTTTAAGTGATTAGTGAGGGTTATTTTGTTATTCAATTCGGTTTGTAAACAATCTAAATTGAGGCGGTAAATGGAAAAAGGGCACATAGAACTATATGCCCTTTTTCCGGGGATTGCTTTATTAGATCGGCCATCTTGTTCTGCATATAACCTGAAAATCTCAAACAAAAATCTTTAAAACTGATGTTGGTACAACTGTTTATAAACAGCTGTGTCAAGGAGGGATTTGGTGGTCAGTGAGACTATTGCTTCCTATGTTTATGTCCAAACCTACATCAAAGTCAAATAAGTTCACTATCAGGAACTATTTTATTATAAAGATAGAATAAAATGGTTATCTGCTGTGCTCTGAAAACTTCAATACTGTGAATTTCAAACCATTCAAATTCTTGAATGGTCCTGTTCCTGACATTCAACCACAAGTGATGCCCTACCCCTATTTTAATAGAATGATCGAAAAAATTTTTATATGTATATAATTTTTTAACTCAAGAGAAATATAGCATTTAGCATTGAATAACACGTGCTTTCTAGTTTATCAAACCCAAATTTGTACAGAATAAATTTGGCTTTGGATGAAGGGCACATACAACCAATTTTTCAAACATATTTGTTGGAATAAATTAGAAATATAATCATGTATCATTCTTAATCAACATGAGATCATTCAATATATTCAATATATTGAATTTAGATTTGGTACTAACAGAATGTTTAATTCAATTATATATAAAATACATTGATCTATCCAAACTAAAAACTTGAAATGCGATTTTCTCAAAACACAATTTTGCTCTATGTGTGTTTTTTTCCGTATAACACCTCAATTGGAACTTTTCTGTTTTCAAATGTTTGGACTGAAAATTGGACCTGAATTCAAGTGTATGGAACATAACCTACTTTTTGGACTATTTATAGTTTATAAATCAAAATTCGGGGAAGAAACAGTTTTGGGCTGTGCCTGTAAGTCCTTCCCCAATCATTTTAAAGAATTGTTTTTTGTTTATCAATAAATAAATAACGAGCGAAGCTCGGTGCCCCGATATTGGATAGTATGATACACGATATCATTGATTGGGAAAGGAACAACGGATAGCCTAAAACTGTTCCTTTCCAAAATTTTCATAGAATATGATTTTATTAAGTAACGATATCACATAACATTTTTTGGAACTATTTCTATGAAAATTTGAGGGAGAACAGTTTTGTACAAAGCCTGTTGTTCCTAAAATAAAGAAATTTTCATTTTTTTAACGTTATTGACAAAATTTTATTCAAAGACCCCCAAACGATGAACCGCTAAAGGGGGGGTTTCGTTTGTGCGTATCCGAGTTCGGCTACGTAAGCGATTAGTCAAAATAGTAACTTTCCCAAACAATAAATCTTATCTGATATAGTAATCACTCAGTTGATATAGTACGTCATTCCATTTAATACAACAGTGATTTTAATACTGAATACGATATCAACTGAATGGATATGTTACAAATAAATTCAATCTATTGTTTTGGATAGTTGCTATTTTGACTTAACGCATACGCAGCCAATCTCGGATCCGCAAACGAAAACCTACTTAAACGTTGCTTTGCGGTCGCAAACTGCAACTGAATTGTACAAGGGCTAATCTTCATAATCATAATAGTAGCCTTCATAACGATTATAATTTTAATATAACGAACTCTAAATAGCATTTTTATAGAAAAATTGTCATTAATGTCGTGAAAGTCTTTTAAGGGCTAACTTCGAATGAGATATTTTATATATTCCAAAAACAAAACAATGATTAAATTTGATGATTAATTTATTTGAGGCTCTTCTGGGCACATGCCTGAGAGAGAGAGAGAGAGAGAGAGAGAGGGAGGCGATTTGTATCAGAACAACTAAATACTGTATTACTAAAGGTAAACTTTCAACAGAAACTCACAATCATCGTCATCATCGGTGGTAGGCGGGGGTGGTATAGTGATACGACAGGGCCCCATTTTCACGGGCTGTCCACTGATAGGCAGGTTCGCACTCACTACATGTGAACCGCCATTCACCAACACTGCCCCCGGGGGCGGGAGTTTCTTCTGCGCATGCACGTGCTGGCCCGTGCGTCGGTTGCGCGCCATCGCCTCGGCGATCACGTTCTTGTTGGGACGCGGCGGCACTGGGGGCGGTTTCGCTTTGCTGCCGCCTGCAGCGCTACGACCGTTCACGGCGGCGAGCATCGCACTACTGACAGCAAACAGCTGATCGGTCACTGCAGCCGATTCGAACCGGCGCCAGACACTGCTGCCAACCCAACCGCCACTAATTTACCCAAGTGCCAGTCCAGCCGTTAAACATTTACCCGCAATTCACTACTACTACTGAATTCTCAGTAATTCGACAACTACTACTACTACTCCTAATCTCCTATCAATTTTACACACAATAATCGTCCTCGGGTTTTAGTTAAATTCTTGTAAAAATAACGTTCACTATTCACTCAAGTAACTATTTATGTAAGGGATCACTATGTATATATCAATATAAGGGGCTATTGATTATTTATATTAGATATAAGTTATAAATGTTCAAGTAGCTCTTCCAAAAAAAATTGTTTAAACTCAATTCAATTTTAATTCCATTCAATTTGTTTTACACACACATACAAGTTTGATATAGAGATTAGCAAAAATAATAAATGCAAACAACAACAACAACAACAAAATTAAAACAAAATAAAAAAGAAAGTGGTGCAAAAAAAGGGTGGAAGATTGAAGGGGTTTTCCAACTATGGATATCCATGTACTAGGAAAACCTTCAATCTATGAGAAGGTGAAAAAGTTATCAGCAAAAATGAATAGACGGTAGATATGAAAGGATGGGATGGGGAAGAATAATAAATAAATGTATATACCTGTATAAAAATAAATGTTTATATTTGAAATTACATATGTGTTAAGTATTAATCTGAGTACCCTTTTTAAAATTATTTAGTCACGACATGTTTCGGCTATATAATGCCATTATAATATAAATTATAAACTGTCGTGACTAAATAATTTTAAAAAGGGTACTTAGATTTATATTTTTATTCATATTCAAAAGTAGCCCTGAAGAGAAAAGACAATTGAAATTACATGTTTGTATAAATATGGTTCAATTTTTAATTTTATTAATTTTCAGTTATGCAGTAGTATCCTATTCTTGATTGTTTGATAATCCACGTATAGTGGAGACATTAATGAGAGACATAAAGAGTGAAATCGTGATCTCTCATGAACTGAGATTTTACTCTAGTATTTAATTTCTATTGGATGTTAATGTTGGAATTATAGAGTAATTATATTGTGTATAATCACTTTTTAACTGTATCTCTGTATTTGTATGGCTAGTCCGTGAACATATGAAATTATTATTTATTCAATCATTTCTCCACTGTCTTCTGCAGTTCGTCTCTACTGAGTTGAAGAGACAGGCAGGCAAAATATAATATTTATTAAAAAAAAAAATACAATTTACAAAGTAAAAATCTTATGTACTCATCTTCAATATACACCAACAATAAAAAATAAAAACAACCTCATTAATACACTAAGCCAAATAAAATCTTTAGAAAATGGTCTGCACAGGCAAAAAATGTCTGTGCGCAAACCAGAGGTGCATATTACAAGTTTTACAGAGAGAAAGGAAACACTCATTTTGATGCATTCAGAATCTTATTGAATATAATTATTACATTCTGTGAATTATTGTATAGATCAAGAAAAAGATTAATTACTGTTGTAATGGTGCATACATATTTCAAGAAAAGTAGACAGGTTATAATTATATAAATGCATTTAGAATGGTGAAGTGGAGCTGTATTAATTGATTAGCAAATATTGGAGTAATTCATATAATTATTGCATTTATGAATAATTAATTATTTTCAATGAAATTTAAATATAAATCTTCAAAGATATCTAATAAAATCTCTCTATATTACTGTATTTTTAAATATGTAATATTTTTTTTATATTTTTAATAGAATAATCATTCAATTCATCAATAAGCTTCTTTATTTCTGTTGGGAGAAGGCTGTAATCGTCTTGAATGAACATGAAAATAAAAAATGAAATATCCATGTGTTATGAACAAGATATGCTAGAAATCATTAAAAATACATTTTTAATGGAATAACTTGAACAATAATTAATTTTGGCAATAGTATAGTTGACCATGTTGTTAATTTATCTGAATTGTTCCAAAAACCTCCTAACCTTTGTTTTTATTATCACAACTCAACGGAATTGAAAGAATCTTGTAGACTACGATAAAGTAGATAATGTTAATTTTGATTATTTTTATAGATACGAGTTACATTTTATATTTATGTCGAAAAAATAAATGAATTGATATGATCGAAATCTCCATTCTGAAGCCTACAATATGATCCTTAAAAAGATGAAAGGATTTATAATCCAGCTGCTTTGTATGATACGGTCAATAAATGAACCTATAAATATCGTAAATTTGATGCACCAGAAAAGTTCAAGGAAGATGAAAAGAGCTCATGCAATTCTAGAAACTACTCTTAATACGACTTTGGTTTTTACAAGTTTAAGAAAGATGGAACGAGCTAATACAATAATTCTTGAAACTACTCTCAAGACGACTTCAACTCAAGTTTGAAGTTTTTCAAAGTTTTCAAATTGAAATTAAAATTTAGCTATAATGAATTAGCTAAATTTACCATTCTTCACCATCCTGTGATTCTTTTTTGGCAATAAATAAATTGAAATTTAAAAATGTAACTAACAGGGCAAAACTCCTCCATACAGACAATCTAAAGTCAAAAGAAAAGCTATGAGATGGAAAGATAATTAGAAAATTTCAAACTCCCCAAAAAGAAAACCGAAATGTAAACAGAGTGGAATTAAACATTCTAGTCACATTAAATCTGCAAATATTTTTTTACAAGGTTAGCGAAATATGTATTCCGTCAAATTATTGTCGAGTTATCGATCAGATTGTGCAAACTATGCGGACTTGAATATTATCATATGAGAAAAAACCTGATACGGAATTCACTTGTCGACTTCCACTGATGAACCAACGAAACATTGTGACTGATAATTATAATTTTTATTCAACGTAATTTGTAAGTTCTTTGAAGAAAATGAGCGGAATATTTTAAAAGAGGATAACCTCAAATCCTTCAATTTTCTCGCTCAAGTATTTTGATAAAAAGAATCACAAGCACTCTTATATAATTTTATTCCAGAAACGACTAGTTTCGGGTATTTATCACCATCTCAATTATTGATTAAACCTGCAATTTGTATTATATATACACATATTTGATTTGACACATACATGCGGTCGAATATCAAGAGATAAAACATTATTGGAAACCTTAACAAAAATATGCTGGTCTAATGTGGCCCGAAAATTGTAAATTATAATTATTTTTCTTATTCCAAATTCGCATTATTATGTTGCCTATAAGAAAATGCAGTCCAATAGTAAGGTTGTGATTATGGAAAAAAACTTATTTCATAGAGGACAATAAATTATTATTGTAACCTTGTGAAGCACTATGCATTATCTAGAATTTGCCCACAGCCAACCCAAGTTTATAGTGAGCTCAAAACATTCTCTTGGAATTATTTTCATAAACAATATTCATTCAATAAAGTCTAGATGGAGACGTGAAATAACAACACAAACCAAAAAAGTCACAATGTGAAAATGATTAAATAAAATTGAATGATAATAGACAGGAGATAAGCTAAAGAAATACGTGAACTATCACCGCTTATTTTTATCAACTTCGAATCAATGGATTTTTGCAACACAATGAGAATATAAACAACATGCAGGAAAATGATACAATAGAAAGATCATGCATATTGAAATGTCACATAGACAGGATAAAACATTTGATTGTGATGAGCTGTTTTAAAAGTAATGTAATTAGACTATTTAAACTCGAACTATCAGGAATGTGACTCAAGTAAAGGGATATTTCTTATTCCAAATGAAAATGATGGAGTGATAATAAATTCTGTTAGGTAGGGCCAGAATGTGTCAGTTGATGGTATAGTTGTCCCAATAATGTATATTTATATCAATTGATATAATAAGACATTGTTGAGTAGTCGATTTCTCAATATTATAATTTATTTGCATTGGTCAAATAGACATTAATTAGTTCATTAATATTTCGGGACTGTGCTATAAATTATCCTAAAAGGTAGGAATGCTTCAAAGACCTATTACTAGGTCCAATGGTTTTCAGGAAAGCAACTTGGTCAGTTAAAACTTTATACATATTTAATATGATTGTATTTAATACACATAACATTTTTAAATATTTTTTCACTAACAAAGAACTGACATTGGAGATTGCAATAAGATTTTTTCAAACTTTTATAAATTACATAATTTTTCTTTTTGTTCATCATATGAATCGTTCAAATGCATATATCATTTCTAAATAATTTAAGTGAAGTATTGCAGGGAAAATTTATAGTGAATAATTCATTAAATGGTCATTGGAGAAGTCGTTCAGTATGGTGTGCCACATGGGTCCATACTTGAACCACTTTTATCATCAACATGAATGATTTATCAAGTTTGATAAGCAATTGCCACATTGACAACCAGCCCTACCTTTTTGCCGATGATCTAGGTCTAATAGTGAATGGTTCTGATGAATAAAGTGTGGATACAGTGGTTGAAGCAAGCACATTGACTATAAGAGATTGGTGTGCATCAAACAGTTTAAGTCCACCGACATAGGCTCACACGACATATGCTGGACATGAATTCGAATTGGAATAGCCATACAACATACATAGCTGTAAAGCTGAGTAAAGGTTTATTTGTATTGCGCAGGCTGAGACATATTGTGAGCCATGATGTTTTAATGAGTGTGTATAACGCTCATGTCTTTAGTCACCTAGCTTATGGCATACAATTGTGGGGAAACTGTTCCACAATTATCACACTTTTCAGACTGCAGAAGGGGGCTGTAAGAATTATCTGTAATGATCCACCCCTAGCTTCATTTAGAGCACTATTCCATAGATTAAGGTTATAGATTCTGCCATCACTTTATGTGTTTCCGTGTTGTTTATATGTAAAAAAGCACCTGGGCAGTTTTAGAGTAAAAATAGTGATATCCATAGTTATCCCACAAGAGGCAGCCTTAATGTTAGAATTGAGAGCAATCAATATACAAGCTTTCAGAAAAATTGGAAATACGTGTCGGTAAAGCTACTCAATGAACTTGATGTCGACGTTCGAACGTTCCACAATTCAAGACTCACTTGAGGGATTTGCTAATAGAAAGGTGCCTGTAATCTGTGAGAGTTTTTTGTCTGAGTCCAACGCTTCCTGTGATATATTGTTAATGTTTTGGTTGGTAGGCCTGATCTGCCTGTGTTGGTTGTTAGAAAAATCGTCTATTAGTTTTTTGAAGTTTAAGTGGTTTTTCATGACTAAAGTGTTTCAAGTTGAGTTATTACGTAAAGGTGTGAATCTGGCGAGTCACTGAGTGTATAGTCTTCAAAATTGACATCTATTTATTGTTTTGATGATATTGTCAAATTAAGGTAACCTCAATATCAACACTGTGCAAGTGTCCAGTTGTTGGAGAATCTTTTTCGCGCGGGAATGAGCCAGCTGTTCTAGCGCTGTTTTTCGTGTTTTGCTATTAATCTGTTGAAGGATCGAGACTTAGTGAATGGACAAGTATCATGTCGATGTTTGACGTTTGGTTGTTCTGCTTCTATGAAAACGAACAGTGCTATTAATAAAGTTATGGGAGCTTCAGGTACCCATAATCATTCAGTTTCGGATATCAACACAGGGTCACGAGTTTCAAACATTGATACTACTCCCTCAAAATCACCAAATAAGATAATTGAGTTGTTATCGACTCCAAAATCAGGAGAGATGGGTGTTAATACACATAACATTAGAACCGTTGGAGATAATGAGACTCCAAAATCGCGAGAGATGGGTGTTAATACACCCAACATTAGAACTGTTAGGGATAACGAAACTTGCAGTATACGTGATTTAGAGCTCTTACAACAAAGAGATGACCTTATAAATATGGTGAGAGATTTGAAATTAGAAATAGAACAGTTGAAATCTGAAATTCAGAGTCAGAGTGAGGATTCGAATCAATTAATTAGGTCACTTGAGTACAAAAATGAATCTCTATTAGAAAGAGTGCAGTCAATGTCTACTTCTATTGAAGCATTGGAGGCGGATAACTTAGATTTAAGAAATGAGAGAGTTGTGGAGCGAGGAGAGACTAATAAATGGAGGACCCTACATGATAAATTGTACGTTGAGTCGGGAAAGTATGAAGAAACACAGTCAAACGGTGAAATCCCTAATTGTTGTAATAGGAGGTCGTCTAATCGAAAGACCAAGAATCAATCCGGACAATCTAATGCTAGTGTCACTTGTGAGGTTAAAATACATCATTACGCTGATAGTCAAGGGAGAAATGTCTGCAGAGAGTTCATGAAGAATAACAGCTACAATTTCACCTCTTTTGTAAAGCCGGGTGCGAAGTTCCGGGATGTCTTACCCACTAACATTGATAGCTTTGGTGCAAAGGACTTTGTCATAATTCAAGCCGGCTTAAATGATGTAAGCAAGAATGAGGCTGACGATGTTCTAATAGAGTTGCGACGGAGTTTGGCGGCACTGTATAGGACAAATGTTCTTGTTTTTTCAATTCCTCTTCGGTACGACCTGGCAGACTGGTACTGCGTCAACGTCGCAATTAAGGAAACTGATAGGTCAATGTTGAAAATATGTAGCCTGTATCCACACGTAAAATTCATGGACATTAGTAACCTAGGACGAAGATTTTTCACACGTCATGGATTGCACTTGAATGGTTTTGGAAAAGCGTATATAGGTGATAGGATTGTTAAGTATGTAGAGGAGTATTTTTCATATTTGAGCTCATTTCCTCCCATTACTCTTCCACTTAATTATTTTTTAGAAGAGTAGATGGGTAAAAATTTTATTCGAATTACACTTCTGTTGATAGACATTCTGTGATTGGTGTTTGTTCTGATCAAATCAATTTAGATGCTCAATGTGATAAGAATAATTTTACACAACCCTTTTGTAATGAACAGAATAATAGAATTGAAAAAATTAGAATGGGTTTCATTAATATGCAGGGTTTAATAAGTAAGGAGGACTTGTTAAATGAGTTTGCTATTGATAACAGTATTGTTACTATTTTTGTAAGTGAACATTGGTGTAGAGAGTCTCAACTGTCTTTTTTAAAACTAGATTATTATTTTCTTTGTAATAGTTTTTATAGAACAATTCACATTCGAGGTGGAGTGGCAATCTTTATAAAAAAATCAGTTAAGGATTTTGACCATTTGAATGTAGATTTTCTTTGCAGGGAGTTGGACTTTGAAGCCACATGTTTTGTCAATCGTGTTTCCAAATTGATAATTACATCAATTTATAGATCTCCTAATGGTAAAAGTAGAGTTTTCCTGGAACAATTGGAAGAACTGTTCAACTTCTTGCATGGGCTAGCATTTAAAAACTATAATTTATTCGTAGGTGGAGATGTGAACTCGGATTTTGACTTGAATAGAGATAGACGTAGCTCTTTAGAGCTGAAAAACTTATTAAGGCAATTCAACATGACATTCACAAATGTCGTAAATACAAGAGATAATGCTTGTCTTGATAATATATTTACTAATATTAGGAGTAGTGTTGCTTCAAATAAGGTTCTTCCTTTCCCGTACTCGGATCATGATTTTCTGACCATTGAATCTGTTGAGCTTGCACATAGTAGTAATGTTAAAAAATATAATACCGAATCAAAGCTTGTACAAACAAGACCTATGACTGCTGACAAAATAAATACATTTAGAAATTCGTTGTATAGTACTGACTGGTCTGATATATATAGTAAAAAAGAACCAGCTAATGATTTGTTTTCATATTTCTTTTCTAAATTCTTAAGAATATTCAACTAATACATTCCTGAAAGAGCTTGTAAAGTTTCCTACAATAGAGGCAAGCAGAATAAGAAAAACAGTTGTTACAGTTCACAGTTGGCAGCCCTAAAGCAGCGAATGTTTTTACTAATGAGTCTAAATGATAAGTTCAAAACTGCCGAAACAAAATCTGCTTATATAGAATGTAGAAATAGGTATAAGAAATCAATAAGAGAAGCAAAAAAAAAAATCTTTAACACTGAATACATTGAAAAATCAAAAAACAGGTGTCAGGCTGCATGGAAAATTATAAACACAGTTGCTGATAATAATGTTAATGCTAGAAAGAGTGCTCCTCTGCGTCTAGATGTTCTAAACAATTATTTTATTCAGTCTGTTAAAGATATTCAAGACTCATTGAATGGACCAGGTAGATTGTCATTGGATCTAGAATCTGTTAAGGGACCCAGTTTGACTGCTAACTTTAATTTCTGTGAAGTGCTCCCTGAACAAGTGTCAGACATTGTCGAAGGTTTTAAATCTTCTAATAGCTGTGATATTCACGGCATGTCTGTCAACTTATTAAAGGAGGTGATAGATAGTTTTGTGAAGCCTCTTACACATATTCTAAATAAATGCTTAGCGGAAGGAGTATTTCCAGAGGAGCTCAAGAAGTCGAGGGTGGTGCCTATTTACAAAAAGGGTGATAGAGATTGTCCAAGTAGTTATAGACCAATATCTATTGTACCTGTTCTAGCAAAAATACTTGAAACTATAGTATATAATCAACTGTCTGAACATTTTGAGCGTTTAAATATCATAGCGCCTTCTCAATTTGGCTTTAGAAAAAATAAATCTACTGTAGATGCTCTTCTCAAATTAACCAAGAGTGAATTGCAAGCACTTGAACAGGGAAACTATGCTCTGGCCACCTTCTGTGACATAAATAAGGGATTCGACTGTGTTGATCATACGATTCTTCTGGAAAAGATGAGCTATTATGGAACAGGTCAGAATGCTCTCAAATTTTTAAAGTCCTACCTAATGAATCGTAGTCAACTAGTAACTGTAGGTAGCATTAGCAACAAGTCGTCGTTGTTGAAGGTTGAGTCGGGTGTGCCACAAGGCTCGATACTTGGTCCTTTCTTATTTTTGGTTGCGATCAATGATATTTCAGCTTTCGTTAAGACTGATACAATTTTGTATGCAGATGATACCACTTTCTTCAACCTGAACAGTGATCTGAACATTCTGAGCCAGGAAAACAACACACTATGGAAAAAGCATCTCTATGGTTCAATGCAAATAGCTTTGTTCTTAATAACAGTAAAACTGAACAACTTAATTTTAATTTAAAAAGAGGACCTCCAGTGAATAATCCAGCAAGGGTGAAATTTTTAGGGATTCATATGGACTCAAAGCTCACATGGGAGCCACATATCAAATATGTCAGCTCAAAGCTTAGCAGAGTAATTCATTTGCTCAGAAGTCTATCCGGTGTAGTACCTATGAAATATTTAAGAACGGCCTATTTTTCTTTCTTTCATAGTATAATATCTCATCCTTTGGGGTAATGCTTCTCAGATCAATGATGTTCTACTCATTCAAAAGAAAGCTTTAAGAATTATAACTAACTCATCATATCTTGAGCATTGCAAACCATTGCTCATTAATAAAAAAATTCCAACTGTGATAAACTTGTATGTATATTATGTCCTCATTTATACCCATAAGAACCTATCCTGTCTGCAGTTAAGAAGTGATGTTCATTCAATTAACACTAGGTACAGAAATCGCATTGATATACAGCACCAAAGACTGACAAAATCTCTTAATAGTTTTGAGATCACAGGACAAAAACTAATCAACAAACTTCCTTCCCATTTACATAATGTGTCACAAAATATATTTAAACAAAAGATATATAGTTGGCTAGTATTAAATCCGTTTTATAAATTGACTGAATTCGATGAGTGCCTAGTAAATATATGTTGGTAAATAATTAGTACCTGTCTATAAGTGTTGGTTAGTCTGATTATCTTGTTATCTAAATTCAACTTCTCTTCATCACTCAACTGTGATACTATAGTAGAAACGTCCAAATGTATTTATTGTTGTTGTTATTCTATTTGTTAATATTAACCATCATTACATGAGCATTGTGTAGAAGTGTGTGACTTGAACTTATCGTTGTCATGTATATATATTGACGTTGTCTATGCTGTAAAGGCTTTTCGACAATAAAATTTTATTTGTTGTTAGGCGTCTTGGTGTCTGCTATTATATTATATTGTATTATTTTCACTGTTACTAATTGTATTGTCAGTCTTTGTAAAAGCTATTGGAGAAAATGACGTTGTTTGTAACATTTTTATGTTTCTTGACAATAAAAAATTGATTGATTGGAGATTCTAAATTTGATTATTTGGAAATGTCAAAATTCTGTATGTAGCAGGGGTTACAATAATAGAAGTGACGGACGAGATAAATCTTTTAAATGCTGGGGAATACAGATAAATTTAGCAAGTTCCAACTTCCAAGTGTGAAAAAAGTTTATTTAGGCTCAACGGATAACTGGGGATTACCCATTTCTAATGAGCGTAAGTTTTAATAATATCTAACAAAAATCAGAATTATGGATATTTTTATAAGTACTGTATTTTATTTTTATACCTAGAGACGTCTAGAATAATGGATATGGATGGAAATTCTTCTGATTTTTGATTTGACAACCAAATTTAAAGTTTTTCTTTATAAGGTGGTGTTTAGGCCTATATAGAGGGAGTAAACCATTTCTTAATTAAATCGATTCATGTATGTTGTGTTTTATAATTTCTGAAATCTACATTTGAATTTAAAAAATCAGAAGAAACTCATGCATTTAGTAAGATTGATATGAGTACAAGCATAAAAATATAAAAAATAGATTTCAAATTCACCTTTAATATTTTAAGAAACAGCAGAGTATGAACAAATTATTCCTTGAACTTCCATTCCTGTCTGCACATAGGACATTGATGATGCACCTGTTGAGAATTCAGCCACTTCATGATGCAATGAATATGGAAACAATGAGAGCATTGACCCCAAACTGTAAAAACAAGGAAAAAAAATAAATATTACAAAAGTAGAATATGTAAACAAACTTTCATCAAGTTAACTGGAAAAATGTTCAAACTTCCTGATGCTTCAATTCTTATTATTGTTATAATTTTTGTTCAATTAAATACAGTAAAGCTTAAAAAGTTGAGGTTCACATTGAATCGAATCAATTATAGATATTGATCGATAATACATTATACATATAAAATTTGTATGCGTTATATAAAACTACACAATGAAAAACACAGTTTGGTAAAGAATTTCCAGTCCCTTCTTTTGTTTGATGAAATATAGCCTACAGTAGGCTATAATAACTGTACGGAGTTATGACTTACTATTATCCTCTGTCATTTAAACTTAATCAATTTTTATTCGTAATGACCTCTTTTGCAATAATTGTGGTATTCCTAGAACTTTCGCACGACTTCTTGAATAGCGAGATTCACTTTTAACTGACAACAATCCTCAGAAAACAATACTGACATTTTAAAGTGAAACTTCTCTATAGATTGTCGACACGACATGTAGGTATTGCACCAATCTCGTTCACAATTCCTTGTTCAAGAGCTTTTTGTAATTTATTTAATAATTTCTGTTAAATTGAATACAGAAGAAAGCTCATAAAGTTGAGATAGACATTGGAGCGAATGATCAATATTATGCAGTATATAAAGTTTGTAGTTTCATTGGCTTCAATGGTTGTAGATGGATCTAATCAACACATTTTTGTTCTCATGTAATAAACTATATATATATATAATATTCAAGTGACCCCACACAGGTTAGCCTATACGGAACAAAGATTAAAATCACATAACAATAATGTAATTGGGTTTTTGGGATCTAATAGTTTATTCAATAAAAATTATTTTAATAATGAAGTACTAGACATAAATCGGTAGCTGAAACTTAATTTTTCTCGCCAATTCAGCTGCACGATTCACCTATGTGAATCGCGAGTCAATAGAATAGAATCAACCCCGACGACAAAGACCAAGCCAGGTTCACTTTGAGGAGCAGTCAAACCAGATCTCTAGTCACGATTGAGGAAAGAAGTATGAAGTATGAAACGAATGTCTTACCCGGCACAGATTACTTTCTAATAGGATAGCGTACATGATAGCAGACTTTTCGACCTATTAGGCCACCCCCCAGCATTGCAATTTGAATTGTTCTCACAAAAATACAGAAGAATAGAGAATTTCACATTATTTCAAAAATATTATGAACAAGAATAGTGTCTTAATAATAAGCAGACAAGCAAACATTCAAAGTCTTTCCAAACATTTCCAAGATTTATCAAATCAGAACAAATGTTTTCCTGTCAGGATAAATATAAAATTATGTTAAACTAAGTATAACATGTCAAGGTTAATACTAAAAACAAATTACACTGTTCAATAAATATGGTAGACTAACACATGTTATTGCTACCAAAATTCTACAAATTAAAATAATAATATTTAGTAGGAAAATTTGAAAACTATAAAATGTATTATTCTTCAACAACACTTTGAAAGGGCGAAAGTGATTGATCGTGTCGCTTTTTAAAACAAATCTACTAAGAAATCAGTATTTGTATCAGATGAATCTTTGCTCAATTGTTGAATGATGTGAGGAGTTTGGGAGTGAGGGGAGGCATGGTCAATAATTATAGAGATGCGTGGAGGTTGGCAGTTGCGGAGGCCAAGGCTCACCATGGGCTGTAGCGCCATATAAGAAGATCTATGCTTAATTAAAATTATTTTTACCCACCTAAAGGACAGTCATCTCCGGGAAGTTTGCAATCGGGACAACATCCGTCGAACGATAAACGGCAAATACCGCAGGTATCATCATTGGCCACCCATCTCCAAGTAGCTACACCGGTCCAGCCTGAAATTCATAAAATTTTACAAAAATTCATTCACCGATTTATAAACGATTATTTAACTACTATAATGAAAATTAGTATTTATGTAGACAAATCGACTAATTATACATTAATCTCAACTTAACTTGGCAAGCCTAGAGCGTCGCAATTAATCAGGCATGGGTTTGATTCTCATTTCATCATTCATTTATTTGCTATATTTTTGAAAAATGATCTGACTGGATTCGAAGTTGATTATTTAATTGAACTGTCAGTACAGCGTGTCTGTGAGATCTCAGCAGTTCAAATAGATGAGCTTAATGTCATCTGTATCGAGGTGTACAGAGTACCTGATGATAGTAATTTGGATAATTTCTTTGAAATTATGTTCAACTTGCTTGATAGGCTTAATAATAGGAATAAATCAAATGCTTCTGTAATCCTTTGCGGTGATTTTAATATTGATATTATGACCAATTCTACCTTCAAGATGGTGTTTCAAAATTTGTTACTTAGTTTTAATCTCAAATTATTAATTAATGAAGTTACCAGACCAGCCTCCACATTGTTTGGTTTAGGCTCATGTATCGACAATGTTGCCACTTCTATTCATGTAGATAGAATAGTTTCAACATCAGTCAAACCTATGTTAGTGTCTGACCATTTTGCCATAATTTTCAAGTGTTCATTAGATTTAAGCTCCCATAAGACTGTTGTTTATGCTGATCATAAACCCAATAGAGTTATTCGTCATATATGTAATACTAATGTTATCCATTTTGAATCTTTACTGGCTGTAGTAAATTGGCTGTTTATTTTTTCATTTGATTCCATTGATGATAAATTTGCCCATTTCCATGAAATTTTTGTTGGTATTGTGGACTGTGTTTTTCCATTGAAGAATGTTTCCAGAAGAACTTTTTCACATAAGTTAAAATGGTATAACAACGAATTAAGACAAATGAAAGAATTCTGTTTAATGTTGTATGAATTGTATAGAAGCATTGGTTTGCTCAATTATAGAATAAGTTTTAATAACTGTAAAAAACTTTTTAGAAAAATGGTGAAAGAAGCCAAACGTAATTACAATAATAATCGTATCCTTCAGGCTACTGTAAAACCCAAGATATTGTGGTCTATAGTAAGAGAGAATATGAACAAGAATGATGTATCGAAGTGTATTGACAGTGATGGTCACACTCCAGATGGTTTTAATAATTTCTTTTTAGACAATGTTAATCGTATTGTCCAGAGTGTTCCTCCTGCGCATTACAGTGTAGCACATTATCTTGATAAGTTTAAAAATTCTGTACCTGATGCTGTTAATAGTTCTTTTGTTTTCCACCATACTAGTGTTGAACAGGTTCATAACACCATTTTATCTTTAAAAAATAGTTCCTGTCTTGATGTTTTTAATCTTAATTCTTTTATTGTTAAACTTGCTTCTCCTTCTATTTGTGAAATTTTGTGTTGCTTATTTAATGATTGAATTGATGAGGGGATATTTCCTAAATGCCTCAAATACTCTAAGGTAATTCCCTTGTTTAAAAAGGGCTCTACTTCTGATTATAATAATTTCAGACCCATTTCTATAATTCCTATTTTCTCCAAATTTTTGAGAATATTTTATATGAGCAAATGATTGAATACTTTGAAAAAAATAATCTTTTCAGTGATAGTCAATATGGGTTTAGACCTTTTAGAGGAACTGGAATGGCTATCTCTGAATTTATGAAGCACTGCATGTATTCTATTGATGAGAGAAATAGGGTTACGGGCAGTTTCTTTGATATGTCTAAGACGTTTGATACTATTAAGCATGATATCTTATTGCAGAAACTGAGGTTTTATGGCTTTGATAATAATGCAGTCAATCTGATTTCCTCTTACCTACATGATAGATTTCAGGCAGTCTTTTATAACAACTGCTTCTCAAAATTTTGTGAAGTGAGATTTGGTGTCCCTCAAGGTTCTACACTGGGCCCACTTCTTTTTATTATTTATGTTAATGATCTTCCAGCTGCCATAAGCAATGATTTTGTTAAGTCATTCATGTTTGCTGATGACTTGGCTATTCAGACCAAATGTAATAATTTGATTACTCTCAAAATTGTGTTAATTTAATTGTTGAAGACTGGTCTGCTGCAAATTCACTCTGTCTTAACAAGGACAAAACCCAAATGTTGGATTTTGGCTTCACTTCTAGTAGTGACAATACAAAATTTTTGGGCATCACATTGCAGAATAATCTTAAGTGGGAGACTCATGTAAACTTATTATTTAAGAGAGTATCTAAAGGTTTATTTTTATTGAACCGTTTGAAATTCTTTGTTAACCCAGTTGTACTAATTACTGTCTATTATGCATATGTTCATAGCCATTTGTCTTATGGTATTGTTGCCTGGGGGAATGACACTAACGTTAAGAGACTGTTTTGCAGAAGCGTGCAATAAGAGTGATTGCTCATGTCCATGGTCGAACACATTGTAAACCTCTATTCCAACAAATGAAAATATTAACTGTCTCTGCTATCTATGCTTTTGAGTGTTTAATGTATATAAAGAAGAATCTGGCATTTATTCCTTTGAATAATACTGTTCATAATCATTTTACTAGGAATGCGTCTGTTCTCAGAGTGAATCAATGTAATTATTCATACACACTTAATGGTTTTATTGAGTATGGCATCAGACTGTTTAATAATTTACCTGATAACATTAAATGTCTAGAGACTAAATGTATTAAGAATAGAATAAAAACTTTCCTTGTTGAAAAATGTCCATACAATAAAAATGAACTGTTAGATAATATGTGATACATAATCTGTGATCTTATGACTGTTTTAACTCATCTGTTTTATATATGTTTTGAATTGTAACAATGATATAACTTGAATGGCCGTTTTTATATTTTGTATTCTCAGTGAGCTGTGTCTTATGTTAATATTTTTGTTTGAAAAATCTGAGAGAAATATACTTAAATTTCTGATGTACAGTATCATCCTAATCCAAAACTATCATTTCACATAATTATCAAATATTTTTTTATAAATACATTAGTTAGGCCTATAAGTTCAAAATATATGGTTCAGATAGAAATAGAAGTATATTATTAACAATTGCCAGGCCAGATACCTGAGTCCAAAACTCAGAAGGTACTGTATTCTACTGCTATGTTTATAAAAATATGAAATACAAACTCACTTCTGATTTTAACCTTCATATTGATGATACCTTCATATTTGCACAAAATACAAAATAAAATTAGAATGCAATGCTTTATGACAAATTTTATTAATCTAAATTTTAAACGTCTATTGGGTATTTATTAACCTAACTTTAGGAAAAATAAAATTCACACAAGGCCTTTTTGATTTTATGTATGACGAACATAAAACAGTGAACTCTATACTAACTGGAAGGGGCTATCCAATGCCAAGTTACAGCCAAAAGTGTGTAAGACGGAGTGAGTGAGATAGGCCTACCGTGTGGGATTCCCTTCTCTCTCGCACTCATACATTTAAACAGGTTGTTGCAGCTCTTGAGTACGATTTTTCATTTTTAAAGTTGAAAAACGGATTTGAATGAGTATTAGGGCTATCAGTATTAGATCACAACCTTTTCTCTTAAATATTGTGATGTATTTGTCGTAAAATGCGTAGAATTGAATAAAAATACGACCGAGAAATGGTGATGTATTGTGTTGCATTTGGATGCAAGAATGGGCATGTTGAAGGAAATGAAATACCATTTCACAGGTAAGTCAAACATTTTTAGTCTATTAATTAATTTGAAGAAACCTTTTTGTTTTACATACATTTCCAATACTTTTTTCTATATTGATCAATTTATTTGACCAAAAATAAAACAACAAATTTGGTTATATTCCTAGTATATGATGATAGTTTCTATGCTAATTGAAAATTTAGGCCTACTTTATAGCATCTAAAATAAAGAAACATAGTTGAAGAACAAATAATTCCTTATTAAAAAAGAATAAATACAAATGATTAATAGTTCTGTGTTATCATCATGAGATGACATAATTTATTTTAGGTACGGTACCTACTTTTATTTTAAAAAAATATGATATTGCTATCAGCTGAATTGTGATTAATTTTTGAAACCTTTCCGTTTCAAATTAATAAATAATCGTTCAATTTACAATATTATAATAATTATTTAACATATTTTACTGTTTGCTTATCATATGGTCATAATTATAATACAATAATTAATATAAATTACAACACACAAGGACTCTTATGTTGGCAGTGCCGAATATTACATTGATAATTATTGTTGTGCAAGTTACAATAAATGTCTATTTGTATGTAATTGTATATTGCATACTGTAGTGACTGTAAAGTACAAATATTTGTATGTGATTTTTGGCAATAAATTTAATTCAAGTCAAATGTTTCTTCATAGATTTCTTTGCATCATTTCTGAAACTCCCACACTTACATGATTTGAAATGTTATCAGAATACCTAGTATATTGCTATCATTGATATTCAATAATCCTGTGTTATTGAATTATCATGAGTCCACATAATTAATTTTATTTACCTACTTTTATTTTAAAAAATATGAAATTGTTATCAGCTGAATTGTAATTAATTTTTGGAAACTTTTAATAGCAAATTGTTCATTTTACTCTGGTAATTATGTAGCATATTTTACTGTTTGCTTATCATAGTTAGACTATATAATATAATAAAATGTTTCTTTTTTATTTGCTTCATTTCTGAAACTCCCACTCTTACAAATGATTTGAAATCACACCAATGCACACCTACATATTCTACATTCATAGCCTGCTGTAAGTATGTCTATATTATTAAATTGAGATATTTTCTTAAACAATAAATCATAAATCTTTCCTTTAACAATAAATCATATAATCCAAAAAACAATAGTATATCCTATCAAAATAAACATAAGACTGTGTTTAATAGTTTCAATTAAACACAGCCCTCCTTTGGTCTGTGTACGAACAAAATTTGGGATTGGAATAATAAGGACTATAAGCCTGTTTTTTCATTCCCAATCATTTCATGACAGTTTATATTTGTCCTTGTTAAATAGATAAAAATAAATAAATGATACGCTTCTCTGAAATCTGGCCCAAAGTTATTCC
Source organism: Nilaparvata lugens (assembly GCF_014356525.2). Taxonomy (NCBI): domain Eukaryota; kingdom Metazoa; phylum Arthropoda; class Insecta; order Hemiptera; family Delphacidae; genus Nilaparvata; species Nilaparvata lugens. The sequence goes on from NC_052508.1 coordinate 18,425,151, forward strand.
CTTGCTTGTGAAAAGTTGACAATACTAAAACTGGGTCGCATGAATTGGGAATATCTGGAACTCAAAATATCTTGCAGCTGGCCGGAATTGGAAATATAATTATGGAACTCCGAATATGTTGACAGTCGGAACTCCGAATATCGTGCAGACCGGCGGAACTCATAATATCTTGTCAGCTGGTGGAATTGGAAGTATGTGGAATTGGAAATATATCGAATTCACAATATCGATCGTTATTAGCGAGACTGTTAGATGCGGGATGAAACAAATTTATCGCAAAACAAATGAAGGGTTCTATAGTTAACCTAAAATAAATTTATCAACACATCAACAGTCGTCAGTCTTGTTTGTTGAAACAGATAACAGAGTTTTGAAAGCTTGCATGATATGTATGAATATGATGAATATAATGAATATAATTGAAAAAGAACGACAGACCAGGTCCAAAAGTATTCTATTCCCAAATTTTGATGATGAAAAACAAGTCCAAAAATATCAGCCAAGTTGTTTCTACTGTTTAAAGTTCAAGTCCAATATTTCCATTCAAAATTAATATATAATGAGCTATGAATTACCCTAAGTGGGCTAATTATCCATATCATTCCAGAAAATAAGTCAGACTTGAACCATTTCTCAATAACAAACACATTACCAGTACTCCCACTTTGGCACTAATATTCTGAGTTCCAGATATTTCCAATTCCGCCATCTGACAAACAAATAATTTGAGTTCCAGATACTCCTAATTCCGCCTAGCAACATATTTTGAGTTCCAGATATTTCCAATTCCACTGTCTGACAAATATTTGGAGTTCCACCCAGTAACAGTTTTCAAGCATAGGACATTTAACATTGATATTTTGAGTTCCAGATATTTCCAATTCCGCGGCCCCCTAAAACTGATGCAGTCACAAATGAAAAAAATCTTTTCTTTATTCATATTCAACCTATTTCATTATTTTCGCTCTCAGAAAGTTAAGAATGAACTGCTTGATAAAGGAAAAATAACGCTTCCATGGAATAAGACATACAATATAGAATTAAAAGAGAAATTGAAACTGTGCAATGTATTTTTCCATAAGAGCCAATGTGTTACAAAATGACGAATCCCACAGCAATGCGGGTTGCCTATCTTTACCAGCTGCCTCACTTTCTTTATGTTGCTAGTCCATTCCAGTTAGTATAGAGTGCAGTGGGCTATAATCATCTACAGGGGAACATGAGAAACGCCCGACAGCGCGCTCGTGGTGAAGATGTGTAATCGTCATACGAGACAAAGGCTGAGCGGCTATTATTTGAAAGTAAAAATACCTCACTTGCAATGCACTTATTTTAAAAATTATTCGACTGGGAAGGAAATGAAAAATACCTTTGAACTTCAAAGAAGATTAAGTGATACTAGTTGCAATATAGAATATTATAATACTGCATTCAATAAAAATCATAATATTCATTGATTTCCTGAATGAAGTGGACTTCTTCAGGCTTTATAGTGTTGAAATGATTGAGTGAATAATTCTGTTATTTTTATTACTTACATACTTTGTTGATTGACATAGCAAGATTGCAAAGATTTTTTTATGGAGGGTTGATTATACATGGAATTACATAATTTTCTATGTTGGAACAATGTTCTATCATGTATTACCATACATTGTTTCAGACATCCTACCCTAAAACAGGTTCATGTTTTAATGTTTTTCATTGGACCATATTTATTGATCCACATGTAGCTCAGAATGAATTATAGTAAGGTCCACGTTATAATGGCAGTATATGAACCCTTTAACCAGGTTGTTTGCTTTGTTCTGATTTTCTGCAAACCTCTTTCTTGTCAAGATAAAACGCAGTCAATCATATTCAGCCTCAGAAATGGGGGTGAGCATGATTTTTCCCTGGTGAAACTGCTTGGGTTTAGATAGGAAGCTGTCTTGAACTGTCCACAATGAGGCAGTCTGTTGCAGGCTGAGCAGGGTGATTTTCCTGCTAAAAAAATCGAATTCCTGTGTTCCTGCATCCTATATTGAGGTCTGCTATTTCTGTTTTTTCCAGAGCCTCACTTTCTGAGTCCTGTATAGCCTCACTTATTGAGTTGGAGCCACAGATGTGTCATGAGTGTTGCTCATTCAGAAGATGGCTTTGAGGATCCTTTGTGGTGCTGAGCGACTTGTCCAATGTCGTCCCCGCTTTGTGAGAGAGAAGATCCCCAGTCTTCTCTCTCTATGTATTTCAGTCTCCCTGCAGAACACATGCAAATGTGGTGGAGCTTATAACGAGGCAGAATATATACCCACATTTGACTAGAGGGAGACAGAGGCTGGACGAGCCCTACCAAAGACTGAGCAGGACTCAGTGCTATGTCCATTATATATCTGTCAGGCTCTTCAACAAGCTGCCTGTGATGGCTAGGAATCTGCCCGCCAGCACATTTTGGAGGGCTTTGAAAGGTTTATTATTTGATAAGCCTCTGGCCTATTATTGGTAGGTCAGCTGGCCTACTTGTTCTTTTTGTGTTTTCATGATGTGTCTGGAGGTTTTATGCCACCTGATGGACTTAACATAAAATAAAAAGCATCTTATAGCCAAAGTTAGAAAGGTCCCCACCAGTCTGAGTTGAGACATCCAGTCTGGTAGCATGAAGAATGTTGTAATGGTGTATGTCACTTCTTCTTGGCAGCTGTTCTTGGGTCTTCTTGGACAGCAGTGATCCAGGTATTTTGTGAAAGTCATCAAACTTAGTGCTCTCTTCTGGAATATATTCAGCAGGAACATGCTTCCAAACAAGCACTTCATGCATCAATTGGTTGTGGCAATCACGAGGTAGATCTGGTCAACTTCATGTCTCATCCATCTTGGAAGGTGATGATCCTCTCTTGCCTGAGTCTCCTCTCAGGTTTCTTCATTTAAGGCCTTCTAGTATGAATCATGAATGATATGATGAGCATTTTCAGGATCAATAAGGCCACCTACAGCCAGAATGCCTATGGAATCTCAGCATGTGTGCTAAAGAGTATAATGAGTGTGATAGCAGAATCACTGTTGCTGTTAGTTAACTCTTGTTTTGGAGATGATATCTTATTTCCTGAGTGTCTAAAAATCTCAAAGATTCTAAGAAACCTGAAGTCCTTGGTTGTGTCAGACCAACAGTATCCATTGTGACAAACATAAGTCAAACCATTGACATGGCCATGATGTTACAGATGAGCAATCACCCAGAGAAAAATGACTTGTTGGGGGATTTGCAGCATGATTCCAGAAGAGGTGACCACCACAGCTGCACTCTGCTTTCAAATTATGGTTTTTCTGGCAAAGCATGAGGCTTGGTGACAGATTATCTGATGGACTGCAAGCAAATTGTTCCTTTGATCAGAACCACCTGAAAAGTGGAGCAGGTGCCTTGTGATGTACCACAAGGATTCTTATTGTACCTTTGCTCTTCATGGTCATGCATCCTGATAAATAATCCGAGATTGCAGAATTCAAACTTGCTGTTTGTAGGTGATACATTATTATTTGTGGAAGTAGTGGACCAACAGGAACAAGAACAAGGGTGCAGCAATTCTTCTCAAAAGCAATAAGTGACTGGTTTGTTGCAAACAAGCTACTTCTCAATAAAGGAAAACCCCAGGAATTGATGACCACTCTTGACAGCACAAATCACTATTAATTTTGTCAGTAACCTCCTTGGATTTGGCATTGACTCAAAGGCATTATCACTTGGTGTGACAAGAGGGCCACACATTCTTGGAGTGTATTGGAAGTTGTCCTCTTTATTATCTTTAATGCTGCCACCATATGATATTGTTGGTGTGTGGTATATTGACCATTGTGTTATGAACAGTTCCATATTCATTCCATTCCTTCTTCTACATTCATTACTGGATGGATGACATGAAAAAAACAAGATGACAGTTCAAACGTTATAGGCTAAACTGACACATATGTGACTCAGGTCGAGAAGAGACTCAATTCTAGTTAACAGTTAATTCACTAGCAAAGGTATTTGAGAAGATTATTTTCAAGAGGGTCCAAGGCGAAGTCGGTCCTAAGGTTTCCATCTTCCAACATGGATTCCTAAAGAGGAGGTCCACTATCTCCAATTTACTGGATGTGCTTCACAGATGAACTATCTCAAGTTCTGGATAGAGAGGGTAGAGTGAACACAATTTATGTAGACTTCACCAAAGCTTTTGATAAACTGAGTCACAATATATTGATCCAAAAGTTGCATAAAATTGGACTCAGTTCACAGCTCATCAAATTGTTGGAAAATTACCTCAATGGTAGGAAACAGTGTATTTCGATCAATGGGCAGGAGTCTGATTATTATTGCACCTATACAGGAGTACCTCAGGGATTAAACCTTTATCCATTATTGTTTGTTTGTTTCATCAATGATCTGCCACATGTCTTTTTACATTCTAAATGCTTGCTGTTTGTTTGCAGATGATGTGAAAGTGAACCGTGAGATACAACATACAGCGGACAGAGATAAGTTGCAGGTCTGGTACATGAACAACAAGTACTGATAAGTGTAAAGTAATCTCGTTCACTAGGCGGAGGGGTACTGTCAGTGATAGGAACATGATGAACCAAAATGAGCTGGAAAGAGTGTGCAAAATGAAAAATTTAAAAGTAATATTCGACTCTGAACTTAGATTTTCAGATCACGTGGATGGTCTAAAAAGTAAATCTAGTCAGCTGATGAGTTTTATAATGAGAACTTGTGTTGATTACAAAAGTGAGAATACACCGACATTATCCTGTTCAAAGTTATAATTCGCAGTATTCTTGACTATGCAGCAATTGTTTGGGATCCCTATGTGAACCTTATTTCTAGTCAACTGGAGTCAGTGCAAAACAAATTTCTTCGTCTCCTATACTACAAGAAATTTTAAAGTCTGGTTTCCATATGATCGACCCAGTAGTGAATTAAGAGAGCTGTTCAGGGTTCCTTCTGATTTCTCTCCTGTTTCTGCATTCGTTATTGCATGATAAGATTGAAAGCATCCATCTTTGTAACCTGATCATGTTGCATGTGCCTTCAACAACACATCCAAGAAGACATTGTCTGTTCTCTGTCGAAAGGTGCCGAACTATGGTAGGGTACTTTTCTCCAATTAATAGAACAACTGGATTGTATAATATGTACAGTGAGGATTTGTATGTATTTCATGTTGGTCAGTCAAGCTTTAAACATAAATGTGAATACCTTCTGTATAATGTGCACATTCAAATCTCTTGTGGACGGAGATATTAATCTGCTTATCAGCATGATCAATTTGCAAACTCAATTTAAAAACTCAATTTGCATCATCACTTGGTTCAATTAGTTTAATAGTTTAATTACTTTATCATTTTTTAAAATATTATAGTTTATTTATATAATTAATTATGCATGAGAATTTTCATGATATATTACTAGTAGTTCTGCGAACAGTACACCTCGCTCATGAATACAACTTTCAAATTAATGTGAAGGGCCATTATGAAAGTACAGTATATTGTGAAGATTAAGCAATGTCAACTATTATTTTTTCCATTGAAAATGCTAGTGACAATGTTTCCAGGGACATCAGACTTATAAATTTCTTTTGAGGAAGTACTTTCACATTGTCCCCATATTTACGATATTAAGCCATATTACAACTTTTTTAATAATTAATTATAAGATATTGGTCAACTGACGGAGAAATGGAATATGCAGTAGGCAATTTATACAATGAATCGTCTCACAGACGATAGTGAGAGAAAAAATGATTCTTTAAATAAGATGGGTTTGTAGGTGTCAATGACAGGAGGTTGCTAACTATGGTTTTAATTTTGATGAAAAGTGGTTCTAATGTTATGGCTTGTTATGATATGCAGAATGTTAAATGCTCACAACTCGGTTTCAACACAGAGAAGAAATTCCTTCTACTTAGTGGTTTCAGATCTCATACTAAAAAGGAAAACAAAAGCTGATAGTTTTCCAGAAACTATTCGTCTATGAAAAAGGGAAATTTCGTGTTGAAGAGGGAAAAAATTGTGCAGTCAAGTGACATGTTTTCTACAATTAATAAATACAGCACATTTTAAAGCGGCACTATTTCTATTATGAAAAATGAGAGCAAATGTTCTTACTTATATTTATTTTGAGAAAGATTTGCTCTAAACATATTGTAAATGCAATGATCTTTCATTTTGAAAAGAATAAAAATTGCTGCATCTTGCAAAATAACGATGTTAGATACGGATAAGTAATTTTCTAGAAGGAGGTTTGTCTGTGGTTTATCAAATTACAAAAAAAAACCGGAGGTCTTATCAAAAATCGTTACACATACGTTTCTGCGCCTTGTTTCAAAGAGCTTGTATACCAAATTTTATCCAAATCGGACAATAACTGCGACCGTTACTGCGGTACAAACAAACAAACAGACAAAAGCCAATCAAGTCCTAAGTAAGACCTCAGCTTCGCTTAGGTCAATAATTTATAGTATTTTGACATTATTATGATCTAAGTTCTGTTAAGGAGGCAGTTGTGGGTTTCGACCTGTTGTCACCAAAGAGATATTGTGAATAAATAAGAATAAGAATAAGAATGTTTATTTCGCCAAAATTACATAATAGTTACAAAACATGAATGATTTGGCACAGCCAGCAAAGTTAAACTTGTGCGTTAGCTGTGAGTTCATAAAGCAAACAGTACGAAGTAGCCTATAGCAATACTGAAAAATGGAAAAAAATATATACCTATGTAATAAAAATATTATAGTAATGCTTCTTATAAATAATACAATGATAAGAATTGAATAATTACGTGTTACAACCAATTATACGGTGATAACCAAAACAAGATCATACAGCCTACATTTAAATCTTCTAAATGCAAACTAATGAAGAAGAATACAATAAAAAATGAAATTTTCAGTTGTGAGCACATCCCAGTGCTTAATCAATTTTCATCAATAATACAAAAGATAGAAAGACATTCAAAACTCAAAAGAATCATGAATAGATTTATTAACATTTAGGTATTGTAAAATATATATTCTGCTCAACCCATACATTTATTTCCTTGATAAGTGCTTTAGTAATTTTTGAATTAATTAGTTTTATCGGAATTTTGTTTGAAAATATATTGCAAAGATAGGTGAATTGATGTCGACAAACTACCAGTTTTATTAAGTTGATATTGAAATTATTTAATGCTAATGAACGAGTTTGGTACGGTATATTTCTAATTTCTAGATTACTTTCTATTCTTATTTAAGTGCAAAACAATCCTAGTTACATACATCTGTCTTAGTGTGGGAACACTTAATTCTTCAAAAGTTTCTTGCTTGGGTATCGTCTTGGTTTACCCAGTGCTGCCTTATAAGATGCTTTTGTAGTGTGAAGACTTTATTTAAGTGACAATCATATGCACCACCCCAAGCTTCAATCGCATATTGAAACAGCGAGTGGGCATATTCAAAATAAATTGATCTTTTTACATCCAGGTCTTTCAATTGATTTACTTTGTAGAAACTATAAATAAGAAATTTAAGTTTAGAAGATAGGTAATTCATATGAGTATCCCATTTCAAATATCTATCCACCATCACTCCCAAATATTTTATAGAATTAACTTTTTCAATTTGTTGGCACAAACAGTTCAACCCAGTTCAAATGAATGAATAAATTCATAGATAAAAAAAATGAATAAATAAACTGAAATAGGAATAAATAAATGAATAAATAAACATATAAATGTTTTCCACTGACATAATAACATGGATCTCACTTTAGCTCTATAGTGAGGTCCATGTTATAATGGCAGTGTTTGATTAGCAATGGTATTGCTATCCTTGTCTATCATTCAAGAAAGCAGATAGCGCTAACTCTTCTTCTCTTTGATCGTCTTTTAACAATGTAGTATTAATAATTAAAAAAATATCTCATCATTATTATTATGAAATTATTGAAAAAAAATAATATCTTGCTTGGTAGAATGTAATTGATTATTTTAAACGAGAATGAACAGTTAATATTACATTAATAAAACTGTCTATAGAATGCATTGACAAGCCAGAGGATCGGAAACGTTGTTCTCCTACCTTTCTCTTCTGCCATTATAACGTGGACCTCACTATAAATGTAGGTATGCTTCCGGAAGCATTTGAAAGCGGTTAAGCTATACGATGGAAAATTCATCGATCAGCTTTTATTGTGTCCAGATAAAATACTCTGAAAAACTAGACAGGAATTTGATTGCTATTTCATTCTTGTGAATTATTTCTCACCCTACTCATCAATTTCAATCTATCATAATATTCCAGTCTTTCTTCATTATGGATGAATTATTAAATGAATGATATCAATATATTGTCACAGCCACCATGATAATATATGCAAACAAAAATTCGTTTCTCATTTCCCGCGCATGGCGTGCAATGCCGGACCAGAATTGCCTCTCTGAATATTGTTTTGCAATCTTGCATGTTTGTCTTTGTTGATTTGCCTATGCAAAAATAGTTGACTAAACTATTGGTTTTGCTAGTTGCTGTTGAAGTTATTAAACATAAAAATTATTCTTCAAAACTTCAAAGGTAAGGTGTTGCTTCATTTATAATTGGATATTTATTTTCATTTATGATGTTATGAGTAGTAAATTGTAAAAGAATAGATTTCCTACAACGCTAAGAGCATTTTTTACCACTGCTACTGATTATTGTGCTGGTTCTAGAAATTAGGTAAGTTCATAAAATTTTAGCATTGTTGCTCAGCCTTATTCTAGCTTTCTTTACTTTTGGCCTATAGTTAGCTTTACTTTAAATTTACTTGACAGATACTTACTTACTTCCGGTGTCTTCCTCGTGGTCCTAGGATTAGGAAATCGTTAACCCTCCAGTTAAGTTGAATTTTTATTCAATATGACATTGAAAGGTCATTTATACACCTTTTCTGAACTACTATATGTGATTATGTTCCCAATGAAGAAACTAGCTATGACCATATTGTACAAAGTTTAAAAATGTGAACTTTCATAAATCTGTGTCTAGAATTTTGTTCAATCTTTACTTTAGGCATCTAAAACTAATTTTTTCTTCATAGTAACAATTACTTCCAATTCACTATTCATTTCTTGAGCTAAATTTATTGGATTTACGTAATTTTTTGCAATGGGAATATGCAAGAAAATGATAAACTTATAATATGCAACATATAGACTCATTCCCGCTTTACAAAATATTGTTCAAATCATATTTATATGGCTCATTCTATTCATTTACAATGCAAATGACACTAAAGTAATAACATTGGTAGATAAAATAATAAGGTAGTCCTTGTGCTATTTTTTTTCTAAATTTATAGGTGACAAAGTCCAAAATAAGGTTAGAATTCCACGTGTACAATTTTTATAAAATTTTAGTCCAAGATAAACAAAAACTATAAATTTTGAATTTAGATGGCGCGAATTATAAATTGATTTAGCATTTTGTCATAAGAATGGGAAATGTCAGTTAGCCTAAAGTTACTATCAGTCGGATCAATTTCTCATAGGCTTACATGAATGAATTAAAAATTCAATTTCGAAAACCACTTCCCTATTCTCTCTATCAGGTCTAGGAAATCTGACTAATGTTTTCACACATTTTTCTGGAAGTGAATTTTATTTCTTTATCTCATAACATTTCTATCCTTGTCTCTCACCAAGTATAAATATGCAAAAGGAACGGCATCATCATCCCCTTCAACAATGTCCGAAATCTTATCATCAGCTCATAAGGTTGTTGAAGTGCTTCTTCTGCATTGAAATCTTGAATATTTTATACCCATCTTCTCCATCACCATCATTGTCATTTTCCACAGATATTTAGTACTCATGTGATGACTCTTCTTACTTGATACTTTATATTCTCCCACTGGAAGCGCGTATGCGCCGTGGTCGTCAGATTTTTTCATCATAATGTAGTGCTCAATCTCCTTGTGGTTCCTGGTGTCGGTCTGGTGAGATTCTTTCCTCAATGTATTCTTGTATACTATAATATGGTCTTGTTCTGAGGAATTTTTTCAGTTCATTTTTAAATTGACTCAAGTTTTCCAAGGTCTTCAATTCATTTGGCAAGCAGTTGTATATCCTAGCGCAGATATATTTTGGTCCATATTGGGTCAGTCTGGATCGTACCACTGTCACATGAGTGTCGTTTCTTCGTCTAGTGTTGTAGTGGTGATATTGCTGATTGCTCAAAAAAATATCTGGCTTCCTTCTAGTCATTGGACGGTGCCTGACGGTGGCATAGTGGTTCCCTGCTTTACCTCATCCAGGTGTCTCCGGTTGAATTTGTTAGGTGGCGCTACTTCAATGTTCCCAATTGGCTCTTTCTGAATAAAAAACGTCTGAGAGTGACATACTTTGGCCACTTTGTGCCATTCAGGATTACATCCTTTTGGTGAAATTCTACTCCTAGCTTAAAACTGCAATAAGACTCACTTTAACTGTCCAACTTTTCTGCGATAAAGCTTTGTTGAGGAAATTTATTGGACAGGAGTTTACATCCTCCACAGTTGTTTCATGTGGGAACAAAGCAAGGTGAAACCATGCTCTTTTATCACCAATCGGTGAAGTCTTCAGATTTGCATCTGTGCTAGGTGCATTTGTCCCTATCATAATATTTTTATCTGTTAGACCTACAGATTTCTTCTTGTTTGTTTTTGCTGCTCTGTCAAAGTTCATCTTATCTATATTATCGCTGGGCTGCTTAGCTCTTTTTGATTGTTCTGTTACTAACTTCCAGTTGGTTTTGTCATTTCTATCACTATTTGGTGGGGTGCCAAGGCTATGTTCGTCTACATCAATTTTTCTAACATCAATATCGTCACATAAATTAATTAACACATACATTATGACTGGGTTCATCACAGGTATTTTTACATTTACCTGCTATTTGCAGGACCAGTGGTCTTTTACTCTCTAGGACTTTTTTCTATGTTCAAAGGTTCTTCTTCGATTACAAAGTTGTGATTGTTTATATTACTTCTGGAGTCGTTATCTAAAGAAGTTGTCAAAACATGTTACCTACCTTGTTGCTGGTTAACATTAATATGTTCTTTTTCACTAATCAGGTTTGTAGCTTTGCAGCTTTCAACTTGAATTGAAGAACTACTACTGTTCTTTTCAAGTTTTTTTACTCTTACACTTATAGATGTGGGACTTTCACTCAACTTGCCTATCACGTCATTTCACTAAGAGCATTATCAATTTTTTTCGGATGAATGAACTCCTTTTTTATCGACACATGAATTACGATCATCGCGAGCATGCGTTTTTATCTCTTCGGTAACCCTAACCTTACACTTGTGGCAATACCACGCAAAATCGTCGCTAAGACCTTAAGCCCTTCGGTATTCGGTATTTTTAATTATCAAACATCTAGTATGATACCATTTTTCGCAAAAACCTTCGCAGAAAAAAGAATTTTCTAAATCTAAAAGTATTTTTTGCACACTTTACAACTTGAAGCCTGCAAAGCGTCAGCCGGTGCCATCTCGATCTCATGTTGAGTGAAGAGTGTCCTGCAATGCTCCATCGAATCCTTTGTTAGTATAGTTGTAAGTGCTATCTTCTGGATATGCAGGACTCTGTCCAAGTTGGTTTGTGCAGCGGACCTCCAGGCCACTATGCCATACTTGCAATGAGAGACTAACAAGGAGTGATAGGCTATGATGCGGTCTTTTCTTCAGCGATGTTTTTATTCTTCTGATTACAAACACAGCAGAAGAGAGCCTGTTTCAGAGCTGGTCGATATGGTTTTGCCAAGTTAAATTGTTGTCAATCAGTATGCCTAAAAATCTGGTATAGTCCACTGTAGATGTGTCGGTGCTGATCTGCTCCTCTGGTTCACTTTTCCTAGGTTTGAATTGTATATGAACAGTTTTCTTTTTATTCATTGCTAGATTCAGTCCTTTGCATATCTGGTCGGCCTCATTTAGCGTTGCTTCCACACGCTTCTTGTTAGTTTTTTCATGTTCTTCGATGGGAATCAGGATGGTGGTGTCATCGGTGAATAGTATGTAGCTCTTTCTACAGTCTATTTCTTTGGGAAAATCATTTATATAAACCAGGAACAGCAGTGGCCCCAGTATTGCCCCTGTGGTACCCTTTGATATTATATTGATAATGAGGCCTAGGTATATGAGTTAGATATTCTTGAAATTATTTTGCCTCAAGTCAAGTTTTTCATATTTAAATTAATGGTCTGGTTTCTAATCGATAGCCTATTCAATAGGTACTGTACCTAGAGTTGAGTTGGTTAGCGTACTTTGATTCATCTGGTTTTGGCTCAAACAAGACAACTATACAACTAGTTCTACAGTTGTCTCGGCTCAACCCCAATAATTTAGATAGCTCTCGAATATTTTTAAAATTTAAGAAACCAGAATTCGTTCATTATATAAGTTGATGATTGTTTCATATTATGGTAGACCATGTATTATGTATAAATAGCTGAGATACAACGTTCACCGGTGTGCTTTAATTTAGTGGGACACTTTACTTTGAGTGCACCAGTGATATTAAATTTATATTTTATTTATTTGAATTTACTCAAGTTATATCTATAGTATTGAATTTTATATATCATTCCAGTTTTAGTTTATTTTTAGTCAAATATCAGTTAAGTAAATCAGTTTATTAGTTCCAGTTTTCTCCAATAGTATCGATACTGAAACTCGATACTAACTATCTATAGTACTGGTGCACTCAAAGTAAAGTGTCCCCCCCTAGGCCAATGTAGAAATAAGTCACGGGTCTTTGTCAGAAGACCTCGACTTCCAATGTTATGGCCATGAAACCCACTCCTTGTATTCAACTTTCCAATATTTGCTCGCAGAAATACAGCATGCAAAAATATATTATTATGTCTGCAGATAGTGATTAATACAATAGACTGGGAGAGAGGTTTGCAATGATACAGGTTGCCCTTGATTACATGTAATGCCCTTTTTTGCAGTATGATTACCACAACAGCAGTTCATAGCTCAGGATGCTATAGAAAAGAGCATGATACACCACTAGCTAGTAGTAGGACATGCTCAGGAGTTGTATAAAACCTTCTCAGAAAATAGGTAGCCCTTGATTGACTCATACAGATTCCTCCAATATGCTACTCCCAGGTAAAGCTTTGGATCAATGGTGAATACAAGGAGAGGCACTTTGAGTTTCGTCCACATTTAGTAGCAAATTATTTGCTGCCAACCTCCCTCTTACAATATAAATAAAAAAATCAGCCTCCCGATGCACAGAAATTCTTATTTATCTTCAGCTCCCAATCCTCAACATCATGTCATTGATTGATTTAGTCATTGATTGCTATCAGAAATAATACAGGTACCAAAACCGAGCCTTGTAGGATACCTTGCTTTAAAGGCACACCCACAGCACTTCAATTTGTTCCTCTCAATCATACCAATCACTTTCATGAGATGCACAGTCAAATGCCCTACTCATGTCGCCATGTCGCATAGTATCAGACACAGGGAGCTGGTTCCTTTAAAAAACGTTTTCTAATATCCTTCTGACAAGATCAACAACTGTTGTATTAGTATCAAAGGATCCCCACTAAGTTAGTAGATTCATCAATGTGTCAAAGATCTTGACAAAAATTGCCATGACAGACAGGTCTATAGCCATTCATGGTAGAAGGATCTCCTTTCTCGTAGATATTGACGATATAAAAATCTTTTTTCTCTCTCTCATAATTCGTTATCACTCTTTTGTTTTTTGCAGTGAAGTATTTTTTTCTTGTCATCAACTCGATTTTGTATTGTAAATTGTATCTTATTTTAAATCTGCCTTTTCGCGACTCCCACCAGCGGTCAAAGACTTTTCTTTTTGCTGGTGGTGCCTGAAAAAAAAATTTAGTTTTTAGTTCTCAGTAGTTAATTTTATTTTATTTTCTTGTAAGAAGTGTTGATTTATTAACCTTGATTTGTTGCATTGTTAAATTCTGGCAATAAAGAATTAAATTGAATTTATGTCGTCAATACAAAATTATTTATTTTTCATGACAACATCGGTACAGTGCGCGCAGTCTTCAACAAATTACGGAAAATTCCAGCCAACTCTTTTTGATAAAGGGCGGGTAATGAGATCAATAATGACTTTCAACAAGAGAGTAGTCATACCATTTATATTCTAACTGTTTGATCTTTCAAAGCTGTTCACAATTTTCATGTTATCGGGTGTAACTACTTCTAAATAAAATTTACTCTCTACAAAACACTCATTTTCATTTCGTAGAGCCTAAATTAGCCGTATATAAATTTGTTCAATTTTAAGTAAGAGGAATTCATTGCACACATCAGGACTTGCTTCTCAAACAACAGTAGATACCTTTAAGGGACCCTGTTTCTGTTTATCAAATTACATGCAACTTTACAATTTACAAGGTTTTGGTGCATCCTCAATTTTTTGTCTTGTCAACACTGATGACAATAGTATTATTATGAGTCGATTCATCAAACAAAGCTGTTTGGTTTTATATATTTTTTCACAATCCAACAATATCTTCTATGGCATTAATAAACAATTATTCTTATTTATTAAACAAATGGAGAAATTTATGAATGAATTGGATATTCACCAAGTTTATTGTTATGTTGCAGTCCTTGAGTCCTCTCAACGATGGAGACGAAGGGAATTGTAGAAGAATCAAATGACAGTGGTCGATTCCATCCCAGTTCAACTGGAGATTTACATCTGCCAGTTGATTGTAAGTACCGTACCACTTTTCTTGGTATGTTGAAATTTCATTTCACAAAATTAGTTTCTGCTACCTGTATCCCGCCATGGTAATAAATAATGACAATTCTGCTGATGGAAAAATCTATAATCTGCAATACAGAAACACCAATGCATGACAAATGAGCTATTCACATTTATTAGATACCTGTTTTGAGCACATTTTGAATACTATGTGATTTGAGTAGAACGTGTGTTATAACTACTCTATATATCCTGAATAAAAAGTTTCTATTCTCTATTCATAGAAAATTCTAAGCTTATCTTTGCGTTTGAAAAACGTCCACAATATGAATCAACAGACAAGTACCAAATTGTACGAATATAAATACACTACTATGTAGTACAATAAGTATAAATATCGGGGACCGAGCTTCGTTCTAGAGTAGAAAAGTATAAAAAAATATTACGAAAGAAGAAATTATAATAACATTCATACAGAAATGTTCTATCTAATCACTGTAAATTGAGATTAATTCCCAGAGGAATGCAAAAATTTCCCTCACAAAGGGCCTAGTGGCACAAAAGCCGGTAGAAGTAAGAAGTAAGTGAAGTAAGTAAAGAAGTAAGTGAATTGATGAGAAGTGATTCATCGTATGATTTGTTTCATCTTGCGAGTTGAGTGTGTATTTAAACCTAATTTACCCAATGAAATTGTGTTAGGAACATAATGAAATGTTAGGGGAATGGTTGTAAATAGATATTAACTTCTAATATAAACATAATTTTATTTAAAATGGGTATTTGGTACATTTAGAATAAACAGTTTGAAAAACACCTAATGTTTCATGTTTATCTAGAGTTTAATGTTTTTCGTCTATCTTGTTGAATGGTCCAATTAGTAAAAAGCAGTTGAAATATTTTTGAAATGACTATTTGATTCAATGGTCGTCAATCAAATGTTGCTCGATACAAGAAACTAAAGTTATGCTCATTGTCAGCCAAATAATATTTGAAAAAATGTTTCAGGAATAGAACTTTGTATAATGCATACCATGCATGTCAATAACTGAAAAATAGCTGAACTAAGCATGTATGATTGAAGTTTTTCATACGAAGTAGAAAATAATCGTTTGATATGAATTATTATCATTACAATACAGATCAATATTGAATTTTGAAAAATTGAATTCAATATTTATTCTCAAAATACAGTATACATTAAAATCACAATAACACAAAAAAATATACTTTCTAATGTCCAAGTTGTACTGTAATGATAAAAAAAATACAGTAGTAGTGTATTTTGAGAAAATACGAACTAGTAGGCCTACATCAGTTGAAACTTATGGAATGCTGGAGAAAGTCTAACATAACTTGAAAATTGAAAAAATCAAACATAGGAAAGGTAAAAAATAGAAACCGGTAGATTATAGATGATGTTCTTCATTGAGTAAAATCTTGAAGGGATTAAAGATTTCACAAGGAGAAAACTATAAGGTATTAAATAATGAAATTCATAAATTCTAGTTTAATTTGTACATATCAGTTATTGAAAAATCTACAATAAAACCAATGAATTATAATTTATTTGAATAAAATTAATTCAGTCTAATTTATTATTACAGCAAGTGCAAGAAGCCCACCGTCAGCACATGGAGAGAGAAACAATGGAAGTGGAAGAGAAAGAGAATGAAGTTGAAGATAGCTCACCGGGAATAGCAGAGACCAAAGTGACATCCATGGGAATGACTGTGCCAAAGAGTCAGCCCAATCTGCTGATAGGCGGGGCCCTGCGTGATTACCAGCTCAAAGGCTTGGAGTGGCTCAAGGTAATCCATATCATATACTTTTTCAAATTATTTGCTATTCAAAAGAATATACATTGCTTATTTTTACCGGCCAAAGTGGTAGACGTTGAATGAAACATGGAACTTTTGAAAAATTGAATAAATGAGTACATTAAAAATCTGACATCAAGCTTTTCTGTTCAACGTGTGAGGAGATGTTACTACTATAAGATAGTGTTTACTAGCACATGGAGAAATAAAATGTGATACTTGAGATTTCTTTTAAATTTTCAATGTAGGCTACTCATTAATTTCATTCTTGTTGATTTGTTAGTATCTTTGAATGAGAATAACTTTAAAACGGTTCGAGCTATCGATGTGCGGCTTTCGTCATTCATTTTCTCTTGATATTCTGAATCTAAGTCATGTATGATATGATTCAAAATTCAAATTCAAATTTTATTTATTCAAGTAAGTTACAATACATTCTGGTTCATACACGAATCTACAATAAATTACAGTACAACAGCCAATTATGCAACAAATTTCACATATTATGAAAACTTATTAATTACAATGAAGATTGAATGCAACATTAGAATATTGATAATATAGTATTGTAATATAACTACATAAATCAGCGGTGTTTCAACAATGAATAAATGATTACCTTCTCGTTTAAAAATTGAAGTTTGATTCAAAATGGTGAATCCAAGGTGGCGGACTAAAGTTGTGAAGCGACAAAAAAGTATTTTTTTTTTTAATTTGAATATGAACCCCTATGAAACTATTTGTGAAAAAGTCAATGTTAGAGAACTATTCAGCGTTATCCATGATTTTCACTAAGCCTGTATAATCTCTAGTTACTCGAATGTTGTTCTGTTTGTTGAGGTGTTGTTCGAGAATGGAGTGAGCGGCATCCTGGCGGATGAAATGGGTCTGGGTAAGACGATTCAGGTGATCTCGTTGCTGTGCTACCTGATCGAGAAGGGCGTTCCCGGGCCCTACCTCATCGTGGCTCCGTTGTCAACCCTCAGCAACTGGCTCCAGGAGTTCGAGAAGTTCGCTCCCGAGGTATGCCAGCAAAAAACATGTAATATTTTTCAATATGCCAATATCGCATCTATTCTTATAGAGACACCCTTCGACTCCCACCACATGAGACTCAATTGACGAAATTTTCATAACGGCAAGGAAAGTTGTGTGAGTGCGCCACACCAGATTTTATTTTATTTTTATAATTTCACTCAGGTTGGCAGAACTGAGCTGCCTTGTTGCTTAAATTTGTTATTTTTTATTAATTTAAAAATGGCTGAGGTTGTAAATTGAGTTGCTAGTTATATTTAAGTGATTTTTAGGACCGGTTTCCGAGCTCGAGATTTACCTAAGTTTCAGACTTTGAACAGCTGGAGTCAGAAAATTAGCTTTCCGAAACGGTGCGTAGTCGCAGTTTTTATGATAATCATTATTTTCTCATTTCTATAAATAATAAATAAATGAGCTTTATTTGTCATAAGGGCCATTCCCCATACAAAGAGTTGCACACTAACAATACATAAATTACAATTACAACATCAACACAATTGATCAACTCCTCGTCGAATTCTGGATAACACTATTGAAATGAAACAGTTTGATGTAGACTCCTTAAAAATAACAAGAACACAGATTCAAAGCTATTAAAATAGCATTGATTGTATATGGGGGAGTAATTTTACATGTCACCGTGACATAAAAAACTGTACTAGTAAAACAATAGACGATCTTTCAGATATTGAATATTGACTGGACATTTCAACAACAAAAGATAAAAACAATAACCTGCTTCTCAAAAGCACCAACAACTTTATAAACAACCTGTAAAACAACACTTCAGCTCCAACAATATTTGTGATTATTAATGAACAATTACAATGATATAAAACATCCCTTAGTCTCTAAGATGTAATTTCGCACGTTAATCGCATTAGTCATATATTTGTTAATGTATCTTATCTTATCTGGTGTTTCATTTGAAAGGAGAACTAGAGCTTTATCTTCATAATTAACTATGTTTGCTACATATTTATTCAGAAACTGTTGTCTTATTTCTACATACATTGGGCAGCGTACAAGAACACGAGTGGGTGTTTCGTCCTCCCGCATGTTACAAAGCGGGCAGTACTCAGTACTATCTATGTAAATTCCTCGGTTCTCTAGATAAAGGTAAAAACCAAATTTCGAAGCCGTTCGTAGCTGTGTAAAACATCTTATATATTTAAATGGTGTCTTCATTCTAAGCTGGTCCCCCAGAACAAAATTGGGATTTAAAACCTTGTAAAATGGGGAAGAAATTGAATTAAATGCTTCCTGTTTGTCTGCTTCGTATAATGCTAAACCATGCCTACTTACAATATCCCAATTCATCCTACTAATAAGTGATGCTACCAAATTTCCTTGTTGGTTCAAATCAGTATTGGAAGAGGCTAAATCTAATTGATATTTTACCAAATTCATCCAGTTGAGACTATTTCTGTTTTGATAGAACTGACTTCCCGACAAAATCATAAGTTTTCTAAGGCAAATCTTTGGGTACCTGTCTTCTGGCATGTTTAATATTTTTATCAACCATGTTAAAATTTTGAAGATGATCAAATTAACAATTTTTACTCTTCCTGTCTCCAAACATAATGCCCAGCTCGGTGTACGTGAGCCTAAAAACAATAGTCTTTTGAAAAACCAGAGTTGAACTTTCTCTACTTGCTCAGCACAGGCCAAGCCCCATACTTCCGCCCCATACACCGCCGTCGGAAGGAATACTGCTTCAAACAATTTTATTTTGCTATCCCAAGAATCCGAACGAGCGTTTCTCAAAACCTGCAGCATTACTTCGCTGACACCTTTGGATTTGGTTATTATAGATGAGCAGTGTACATTGAAACGACCTGAAGAGCTAAACTCCAAGCCCAAGTATTTATATCTATTGCAGACCTCTATTTCATCGCCCTTATAATAGAAGGGTCTGTTTTTCTCAACCTTCCTTTATGAAATGGAATTATCTTGGTCTTGGAAATGTTGACCCTTAATTTCAGACTTTCACAATTAATCCTCCAAGCATTTTATTTCGTTTCTCATGTCGGAAGGACTATCTGCAAGGATGACAATGTCATCCGCGTACAAGAGAATTGAGAACATCAGTGGAATCATCTATAGGTATGCCAGATAAACCTTTCTCTCTAAAGTAATGTTCTATGTCTGAAATATACAAAGAGAAGAGAAGTGGGCTGATAGAATCCCCCTGTAAAACGCCTCTACCTACTGGGATAGATACATTCATGTGGACCAGCTCTGCCTGTCTGTAAAGCTGACTAAGGAATCTTATAATTTTACCACTCACTCCCACCCTTCCCAACTTGTGCCACAGGTCATAATGAGGTACTCCATCGAATGCAGCTTCATATTCCACAAATAATGCATAGATAGTCTTATGTCGGAATTCTACATTTCGAAATAGTATTGAGTGTAAGACGAAGATGTTATCAATGCAGCCTCGATCTTTTCTAAACTCACTTTGTCCTTCTGGAAGAGCACCGCTATTTTCCGCCCACAACGACAAACGGACTCAACTATTCTTGTAAGAATTTTCACAATTGTATTAATTAGGGCAATAATCCTATAGTTGCTAGGCTCATTGGGATCTCCTTTCTTGTGTAGTACAAACATTAGTATATTGCACCACTCATGTGGTATTATTTGACTATTGAAAACCTTATTTAGAAGGTTCAACAAATATACTCTCCAACAATGTGGTAAAGCTTTATAGAACTCTTAATTACATCATCAGAGCCAGGAGCTTTCCGATCTTTTAAACTATTCAAAACATAATTCAATTCTACCATAATTATGAATGTCTACATCGAGTGTCTGGTGGGTTGCATCGAGAAAAATTGGCGGCGGAACAGAATCAGAAGAATATCTATTGACTAGCAAGAACCCGTGCTTCGCAAGGATCTATTTTAAAACTTGACGTAATGAAATTTTGAAGAATTGAGAAAAGGCCTATAACCATCCTTGGTTAATTAAGAATCTATAAGCAAAATTTCAAGTTAATTAGTCCAGTAGTTCACATGTGATGATGCCAAACATGATTCTCCTATCCCGTACGTGCATAAGCCAGCTCTTTACTTTATATAGTTATTATAGAGATATAGTTAATGACTGCAAGAGATAGGACTGTGGAACAGAATAGTGGTGTAACTATGATAGCGCCAGAAGTGTCTCAACACAATAGTAGGTACCACATGAACTTTTCGAAAGTAATTTGAAAAAATGTTAAAACAACAGAACTGAATCCTCATCATTCTACCTTTATTTAGAGAGGCTTTTGTTTGAGCCGAATGGAAATCTATTTATAAAAAAATGAATTTCTGTTTGTGTGTTGTGTGTTTGTTTGTTCCCTGTAGACTTGAAAACTACTTGACATAACGGCATGAAACTTTGGGAATATGTTGTGTGAATATTGGGGATGGTTTCTGAACAGAGATTTCAATAGGGGGGCTAATAATAATTATTTATTAATCCATTTTACAGACATATGTTTTCGAAATTTTCGGCCGAGCGGCTACTGAAGAACGGAAAGATGATCATGATTCAAGATCATATTGTGATAATATGATTTAGCATCTAAAGTTACCAGCTGTAATAAACACATCACCCTGTGATAAATTATTGTGTACTGGTATTAAAACGGTAGTTTGGAGTTGAAGTGTAGTTGATTGGTACCAGCTGTTGATAATGGTTCCTTAGAAGACCTAATATCACTCCCCTATCATTGAGAAACTGGAAAATGTTGAAAAAAATTATTCACCTAATGAAAGAGAGATTATATATATATTATATATATATATGTTGCAAATTGCATGTAGAATCTATGGTAGCCGGGGTTTACACCTTAATATATAGGGTGTCCCAGATAAGGTGTAAACCCCGGCTACCATAGATTCTACATGCAATTTGCAACAAAAAATGTTCAGTAAAATTTTCTCCTATCGACCTTCGTTTTCGAGATATATCGATTTTTCGATATTTTTCAAGTAGGCGTACTTCCAGTCATTAAATCGTCAATATCTCAAGAACCTTTGGTCTTAAGTGAATTTTAAGTACATTGTAGAAAAGAGGACAAAATTTCACATTGATTTGAGGTATAAAACATGCCAAAGTCGATTATTGAGTAGTATTTTTTAGCGGTCAAAGTTGAAAAAGAGTGATTTTTTAAGTTTTTTTGAAAACTTCAGACACATTTTTCTCGATTTTTTTTCCAGGGTACGAAATAATTTTTATAGCGCAAAAACTTCCTTTTTTGATTATCTTTCGAATGAGACCAAATACAGGTGTCTAGCTCAAATCCTCGAATCAGAATTTCAGTTTAAATACGATTTTTTAATTGAAAACGAGACTTATCTTGTTTGAGTGTGAATAATTGTCTACAATTTGATAGCTTTGTGTCGAGTCCCTATTGTTTTGTAGAAATGTGTGTAATGAGTTTAAATCAAAATATTTTTTTCTGTTCCAAGACCTACAATAACTGTAAACTGTGATAGTGACACTTTCACGAAGATATATGAATCTGTATTTTCTAATACAGTAAGAGAATATATCTTTTTACATATTAGTATGAGACCTCCTTTTGATCTGCCTATATGACTTTCCTTCACAGGAATTCTCTGAATTATAATGTAATTGGGAAAAATAGTTGTAATAGTATATTTCGCACCTAGGGCCGAAAATGAGATATTTCCGGCTCGAAATCGGTTTTTAAGTCCGAGGCCGTAGGCCGAGGACTAGAAAAGATTGAGAGCCGGAAATACATTTTTGCCCATGGTGCGAACGCTATTTTTCGCCACACCAAAAAAAAACTTCCCAATATATAAGAAATTAAAAAATAAATAAAATTCAAACAGCCTATTTTGATAGTTTGAATCTTGGTTATGACAACTTTCACTGTCAATTAATTTCAATATTACTAATTAATAATTTACAATAGTGACAATATTTTTATACTATTAATATTTCGAATAATTGTTTGAATTTTTATAGCTCGCGCTTTGCGCCTTGTGCAATATCTCATGGATAGATGGATGAATAGAATTTTCATTACTATTTTGAGATAATGTGATTAAATAATTAATATAATTGCATATTTCACAGTTTTGTCTCAAAATATATCTAAAAAATTGATTGAAATTTAAATTACGGTAACTAATATAAAAAATAGCTAATAAAAGTCGAAATTCATCGACAAAAAAAAATGTCACTGACCGAGGTTCGAACCTAGATCATGTTTGTAATTCACTGAGCTTTGAGTTCTGATGTCTTACGCCTTTATGCTCTCGGCCATTGCATATTCTTAATCGAAGAGGCCTGTAAGTCAGGTAACGTATGTAGGCTACTATAATATAGTGTAGCCTATAGCGGCAAACTTGAAGCCGGTTTGCCGGCATTTTCACAACAAAATATTGCTCTGAAAATAGTTAAATCATAGAGAAAACATTCGAAGATTCAATCTTGAGTGGGCCTAATGTTTTCTCTATATGGTTTGATATTGAAGAAAAATTATCTAAAAGTTTTAATAATGAATTACAGAAAAATTACTAGGAATTTTTCAGTCAAGGCTGAGTTTCACCAGTAGGCTTACCTTAAACTTTAGATCTCTGCTGTATTTTCCTATTATTATTGTTGATTGTATTGCATTAGAAGTGGAATTCGATAATAAAAAAGAAACAATTATTACTCTACCTCACTTTTAAATATTGATACAATTATTGTACTTTGATTTCAAATCGATTCTTCACTTTTAAAGACTTGCGATACTTACCTTTCTGACAATGGACAATGCAGCCAACATTATATTGTTGAGGCTATGGAGATATCATCGTATTCTATTGTTTGATATCAAAAACACAATAATAAATATTAAATTATGAAACAGTAATTCATAAAATATATTATAGACATGATACCGCGATTCACGATACATAATTATATAGATTATTACAGTCGTTATGAGATTATCTCTATGATTTTTGTGAGATCGGACACGATCAGCTGTTATTCAAGGCCATTTTACGGCCCTAGGGCCGTAAAGTTTTACCGGCCTGGTCGGAAAACAATCACTTTCGGCCTCCATATGACGCACGTAAACCAGCTCATTACATCCAAGTGTGGCGAAAAATCTTTTACTGAATGTGACCAAGTTTCACTAATACCGATTACACTGAAAATATTCAACATTTTAGATTGGTGTCCATCAAGATTGAAAATATTTTTGATTCCATGACAGTTTCAATAGATCACATTTAAATAGTCAATATTATCACTTGAAGTAGAGACTTCATGATGAGATCTTTGACCTGGAAACTATAATTTCTGGAACTCACCTCCCTGGGACTGATTCTTCTCGACGGGACCTGCTTGCCTGAATAATCTGCCACTCTCCAGCCAATCGGTGAGCGGGCCTGCATTGCCTGCTGCCCGCTTCGTAGTTTTTCTCAGTGGAATTTCATCATGGGGTGACCGGCTCTCCGCGGGCGTCATGGCGCATGCCTCCACACTGGAGTCGCTCACACTATTATCATGCTGGAAATGGGCATCTTCGGTGCAATCGTCATGCTGAAACTGCCCCTCATCGCTCTGAGAAAACAATGGAATCGGCTCAGCGACAACCTCCTGCGATTGCCCCCGCCTGAGAAAATCCACGTGATCCTAAACTGCCTGGAAACTGATTTGCTTTCTTCACATTCGTACTGATATTATTAGCTTCATGACCTTTGGAACTATTTTGAATTATTTGGTGACGCGAAATTCGGGTAAACGATTTTTTCAACTCTCTCAAATCCTTCATCATGACGTCCAAATTATCGAGTTTTTCAAGTTTTTTCCACACATCGTCGAGGGTAACGTTGTCGGGACCAAGATTCTCTTCCACTGCTCTATCGCAACTCCTCTCAATTCTATAATTATACGCTTAAATGCTTTTACGCTTTTGCGCTTAAACGCTAATTAAACGCTTTTCCTTGACGAAATAATTCAAAATAGCTGAAACTTTACACTATCTTCTCTTTATTTTATTTTGTGTTAATTTAATTTAAACGTGGACTACGACTATGCCACGTTTCGGAAAGCCTATTTTCTGATTCCAGCTGTTTAAAGTCTAGAACTTAGCTAAATCCCGAGCTCGGAAACCGGCCCATAAAGTTCTAGGATACCTGCTGATATTATCCATGAGTCACCAACTGTTAGTAGAATATACTATAGTGAGGTCCACGTTATGATGGCAGTGTTTGATTAGCAATCAATCAAATCAATTATTCAACAAAGCGGATAGCGCTATCTCTCTCTCGCTTTGCGCTTTTGCCAGATCAGCTTTTAACAATGTAGAATTAATAATTAATTAACAAAATATTTCATCTTAATTATGAAAATTCATTAATGATTGAAAAATATATTTTCTTGCTTAATGAAATATAATTGATTATTTTAAACGAGAATGAATAATTAATATTACATTCATAAACCTGTATCAGCTACCGTCAAGAAGGCATTGACAAGACAGTGAGGATCGACAACGTTGTTCTTCTATCTTTCTCCACTGTCATTATAACGTGGACCTCACTATAAAAACCAAGTAAAGCTCACAAACTTTTCACACCATCTTTGCGATTTTCGGTCATTTCTAGCTACCGGTATTTACCGGAGATCAGTGCAATCAGTAAACAGCTACTGAATCTAACTGTCATCTGTCGACACAAGGACTGAGTAGTGACGTCGATTAGAAGATAATGAGAATAACGAGGAAGTTTGATAGTGTTATCTTTATTATAACTGTCAAAAGACCGGTACCTACTTTACAGCCGTTCAACTGTTGCTCGTTTACCTGTTAGTAGGCTAACCATGGTACTCTAATGACTTGGAGCTCGATCTCAAAATTGCGTTTTATCAGGCGGGTATTTTGAATTGAAAATACTGTATAAATCATTACATATTCTGATTCAGGGGCTTCCCTCTCCGCTTTTGTCTCGACTGCCCTCTTGACGCTCCCTTATCATTTTCCTTACATATATCTATTCCCAATAAAACTGACTTAATCTTTATAATGTCATTGAATAGAACGTGATGCGTACCCGAGCTAGTCGAAATAATCAGATTCAAGGAATGGATGAAGCACTTCACACATTACAATTAGAGATAGCTTCAAACGATCAAATAATAAAATTGTTAGAAAATGAGTCTAAAAGAATTTCATCAATGTTCAATGACGAAGAAATTAATTTTGAACAAAATTCTATTGAGGTTGGAGATTTTATCACGCACAGAAATACTGTTAAGCTTATAGAAAAAATACTAGAAATTAATGCTATTGATATTGAAAACAGATTTTCGGTGCTCTCTTCAAACGAGTCATCACCTCTGATTCCACACAGGGTACAAGTAGAGGCTCAGGTTCACCAATTCTCTACTCAAACTGAACTCACTAGGACTCATCATTTGAAGCGCCGTAAGAGGGTTACCTCCATTAAGAAACGGAGAGTGACGATACTAGCGGCTAGCCATGGGATAAAGCTAAGTAATTATATGATCGACCTGGGGGAAGAGTTGAAAGTTTTGGTTTGTTCTAAACCAGGTGCAAAGTTGAAGCACGTTATCCAGGATGGTCTTGGCTTGGGTGGTCAAGGATTGTGTTATCATATTACGCGGGGACAAATGACCGACATCGTGACGAATCCTTCCAGTTTGATCCAAGACTGTGGACCGAGGAATGAGATGTCTTTCTGAGGTTGATTCGAAGACCAATGTCCTGGTGTGTGGTGTTCCCTACAGACATGATCTTCATGCTCTTAATGGCTTTTTTCTAAATAATACGAAATTGAAACTTTGCACAATCATTTATAACAACTAGACAAAGCTACAAAGAAATTATGATAATTTTTCAAATTCATAAAACAAAATGGCGGCCATCTAAAATTTTGTTTCTTAAGGAACTCGGAAACCGTTGGTTTCACAAAAAAATGACAAAAATAACTTTTTCCAACAACTGCGCGTAAAAATAGTTATTTGTGCAACTAGTGCGCAAAGTGACAGTTTGCTGCACCGAAAGAAACGTTTACGCCCGAGTCGTAGGCGAGGGCGGGGAATGGCTTCTTGAGTGCAGCAGAGGAACTTTGCGCACGTATTTCACATTTAATTTTTCCTACAGTTACCATTGAATATGAAAAGTGGGTAATTATGGGTAAAATTCCCTGAAATGCATCAAATGTTTTTCTGTGTAATTTCATTATTAATAAATAAAATTGAATAATGTAGTAGTAAATTAATGAAGGCGGCTGTGTGCTGAATGTGGTGGCTGTCCTCGAACTCGGTGTCCTTGATATTATTATAACGTGCAGTGAGGTATACCACAGTCATTGTTACCAACTTAATTTTTGTTTTCGTGCACTAATCCTTCATATAACCCACCAACTATTTTGCGTTGCCATGTTGCAAATCTGGAGTGCAGAAAAATTTTTCCCGCACTAGAGCGGAAAAGTGATTCTTTGCGTTCTGTAATCAGTGCAGCAATGGCCACTTTCCAAGGTAACTGTAGAAAAAAGAATTTTTATACTCAATTCTCCTCGTAAAACAGATTATTTCTGAGGAGAATCTACTTTTTCGCTCGCTAACCATCCGCGCATGCGCAGTAAATTTGTTTACGCTCGCAAATCAATCGCGCATGCGCAGAAGAGTTTCTTTACGCTCGCCAATCAGCTGATGGTAAGCAGCTCGTCAAAAGGTCGGATCTTAACCTAAAAAAGTCGGTAATTGTAACTCCGCCGATATAAGTAATTTAATAGGTTTGGACAGTTGTAGAAAAAATTTGGTATGTAGCGTGAGCGATAAAGTCGCGCATTACGCTTTTAATACATAAATAGCTATTTTAGTAATTTTATTAACTATTAATTGGTACCTGATTTGTCAAGATTGGACCAATATTAACTGAGATATGGCAGTTTTAGTGATAGGTGACCACTGGCGGTTAATTGCAGTGCATGCCAAGGAATGCGGCTAAAGTCTGCCACAATAATAAGACGTCTGCTTTGCATGTCATTTGTAAGCTATTTTAGATTATTTGAAACAATAGTTAATGTTACATAACCCTCTTGGTCTTGGCATGAGTTAAGAAAACCTGCCATATCAGATAATATTGGTCCAATCTTAACAAATCAGGTACCAATCGATAGGTGATTAAATTTACTAAAAAAGTTATTCTTGTAATTTTTGTGAAACCAACGGTTTCAGAGTTATTTAAGAAACAAAATTTTAAATGGTCGTTATTTTGTTTTATGAAATTGAAAAATTTATCATAATTTTTTTGTAGCTTTGTCTAGTTGTTATAAATGATTGTGCAAAGTTTCAATTTCGTATGTTAAAACATTATTTGGAAAAAAAATTAATAAGAGAAAAAACAAAATGACCGCTGTGTGAGTAACTGAAGACTTCTGGACAATTTAAATATGATATTTAGATATGTTTCTTACCCAGGAACAATGCCCTAGAGTATTGGTAGAGAGTTCGTAAAAACTGTATAATAAAAATATAAATTATTTAAAAAAATATATCTTGTCTTTATAAAGTGTTGAGTTCGGTGTTTAAGGCTGTGCAGAGGCTAAAAATAAACTTTCTACTGGTGATATTTTTCAATTTTTTTACAATATTTTGGTGTAGGTCATCATCAGAATGTAGAAACTTACTCTCAATCACTACATTTTAGTAAGTGCATTTTACATTTCGTAAGTGTTTTAAAATTCAAGTTTTATATCAATAGTGATAAAGTATGGATGTGTTGCATACATTATAGCAAAAATTATGAAACTGAATGATAACTGATTAATTATCAATAATATAAGAATAAGAATAAGAATGATTTTTATTCCTTTAGTGCATACAACCATGCTATCGGAAACGTCAAAATATACATTATACATACATCATAATAAAATAACAGAATAATAGAATAAAAGTTTGTCAATAAAACAATAATATCAAGAATAAAATAATCCAACGTACATAATGCATCATTTAAATATAAACACATAAAATATAAAATACTACAGAGTACTATCACGTTGGTTTCCAAAAATGATCTCGACTGGCAGCTGGAGGAATCAGAAAGCGAGTATAGTGGGAACTGTAAGAGAAGGTTTTCAAGTTTTTGTCGGAATACTGTTAAAGGCAAGTTTCTGGCTGAGTCTGGCAGAATATTGAAAAGTTTCAAGGATACATGATTAGGACTAGTTAATACTTTTTTCAGTCTTGTGTAAGGTACATCTATTTTTGTCTTATTTCGTGTATTATGGCTGTGGATGTCAACTCTGCATCTATATAATCCTATATCCTTCTTTACTTGAAGTAGGAGTTTGAAAGCTACCATACTGTAAACTGTCATAACTTTTTCCTTTATAAAAATGGCCTGCAATGCTCCAAATACGCTGCACCTGATATAATTCTTATAGCCTTTTTCTGTAGTAAGAACACTCTTTGCACATCCGGGGCACAACCCCACAAGACCAACCCGTACATAAAGATACTCTGAAAAAAAGCGAAATAGCACATTCTTAAATAGTGTGCGGGTACACAATCCCTGAGCCTTCGAAGAAGGTATATAACCCTACTAAGTTTGGAGCAGACACTTTCTATATGAGGTATCCATGTGAGTTTATAATCTAGTGTAATGCCAAGAAGCTTAGCACTTTTTGCACTCTGACTGATCTGTCTCAAACCAAGCACTAGCTTCTGGGTCTTGGTTGTATTCAAAATAGACGGTTTGCCCTAAACCAGGCTTCTGCCTCGCCCTGACATCTGGACATCTTTTGTTCAAGAGCACTGAGATCCACATCAGAAGTAACTAATGATGAATCATCAGCATAGCATACCACCTTGGATCGAATGCTAAACCCATATCGTTCATCATGACCAAAAAAGTAGAGGCCCAAGAATGGACCCCTGAGGAACGCCATGTGGTACAGCAATTGGCTTGGAAAACTCTGAGTTAACCATACTGTCTGGATACGACCCTGTAAATAAGATTCTAATAGTTTGTTTGCATTGTTTTTGGATACCAAGAAATTCTAATTTACTTAATAAAATATTGTGATCCACCACATCAAATCCTTTAGTCAAATCGAAAAGAACCAATCCTGTGTGCTTCTTATCATAAAACCATTCTCAATGTCAGCCACGATGGTACTAACAGCATCAATAGTTGACCTACCTTTCCTAAATCCGTACTGAGTTTCACTGAACAAACTATTTGATTCAAAGAATTCATATAATTGTGTGGCAATAATTATTCAAATATCTTACTAAAGATGGGTGGTACCGATATTGGCCTAAAGTTTTCTGGTGAATCTTTGTCCCCCCTCTTGTATATGGCACTGTTCTAGAATGCTTGAGTGATGATGGAAAAACTGATTCTCTGATACAGGCATTAAAACAAGATGTTAATGGCTGTAAAATAAATTCAATGACTTGTTTTATGAAGGAGCTGGAAAGGGAATAAATATCTTTGCTAGTGGATGACTTCATTCTAGAAACTATGTAAGAGACTTGATCACATGATACTTCTTTTAATACAAATATAGCCTGTGTTTTTGGGGAAGATACCAGAAGCTCCTCAGCAGAAATAGCTGAAGGCTCGATCACTTTATGAATTTCTGCTACAGCACTGATAAAGTATTGGTTGAATTCTTCAGAGGATACAGTTGTAACAGTAGACTGAGCAGGCTTGGAATTTTTTCGAATAATTTTCCAAGCCGCTGAGCATTTATTGTTAGCCGATTCAATAAACTTGACATTATGGTTCAGTTGAGCCATTTTCAATTCACATCTGTACAGCTTCTTAATATTATTATACGTCAACCTTACGTATAAATATAATAATATCAGAGCATCTATCATTGATTTGTGTTTATAATTAATTGATAATGATCTTTTCCAGATTCCTGTAGTTGTGTTGCATGGCAATAAAGAAGAACGTAAGGCCCAACGTAAGAAAATTAAAAAAGCCACCAGAGTTAACGATAAACTGACAGCCGTTATGCCAGTGGTTGTGACATCTTATCAAATTCCTCTTATGGAAAGGGAACTGATGTATTCCATAAACTGACAGTACATTGTTGTGGATGAAGGTCATAGGATCAAAAACAAGGAAACTCAGCTGAGCAGGTTCGTTGAATTCAAAATGGCTGCTAACCTGCTACTACTAATAATAATTGAACAAAAATTCAAATCAATTGGTAGAACAACTAAAAGGAAACTCGCTGAGAGATAAATTTCAATCTGTGCTGCTATTACCAACTCTAGTCAATCATTGTGTATTTTCATTGTTAATAGTTTCAAATTTGTCTCCACCTTTAACTGGATTCGTACATTTCAGTATCAGTGCACAGGTGTCCGATTCAGTGAAATTATTTCTCCTATGAGTTGCAAGGCTACTAGTACCACTCAGCCCGATCAAGCTATTATGACTAGTCCCATTATAACTATGGGAATAATATTGTCACTACTGGACACTTGCACTGATATGTCCTACTGCTATGTACGAATCCAGGTTTATTTAGTAATTCATCTATTACTTAGATTAAGCTTCAAGGAATCATCATAAAACCATCCATTGAGCTGCTGCATAGCAATCTTAGCCCTCTCCATGACATCTTGATAGTTGCTTCCTTCAAGTAAGATAGTTGTATCGTCAGCATACAACACCAATATAAACATCAACATTGTAGGGCAATGTTAAAAAAACTTTAAACAAGTTCATGATTGGTTGGTACAGAACGCATATTTTATAAAGCTGAGGGAGTTTTGTGAGAGTAGTATCAGCATCCCTTGATTTATCTTGTACTAGCTGGCCCGGCGAACTTCGTACCGCCAAATAGTAATGCAAACTTTAGCTGGATGCACACCTGAAGAGGCGCGATGCAGTATTTTGCATCCAGTTGCTTCTTGCTTATTGGTTTGAATGAAAGAACTCACATACACACACACACTGAATCGGGCATGGCGTGGAACGGTGTGATAAGGCAATCTCCATAAGATCATCACTTTGTATCTCCAAGCCGCGCCTCCTCAGGTGTGCTTAGCCTTAGCTTAATCTAATGCACTATATTTTTTTATGAAAATTATCCAACAATCAGTATTTACATTTATATCTCAATATGGACTTCCTATGTGCTTAGTTAGTTGTGCAGTAGTTTTTATTTTTAGATATAGTTGAACAAAGTTTGCTGGGAAATTGAATGGTTTATCTCCTTGCTGCTGATTTTCCCGTGCATATTCTAAATTTACAGCATTTCGAATTCTACGAATTGGACTTCGTTCGTACCGCGGCAATAATATTAGAATTACAATTTTGTGAATCAGTAGAAAGAAAATAGAAAAATAGATCTACCGACGGCTGTTGGATGACGCAATGATTATAACAGCTGATTTTTATTTCTGTGTGTGGCCAGTTCACAAATCTTCTATAAGGATTACATGGTAACTTTGTAGGACAGTAGGAAAAAGTCCTGAAATCTGATCATAAATTTGATAGGCCATAAACCTGCTCCTTAGCATAACAAACACAGCTAAAAAAAAATAATCTAATTCGGTGCACACATAAAAAATTATTGAATGTCAAATTTGAGGCTCGATTTTTATTTATATTGATGTAATTTATGAAATGCATCCAATAATTTATTGTATTTTGTAATTTACAAGTGGATGTGAAGAACTAAGCTACTTAAAGCTGGATTCGCACAGAACAGTGACAGTGGATAGTTAAAATATAATTCCCACTCAGCCCGGCTGAGTGAGTATGAATTAGAACTCATGGGAATTATATTTTCAATTTTCTGTGCGAATCCAGCTTGAGTCTTTGAATATAATATGATCTCAATATGACTGTTCATGCGTCTTGAGATTTTTGGCTGACTGACAATGACATTTAGTTATTTATTGCAACTCCTTTGTATGAACATGAGCTCAAAGCAAATACACTTATCTAATTTATTTGTTGGGCAGAGTTTCGACATCATGCACCTCGCAGAACCGGCTCCTATTGACAGGTACTCCACTGCAAAATAACCTGACAGAGCTGTGGACTCTGTTGAATTTCTTGCTGCCGGATATGTTTCACGATTTATCCACATTCAACGCTTGGCTTGACCTCAACAATGCTGGCAAAGACGCTCAAACTATCCTGAAAAAAGAGAAGGAAAGTCAAATGGTTTCTACTCTGCATCAGGTATGTACTACTGCAGTTCATAATCATATTATTGGCAATTTGTTGCATAATTACTTATTAGGCCGGTCACTAACGAAACGTTTCACAGGACATTTTCGACTGGCAGGCGAACAGTCTTCTGAAACATCTGACCTGCAAAAGCACAAAAACTGGTGTGCGGTACCTTCGTCGGAAGCGACTGGCACGGTTTCGAAAATAATGATAAATTAATTTCAATTTTCTTTAAAATGAAAACAAACAATCGAAAAAAATGTCCGGAGAAGCGTAACGTTAGTGGGTGATGGCCTTACTAATTCGTCGAAAAAAATCCAATTAGGCTATTACAGAAAAGAAAAACAGCTATTATTTTCGAAATTGAATATATTTCTCAGATTGATATTCTGTTCAAGGAATACTTCATCTTCCTCCAATATTCATTACGAGCAGGTGACAGGTGTAACCCGTTCAGTGCGGAATACAAATCGATAGCATTCGTATTAATCGATTAAAATATACAAATAGATAGCAATTATTTAGGATTAAAGGTTGGGACTGCTCAATTTTTTTCAAATAGCTTTCTTCTTAAAATACAATTGTTGTTCAGTGTTCGAACTTCCTCTGATGTTTATTAGCCTATTGCCTTCAAATAGATTTTTTTTCAGATTCTTTTCCCATTTGTTCTGCGGCGGACGAAAAAAGATATTGCCATTGACATTCCTCCCAAAAAGGAAGTGGTGGTGTACTGTCCCATGACGGAAGTGCAGAGGGAAATGTATGAACATGTCATAACAAAAAATATCCGTAACAAAATCCTCCCTCACTTTGAATTGGTAAGTAAATAAGTCCCATCAATTTACTCTAGAAATTAAGATGGTAATGAAGATATGTCAAAAAAAAATTAAACAGCTTTTTTAATTGATGATCTGTATTATTACGATTTATACTAAGCTATGAACTTAATTTAAATTCATATTTAATGTAACTATCTGGCGAGGATAATAATTTTCCTGTAAGACTAGATGATTTTGTAACAGTTGTACTCTGCAAAGCTCGAACTTTCCCAACTTTTACCATCAAATTGTGTGTTTATTGTAGTTAGAAGGCCATCTGTGTTGAAGCAAGTTATATTTTCATTTCATCATTATTTTCGTAATTTTTTAGGCAGTTTGAGAACATCTGAATAAACTATTGATCTAAACAAATTCTCATTTTACCATTTCTATTTCCAAGTGTTCTTTTCCATAATTTTGTTTATTTGATCAATGTGATACTTTATATCACTTTCATAAGTCTTATTTTCAGTTAATAACTGAAATCTGTAGGAACTCTTGATTCTAAATAAGGTTTGATGGATCGTATTTTGATCATTTATTAAGTGTCATTCGAGCCTTAATTATATAGATTATATTCTTCAAGTGTATAAATTAATAAAGTAGAAATGCTTTGATACGTTTGTGTTAAATAACATCTACAGTATCTCTGGGTAGAAGAGTTTAGTTTTGGATGAAACAATGTTTATTTATTAAAAAATATACAGAGTGAGTCATATGTATGGGAACCCTTCAATAAATTGGAGGCTACTGTAGATATAATACTGTAACTATCAGGATAAGTTATTGGTCAAATACTCTACCTTTTGACGTACAACTAAATTTCAACCCCTCATAAGCTGGTGACTTAGAAGTTGTAAGTCGAATATTTTAAATGTAAACACCCATTGATGTGTGGTACATCATTTTAAAGGACTTTCTGAAACAAGAAAAATTACATCGATAAAAATGTTCTATAATACTTTTATCCAAAATGGCGGCTGATTGAAGTTTCAGTTTTTAAAGAAATAATTGATGAAGTTCAATGAGCCGCCATTTTGGATAAAAGTGTAGAAAATGTTTATCAATGCTATCTTTCTTGTTTCAGAAAGGCCTTTAAATGATGTACCACTCAATGGTTGTTTACATTGAAAATATTCGACTTACAACCCTTAAGTCACCCCCTTATGAGGGGTTTATGAGGACTTTCAAACAAACTTCGAGGTACATCATTTTAAAGGTCTTTTTAAAACAAACGAAGTCTGCTATCTCTTCATAGTGAAGGATTTAATAGAATCAACAGTTGCCAACAGTTTGCTATTGAATAATCTAATTTTCTCGAACTTCGAGCTTATTTTCAATTTTAGGTGAAAATGTAACTGATCATAAATTGTAGAGATTTTTATGGTCAATCTTTTCCACTTGAAAATTTTTGTTAAAATTCTATCTGAAGCCTGATGATTGGGAATCTAAAATCAAACTTGGCATAGATGGGGCGGAGCTCCTGAAATTTTTACAGGTATGGGAATCGTGGCAGTTGATAGAGCTTATCAATAACTTTTTTAGGTATAAATTTGATCAAAATCGTTGGAGCCGTTTTCGAGAAAATCGTGAAAACCCTGTTTTTGACAACATTTTCGCCATTTTAGCCGTCATCTTGAATTGCATTTGATCGAAATTGTTCGTGTCGGATCCTTATAGTGAAAGGACCTTAAGTTTTAAATGTCGAAGTCATTCCGTTAATTGGGAGATGAGATATCGTGTACACAGACGCACATAAACTCATTGAACACACACATACAGACCAATACCCAAAAACCACTTTTTTGGACTCAGGGGACCTTGAAACGTATAGAAATTTGGAAATTGAAGTACCTTAATTTTTCGGAAAGCAATACTTTCCTTACCTATGGTAATAGGGCAAGGAAAGTAAAAAAAGTACAAGTATAAGTTCTCGCTATTTTTTGTTGCTCAAATGCTTCACTGTTCTCATGAATATGCTACAAGTTTTACTTTATATCTCAGGGAAAACTGCCAGCCAAAAGAACTGTAGAAACATCGTATAAAGACTTCTTCAGTGATGATCTTGATCTTTATCTTGAGTATAAAAAGATTTTATCTTCTGGTGAAATGCCTGAAAGAGATTCAACTATAAGAAAAGAATCTATGAAAAAAAAGAGAAATGACTTTTTCGATTTGAGTGAACTACCAAAGTGTAAGGAACTTCAAGAAAGGTATGTTTGTATAGTTGAAACCCGGCTTTGGGGTTAATAAATAATCCAAAATTTGAAAATTGAATTTGTTGAATATAGGATGTATTAAGCTTTTGTTGACTGGTTGGTATAGGCTAAGTTGGAACATTTCACAAAGCTTTTCACAATTTAGAAATTCACATGCTATACTCATACTTTTTTCAAATTGCCATGCTTATAAAATTAGACGAACAGAACCTAAAATGTTCTGTTGAATTGTGTTTTAAAGACGAAAGGAAAGATTAGGGAGGTTAGATTCTTTATTTTAAATGGCAATATGTTAATATTATTGTTGATAATTTTAAAATATCGGGGGACGCTCTGGAGTGTAAAAGCAGAGAAAATTTGTAACGAAAGATTGAAAGAAGATTGAGTTGTAGGCTACAATTATTTTTACAGTTATATGAGAAGGCACAACAGGCTTATGCCCAAAACTGTCCCTTTTCAAATTTATACTACAGTCCAAATCAAAATCTAGGTTAAGCTACTATCACTCATCAAAATAACAATTTATTCACACTTCAAAAAACAAACATATCAATTAAGAATAGATATACTATGAATTCGATTTAGAATGATATTCTATGTTTGCTACAATATTTGTTAATATACTATGTACTATTCTACACTAACAGCATCTAGTTACTATTCTGGACTTTCTGAAGTAAACATGTTTTCTAAAAAAAGAAAGAAATAAACAAAAATAAGTT
Organism: Nilaparvata lugens; assembly: GCF_014356525.2. Lineage (NCBI taxonomy): Eukaryota > Metazoa > Arthropoda > Insecta > Hemiptera > Delphacidae > Nilaparvata > Nilaparvata lugens. Next base: position 18,461,692 of record NC_052508.1, read on the forward strand.
TTCTTGCTGGATTATTCCTCTTGTGAGATCAGCTGAGGAATAACTCACACATGCACTCGCTCACTCATTTCCATTACGGTATCGACAGACGACCAAATTTCCAGCTGTTTTTCCAAGTATTTATCCTTTTAATGTCCTTCAGCGAGTTATCCCGGGGTTGAGACCTAGTAGTATTGCAATCGAATTTTCATATCATAAACCTACTTTGTTCTAAATTTCGTGAGAATCGTTAAAGCTATTTTCGAGATCCGGTCACATACAAATATAAAATATAAACATAAAAATCTGGTGTGGTACACTCACACAACTTTCCTTGCTCATTGAACTGCAAGCCTCATTCTTAAACGAGAATAATTTAGGGGAATAACATAATGACGATTGGCGGCAACATATTTAAAACTTCGATCAGACTACTGTATATGTGTATATAATATAATTGTTTTCAGAGTACTTTTTCCTTTGTGTGTATTATGAAATTCGATGATTCTTTTAAAAGTCGTCAAAACATTTGTTCTACAGATGAAATATATCGACTATTAGTCCAGTCAATATAGACATAAAAAAGGGGGTGTGCTTGCAATTTATATTGTAGTTCTGATTTTTTAATAATTATATTATTTGGGTACATATGAGAATTCCAGAACCAATTTCTTCATGCAAAATTTCCTTGTGCTAGATACAGGGTGGCCCAAAAACCTCGTATTTTCGGCTCATTTTCCAGTTTTCAGCTATTTCTGCCAAATCTCATAATCGGACAGAAAAATTTGCTCTTGCCTTTTTTCTAGAATATGAAATTCTGAATTTAATGAGATCATTCGGAACTCTCTATCTCCAATGAGTACTGAGTTAGGATTTTTCAAAAATGAGTGAAATTTGAAGAAAAAAAATGTTGATGAATTTTAGTTTTTGATCAACAATATCTTCCGATTGCTACCATTTAGATGTATAATTCAAAATCCCTCTGGGCGTATTTTTGTGCTCTACAATCTGAGATCAGGTAGAGCGCTCTATCTCATATAGATTTCCAGGTACACCTGACAACAATACTCCTTGTATTGTGAAAAACACCTAATTTTCAGCTTCAACCATCATCACCAACTACATAGTCTTCACATTGATATTTCGCACAATGACATAAGTTCATAAGATTATGTTCTATAAGAATCACCCGTTAGATGCACTTTATTTCAGTATTTCCTAGTGGAGAGGCGCGCTTAAGGACACCTCAAGGATCAAAATTCCAAACACTTATAACTTTTGACACAATACTCAGATTTCATCGTGCTACACTTAATTCTTCTCGGCTCGTCAAGGCGGTCCAAAATCATGCATCATAAGTCAAATTCGGTTGTGTGGCATTCAATAATATGGGATAACCCTATTCATAATTGGGATATTTAAATTTACTCATAATTTTATAATTACTTTATGTTAGAGTTATTTTGAAAAAGATCAAATTGTCGTGGGCAAAATTTTTTATTGTAGCCTACTGCTATCTACGTTTGTTAAAATTGTGCAATTTAGAGACGTGACATGGTGAAAAATATTGCCAGTTATCCTATACTATTAAACGAGCAATTTCTGTTCATATGTTTAGATGTTTGGATGTTTATATGTTTGTATTTCACCGGATCTCGAAAACGGCTCTAAACCTAGCTCCGCAGTGCCGGCTGGTTGCTTGGCTGAATCGGACTAGGCGCTGAGACAGCAAGTAATAGCAGCGTTGGTGGGAATGCGAGCGGCCGCAGTAACATCTTCCACCCAGCAATGGTTGGCGTAGTTCCGCCTAGCGGACAGACGAAAGATCAAACCAGTCGGTTATTTGATCCCTCCAGCCAGGCTCAGCCAAGCAGCCGAGACAATAGAACAATCAATGGAGTGGCGGTCTTGTTCGCGTTCATCAGCAGTTTTCTTTCTCACGATTATTTTTATTTTTGTGTTGCCTATAAACTCCAGTCACCAGTAAAAACCTTGGAAGAACAGATTTCGTCGTCTTTCGATAACAGAAGATGCTGTGCCTGTGTGGGAGATCAGCTGTGTAATCATTCAAACAGCTTACCGTATTTCGCGAGAAATATTATCTAGAAATTTTAATAGACTCTATCAAAATTATCTGATTTGTTGACATGACATGGTTTATCACTCTAAGTTAGAGTACATCATAATATTCAAAGTTAATAATTATTTTACAGTTTTAAGTGATTAGTGAGTGTTATTTTGTTATTCAATTTGGTAAACAATCTAAATTAGAACTTTTCTGTTTTTAAATATTTTGACTGAAAATTGGACCTGGATTCAAGTGTATGAAACATAACCTACTTTTTGGACCATTTATAAGAATAAGAATACTTTTATTCCATTAAAGCAATAACAATGCAATAGGAAATGTCAATAAAAATATAACAAGTCGATAAACGTCATTAATACTACAACAAAAAACGAACATTACAAAAAATGAAATTGGCACTATGAGAATTGATAGAAACAGACCTAATTAGTTAATAATAATCTCATGCACTAGTATCAGAATTAATAAAAGCAGACCTCACACAAGAGAAATGACATAAACGAACTTTAATCTAAAAATAATCCGAAACAGGCAGATGAAGGAACTCATAAAAAGAATATATGGGATTCTTTAAAAGGAGATTCTCCAATCTTTTCCTAAATGAAACAATTGGTAGTTCCCTGACTGTAATAGGGAGGATATTGAAAAATTTTACAGATAAGTGGCCAGGACTAGTCAAAATCTTGCTCAATCTTGTAAAGGGCACGTCTATTCTGATTCTATTCCTTGTATTGTAGCTGTGAATGTCTTCTCTACAATGATAAGTGTCAATGTTGTTCTTCACGTTCATTAAGAGTTTGAAAACCACCATCCCATGAATGGTCATAATATTTTCATTTATGAATAGTGGCTTACAGTGCTCCAGATAAGCTGCACCAGAGATGATACGCAATGCCTTCTTTTGTAATAGTAGCACCCTTTGAACTTCTGGAGCACAACCCCACAAGACCAATCCATAAGTATACACGCTCTGAAAGAATGCAAAGTAACACATTCTCAAATAGTTCTTAGGTACACAATCTTTCAAATTCCGAAGCAGGTAAATCACTCTGCTGAGCTTTGAACAAACATTTTCGATGTGGGGGATCCAAGTAAGTCTCTGATCAAGAGTGATACCTAGCAGCTTTGCATTCTTTGCTCCGTCAATGACCTGCCTCAGGCTTAGCACCAACATTTGAGTTTGTCCTGAACCAAGCTGCTGCCTCATCCTGATGTCTGTACATTTTCTGCTTGAGAGCACTAAGATCATCATCAACAGCAACTATAGACGAATCATCAGCATAGCACAAAACCCTTGACCCAATACTGGATTCGATATCATTCATCATCACCAGGAAAAGCAGTGGTCCTAGGATGGAACCCTGAGGGACGCTATGTGGTACAGTTAGAGGCTTTGAAAAAAACTTTAATTGACACAAACAGTCTGACTACGATCCTCTAAAAATGACTTCAATATATGCAGAGAATTATTACGAACACCAAGATATTCCAACTTTCTCAACAGAATGCCGTGATCAACTACATCAAAAGCTCTACTTTTAGAACCAGGCCCCAGGAATAAATAAAAATAACGAGCGAAGCTCGGTGCCCCGATATTAAATATTGAATTGACTAATAACTACAAATATCGGGGCACCGAGCTTCGCTCGTTATTTTTATTTATAGATGAACAGAACACAATTCTCTAAAATGATCGTGTTTATACTTTACAGCTGGCTATAAGTCAGCTTATGAATTTCGGGGATGCGATATTTTGATTTTCCACAGAATCACTCGCTCACTTTTTACTTATCCACAGACGACGAAAGTCTCTGCTGTTTCAGCCAAGGATGAATTATCCTTTTAATGTCGTTCAGCGAGTTTTCCCAAGAATGAGACCTAGTGCAATCGAATTTTTATATCATAAAATACTATGTTCCAAATTTCGTGGAAATCGTAGATCCGTTGAACATAAATAACCAGATGTAAATATATAAAAATATAAACAGATATACCGAAATTGCTCGCTTAATATAATAGGATTTTTGTTGAAACGATACAGCACTTGTGTGGCATTCCATAATATGATGTTTGGCATCATTATCTATCTATGAATGAATAAATAAATATAATAGAGGAAAGAATTGCATTATACATGTACGGGATAGGAAATTCACGAATGTCGCATCTTCACGTCTGAACTACTAGAATGATGAACTTGACATTTTGCACATAGATTCTTAATTTACCGAGGATGGTTATAGGCCTATTTTGAACTCCTCAGTAGGTCGAATTCTCTGTTTGTCAAGTTTTAAAATAGACCCTTGCGGAGCACGGGTTACCTGCTAATTATAAATAAAATATTAAAATTATTAGTAAAATAATAAAGTAAAATTACCTATCAGCAATTGCTTCAGTAAAAACTTGAATATATATGTCATTAGCAATGAAACCTCAATGATTTTCAACTATGAAACGATTTTAATAATAACTTCATGATATTGTTTCATTTATGATATTGTTTCCAAGACAAGAAATTTTCCTGTCGTTTTGATCATTTCTCCAATGACGAAAAGCATTCTGTTGTTTTTCTCGCCCGTGTATGGCATCATGATATTCACATATCACCAATATTGAATGTTCATGTAAACAGTTGATCTATATAAGCACTTAAATAATAAACCTTATTCCGGACCACTCCCTCATAGACTCTAAGATTAGTAGAAAAACTAAACTAGAAATAAAAACCTGGACATACAGTAACTTTTTCTTCCATAGCGACGCATGAATTTCGAGATTTCTGCTCAAACTACTGTTTGCAACGACAATTCTTTTAGATACATTTGTTGAAAGTGGACTCGCTTACAATATTTGTACATTTTTTTTCTCTTTTTTCCTTCTTTCTTCTTCAATACTTCCCTTTTTTCTCCTCTTCACCCTTCTTTCCTTACTTTTTATACCCTTTACCTGCCTATTACATGGGAAACCATAGTTTGCTAGGTATTTTTCCTCCTTTCTTTCTTTTATGCATACCCCACCATGAAGCCTGTTTATGTATTTCATTGGAAATTTATTTTTGATTAAGATTTTTTGTGTTTTTGTTTTTTTCAAGTATATTGTATTGTGTTGATTGGAATAAAAATTGATTGATTTATATAAAATTAATTAAGCTATATTATTATAATTCTAGGTATAAATTCCCTTTGTGTTGAATCAGCATTCTAAATTGCACCTATAATAATTTTTACAGGATGGGATGTGCATTCAAGGAGAGAGTGAAAATGCAGAAAGCACATCAGACTCTTTTGCACATTGTAAATCACCCGTACCTTGTCATGATGCCATACACGGGCGAGAAAAACAACAGAATGCTTCTCGTCAATGAAGAAATGATCAAAACGTCAGGAAAATTTCTTGTCTTGGAAACTTTGTTGGCCAAGTTGAAAGAGAGAGGACATAAGGTAATTTGATTTTTGTTAAATTTCTTTTAAAACTCGATATCTATCCATAAAACTTACTTTGTTGGTAACCAATATCGAGGTACCGAGCTTCGCTCAGGAGTGCAAACGCATAGAAGCATAAAAACATAGATTATATTTATTTATTGATACATATAACACAATTCTTTCAATTGATTGGTGAAGGACCAACAGGCACAGCCTAAAACGGTTTCTACCCCGAATTTTTATGTATACACTATAAATACGGTGGTTCAAAAAGTAGGTTATGTTCTATACACTTTTGAATTCCAATTTTCAGTCCATTTGAAAACAAAAGTTCAAATTTAGATTTTTTACAAACCAAATTGAATAACACTCACTAATCACTTACAACTGTATAATAATGATTAACTTTGAAATAGGTACTTCAATTCAAATACCAATTCAATACCGTTGGTCATGTCAAGAAATCAGATGATGTTGATCAAGTAGGTTTATCTATAATTGCCAGATAGTAACTTCTTGTGCTGTGCGATCCACTGATTTATTATTGCAATAGTTCAACAGCTGAACATAATTCTGTCTCACTCCCACACAGTTCTCGCATCTTCCGTTATCAACAGACGACGAAATTCTAATCTTTTTTCCCAAGGATGAATAATTATTATCCTTTTCATGTCATTCAGAGAGTTTTCCCAGGAATGGGACCATGTGCAATCGAGTTTTTATATCAAGAACCTATATTGCAAATATCAAAATCGTTTGAGCTGTTTTCGAGATCCGTTAACCTGTGTTTTCGTAACGGGCAGAAGCAGAATCGATTGCAGCGCACCCAAGCGGGCAGAAACAGTAACACTCAAGAACTAGTTCTTTGACATGAATTTTGCTTTATGTGTTATGGGTAATGAACTTTTTGGGTTGTCCAAAAGGTAATTCTAAAATGATTATTGGATATTTAATTCAATAAAGTGAATTAATTGCTTTTTATAACTCAGATAACTTTTCCACAATTATTAGTTACTTCAATTATGCTAAATTTTATGTTTTATAGGCATGTCAATCAAAGAGTTAACTTTTCATTTCCTATGCTTGAATATGTAAGGGTAAATTATTTGAAGTAACTGATTGTATTTTATTATTAATAAGATAATTAAGAATGATTTACATTTGACATTTTTGGAATCTACGGGTTATATTACACCAAGAGAAATAAATATTAAACGTTTTTAAGGCAATTTTATTTTAGCAGTCCCCTTTTTGATCATTGGATAGGTACGGTCCCGGCTGATATACCGTACTTAAATAAGAATCGTGTTAAATTCAATGCAGTACATAAGTACTATTACTTAATTCTTAATGCAATACATAATTGTGATATAGCCTACCCTATTTTATATCCTATTCAAATTCAAATTTATTGTTTTCATTTTCATTACAATCAAATTTGATAAATCCATACAATTATAAAATTCTATTCATACAATTATTCAAGTCTATTATTTAACTACATGAGTTACCTATAGCATTTGCCAGTCTGCAATGTTAAATAATTTAATTATTTCCAAAAAAAAAAAAAACTGAAGCCATACAGAACCAATAAAGTTGTTCATAAAGAGTTCGATGCTGTTGGGTTGAATATAGTTTTAAAAATCCCTCAAGTATAAACCATCAAAACTAATTTTATTACCTTCATGTCACTTGCAGTTTTCTTCAAAACTACCTAAATTGAAGCAATTAGTTAGCAGGAGTGATCGCCCCCCCTAACCCCCCCCCAAAGAGGATATTATTATGAATAAAATGAAATAAACTCATCAAGATTTACTGATAAAAATTAATATATTTCTTAGATTAGTCCATCTCTTTCTTCTGTAGGCTACTACATCATACATGAATCATATCCATGGAATATTATTCATAGTTGATTTTCTTTGTCATCCTCTACTTCTGGCTGGTACACCACTAGGCCTGAAATCAAAAAGTTATTGATAATTATTTATTATTCATTATAAAAAAACTTGCAAAGTGAATTCTGTTTGTAATCTGTATAAGTGTTCAATTATTCTTGGCAAGAAACCCCCCAATAATGAAAAAGTAACATTATATGAGAAATTCCAATAAATTCCAACAATCAGTTGAATTATTATTGACATCAATCTCCATGCACGAATTGGGATTAATCAGTGTGCCCCAAGGTCAAAAGAACTTGTTGGTGAACAACATATTTTTGGATACCATGAACAATTCATTCATTTCTGTGGTTAGTAGGCCTACTTCTCGACCAAAAATAAACTCTTCGTTTACTAAACTCTTCCAAAATGTACTGCATAAAGTAATTATTGGTTCTATATCTAGAGAAACAAGTTTAATGAATCAAATGGAAATATAATCAATTAATTGCTTAATCTGAAATGATGATTATCTACAACATTATAAGTAGAACTAAGTGATTTGAAAATAAATACCAAACTGTAAATACATAAATCTCAAAATAATGCAGGTATTTCATCCATGAATTCAATCATAAATTTTAAAAGTTGGAATCACTGTCATTAAAGCTATTATTCAGTGTTTTCTACCAGCACTTGCTGAGTGAATTTTTGAAGTCATCTATTCATAGTTCTAATGTATGGTCATTTATAAAGTTCAACATTCATTCAAGATCAAGATGGACAGTTGAGAAGATTGTTTTAAAAACAATGTATTCACTTATCATTCAGGGAATAGAGCTCTTCATAATATTTGGGATTCCTTCCATAAAGAAATGATTTATGTAACAAAATCTAATAATGTGATAACATTTTAACATCAAATTATTGATTTAATGTTATCACATTATTAGATTCTGTTACATAAATTATTTCTTTATGGAAGGAATCCCAAATATTATGAACAGCTCTATTCCCTGAATGATAAGTGAATACATTGTTTTTTAAACACTCTTCTCAACTGTCCATCTTGATCTCATGTGGTTTCACGTTGTTTCGAAATATTGTATACTGTAAGCTATTGATGATTTCAAAATTCAGTCAGTTTTTCAATTATTTTAGTCACATACCATAGTTGTCTTACTATTTGAATATCTAACATCAAATCGATAATAAAACATCGAAGTGGGTAAACTTTTTGAAAAAATGGGAAACTGTATAAAATGACATCGCCTATATAAAGTTTAAAAAATGAGTGGAATTTTATCTTACCTAACTTACTTATTCTAACTATGGGTTCCAAAGAATTTTTCCATCCTGGTCAACAAAAAAGAATTCATATGCATTTCCTTTTGAGTACATTCTCTTCAATATTTTGTTTGTAAATGGTACCTGAAAAAAGAAGCATATTTAATCTTTCAACATATATCCATTTTGGAGATAAAGAGTGAAGTTAATCATCAATGATAATACATAGTTTGGACTTTGAATAAATTAGAAGTGAACTGGGCCTCAATAAACTATTCACATTAGATAGACTATACATACTATAAGTATATAGCCTACTTACATTCGTAGCACATAACAGAAAACACTTTAAAGATTTATAATATAAATTAAAACAGGTATACTTTAAATAAATAAACTTTCGTCAACTTCTAACTTCTTGAAAAATGAAAAAGATAGCAATTTAGCCCTAGAGACTAGGTTATTAAAGGCCTACTACAGTAGGCTACCTGAATAAAAATTGTAAACATGCTGGTAGGCTCCTTATAAAAATTATATCACATTGTGTACGGTAGATCTAGCCTACTTTATTATGAGAAATTTAAGTCTACTTACTTGAATCCTCTATCACATCAGCAATTTTTAACCATATTCTATTATTTTCAAATAGGTAACTCGTTGTGCAGGTCTGGAAAGTACAAAACTTTGAACTGTCGCATTTATAATGAATTTCACGCCTTTCTGTTGTAAATACATTTTCAATTTCTCTTGTAAAAATTATAAGAATAAAGAAACCAATGGAAATATGTTATACCTCAATTTTCTACTGCAAATTAATTTCACAGTATAATAGTAGCAATCCGAAATCTGACAACCAACAGCAAAATAATATCAAAACAAACCATCCAACAATTAAAGATTGAGGTTAAAAAGAACATGGCATCTGATCCAGAGAAAGATTATTCTGCCGGTGTCACGTGATCAGAGCAGAAAAATAATTCGAAGCTGTCTGTTCCCGTCGACAGAATCCCGAAATTAGTTTTTTTTTCTACAAAACGGTTCACGAGCAGTGATCGGTCAAAGCAAAATAGCATTGTGTTGATAGGCCTTAAAAAGAACGGCAAAATGAACGACAGTTCGTCTCTGATTTGAACATTTCTTTTTTTCTGCTCAACTTTCTGCCGATGGGTGAACGCTCCCATAAGAACCAATGTTAATTTAAAGTGAATTCTGTCGTCTGCCCGTTACGAAAACACGGCTTTAGACATAAATACATGCACATATACCCATATATCCAATATCCATATACCCGTATAGATAGGTGAAAAACACTTAGAAACTTACATTATTGTTGGAAAATTTTCGATGACTGTGCCATCTATGTCAACCGTGTAGGGAGTGTCAACAACTGAATGCTTTCATTCCAAAGCGATCTAAGTGCCAAAAGATTTTTTTTTGTTTTTTCGTTTCAAAGTGATCTAAGTACCAATGCCAATGCCCTTCTATATGACCTATGTTCCAAATCATTTTCTGTTAGTTTTCATAGACTCTCATAGAATGCGCTGTGTCTATGTCCAGTGGCAGTGGTTTTCAAAGTGATCCAACTCCATCCCACCAGCTGGCAGGCTGTCATCTGTTTGTGAGTTCATTTACCAGAGAAGTAGGCTACAGAAGGTTTCTATTTCTTTAAATTTAATATCAATATAATGGGTGATGTAGGTGATGTAGCATTTTCAACAGAAGAAAATAAAAATTTTGAAAGGAGAAAAGGTCAAAAAATGACAGTAGCCCAAGAATGAGGTTAGTTTTTTGGACTTAGACCCATTTGAAAGTAACTGGCACCGGGCTTAGACCTATTTGGAAGAAACTGGCCTCGGACTTGGATCTTTCTGCTAACCTGTCCCTTTTTTTATTTTTTACTTTATGATTGTTTCAGCTATATCGTTTTAAAACACATGGACACTTTTTACATTCATGAATTATCTTAAAATAATAATGCAGTAAATAAAAAAATGTTTTTTTTTTCAAAATTGGAGTGTTTTTATTGGTTTTCCAAAAATTTAACATTTGGCACTTAGATCACTTTGAAATTAAAGCATTCAACTCCCTTCGGCACAGCCATCGAAAATTTCCAATAATAATGTAAGTTTCTAAGTGTTTTTCACCTATCTATATAGTGTTTCCTGTTCAAATTAGTATTAATATCGGGGCACCGAGCTTCGCTCGTTATTTATTTATTGATAAACAGAACACATCCTTTAAAATGATTGGGGATGGACTAACAGGCACAGCCCAAAACTGTCTCTTCCCCGAAATTTGATTTATTCACTATTAATAGTCCAAAAAGTAGGTTATGTTCCATACACTTGAATTCAGGTCCAATTTTCAGCCCAAACATTTTAAAACAGAAAAGTTCTACCTAATTTAGATTGTTTACTAACCAAATTGAATAACAGTATAACACTCACTAATCACTTGAAACTGCAAAATAATGATTAACTTTGAAAATTATGATATACACTATTTCAGAATGATATACCCTGTCATGTCAACAAATCAGACTATTTTGATCAAGTCGATTAAAATTTCTAGATAATATCTCTCGTGAGATAAGCTGATATGATTGATTCATCAGCTAAACATACTTCTGTCTCTCTCCAACACAGGCACTTGCATCTTCGTTATCGACGAAATTATCATCTGTTTTTCCAAGGATGAATAATTATTATCCTTTTTATGTCGTTCAGCGAGTTTTCCCAAGGATGAGACCTAGTGAAATCGAATTTTTACATCATAAACCTACTATGTTCCAAATTTTGTGAAAATCGTTAGAGCCGTTTTCGAGATTCGTTGGACATAAATAAATAACCATATAAATAACCGAATATTATATATATACAGAAATTGCTCGCTTAATATAATAGGATTACTTCAATAATAACTAATTATAACACTTACTTAGTTATCCTGGGGCTACAGCCCGATGTGGGCTTTGGCCTCCTCCACAATCTGCCTCCAAGCTTTTCTGACTTTCTTCTTCTACCTCTCACTCACATCCCATTACTCTTAGGATTCTCTCCACATCCTGCATCCATCGAACCCTCAGCCTTCCTCTTCTTCTTACACCCCCCAGCCTCCAGCTTCTTATCTAGTGGAATGGTCGTTACACCACCCGTCCCCCTTGATTATCTAAGCGAATCAGAAAATTGAAAAGACCAACGCCACTATATATTCTGTAACCAACTTCCCCATTGATTTTTGCATACTGCCATCTCAATTTACGCGGAAGGTAGTGAACATTTTATAATGTTGTAATGACATTATTTATCAAGATTTTTGAGCGCTTTCATCTAAGACCAGAACGAAGTTTCTACGATATAAATTCGCAAAGATACCATATGCGGGTATTTTGTCATTTCACTAATTTTGGGACTTTTTTATTTCAAACGTGCTAATGGCAAAACTATCCAACAGATTTCGATGAAACTTGGTATGTAGGTTCTTTTCACCGAGTAGATGCCCGCAATTGAATAACATTTTGAAAATTGCCCTTTCACCCCCCCATTTGGGGCCCGAAAATTTAAAAAATTTGAATTTTTTTCCAGAAATGAAACGATGGACTTGATAGTATAGGTATACAAAATTTAGAAAATATCGGACACTGGGGAAATTTTCAAATTATCATGAATTTTCAAATGTTGATCAACTTTGAGCACTTGATGTGAAAAATCTGTAATAAGTTAACATTTCGGACTACCAAAAGGGCTTGGAGACATGTTTAAACTATCCACATTTGAAATTTCAAATCATTGAATGTCCGATTAATCTCTGTAGCTCTGTCTAAATAATAACAGAAAGATGAAAGTTGCCATTTTTGAATCTAACTTTTTATAGAATGTGAAAGTCGCGATCTAGCGGTTAAAAATTGAAAGTGATTCACATGTTGCCACCGCCAAATTAGACATCTATATAATAAGAGAGAGTAGGGTTGTGTTTGTTCGCATCAAAACATGTCAACTTGTGGATTGCATACCGGAAAAACGGGAATGATTTAGATCTCCAAATTTTGCACATAGATTCTAAAAATATCAATCTCGTGCACCTGGAAGCCCAAATTTCAATTTTCTTTCTAGATTTTTCAGAATTAATGTTCAAATTTCATCTATGCTAACGTACATGAAGTTCCATAGGCTACATTGTTGCAGCCCAGAAGTGTGATTTTTCATGAGGAGGTTATAATGCTGTTACAAGACTATCATTCTCGAACGGCCGTGTAGCGTAACGGTAAAACGCTAGCTTATGGAGCGATGGCTCCTCGGCTCAAATCCCGATTCTTCCCATATTTTTTGTTCTTTATTTTTACCCTCGAAACGTATTATTATCAATTATTTTTTAATACTAATTCAGCACGTTTTAATTCATTAAATGGTTCACGTCTTACCCTCCCTTTTTGAAAGCCTATAGTCACTAAAACCCATTCTGCCACATCCGGAGTTCCTGGGACGTTTGTTTATTTATTTTGGAAAAAAGTTGTTACCTCAAAGCTGTTTCCTCAATTTTGAATCTAGGCTCGGTGATTGAGCTCTACACGTTCAGATGGGACAAGAGACAGCATACCCCTACCCCAAGCTTCTAGGACTGCTTAAAGACAAACATTCATGAGACATTCGTGGACCCATACATTGATGGACTCGTACATTGACCGCTGTTAGAATAAAAAAATAAACTAGTATAATTCAAATTAACATAACTTCAGTCATATCATAAACTCAACATTATTTAGGTTCAATAACATTAGGTAAGAGGTGAATACATATTATTCAATACTATCACTTTTCATAGTAAGGTCTTTCGAGTATTGTTGTTATTTTGTTCAGTCTGTTCTCTTACATAAATTACAAATCAAGCTTCCTTGATTTCTAATTTAATGTATAAATCAAAAATGGTTAGGTAGAGTAGGTTAAGTAGGGTGGGACAGGTAGAGTGGAGTTTAGTAGGATAGAGTAGTAGAGATAGAGGCTAGCAGAACAGGATGTCTGGGTCTAAGCATTGTTAATAATCTAGCAACCCAGAATGATGCACATCATAGAAATAGAGATTATGTAGGTAAAGTGGGTTGGGTTATGTGGGGTTTGTTCGTTAGAATGGTTCAAGTATAGTTAGGTGGAATAGGCTGGATAGAGTGAAGTAGTTAGATTGGATAGGTGAGGTAGGGTTGGTAAGGTGGGGTAGGTTAGATAGCATGAGGTATGTTAGGTAGAGTAGGTTGGATAGAATAATTTATCCCACCCTACTTAACCTACTCTACCTAACCATTTTTAATTTACACATTAAATTAAAAATCAAGAAAGCTTTTCATTAGAATCAAAACAAATAAAATCAAAATAAAGCAAAACAAAAGAAATAAAAGCAAATAAAGCAAAACAAATAAAATCCATAACACAAAATACTCTCATTTAAATTTAGGTTAATAGCTTCCTCTTCAGAAATAATATCCTTAATTATATTATAAATCTATAACGTACCTTAGTAGCGGTAATAGGAGGAAAATCTCCATTGTGAGGTGACAAATTTGATATCTTCTCTTCTTAATTAAAGCATTTACTGAGGCGGAAAAACCTAAAACATGCTATTGGAACAGATGGTTCCACAGCCAAATACTAACAAGCCTAAAGCTGGCATAAAAGCCATGATTAACACTAAATATTGAGACTAAATTATTCAGTTCTGCTAGCAGCAATGGACAGACACTGAATGAAACCACTTCACTTCTCTCATCTTGCCGTGGACAGCTGTGAACGGCCATACTAGGTTCTCAACTATTGCAACTTGACCAAAGTCAACTGTGATTGGAAGTTAATATTTTCTAGAAAATATTTATCAGAACTTCCGCCAATAGAAAGGAACTGTACAACTACAATTTAAGATACATTCTCCCACCAAGTGACAACTATTTTCCAAATTCCTAACCAAATAAGGCATGATTGATAATCAATCGGACACAAATTCCTTGCCTCATAAGGTCATGAACCAGGCTGATGCTCCAGGAAAATCAACGATTTTCCCAGTACCATAACTTCTACGCACACACTTACAGAGTCGACACAACACAACGCAGAAAAGCAAAGCAGCGAAATAAATTGTTATAACAGACTGACTTCTCATGATAATTCACAATTGGAACAATGAATATTGTTACAAAGGGCTAATCTGTAACAGCCCTTAAGGGAATGTAAATCACTCTAAATCGTCCGAAACGCTTTTAGATTAATAGTCAGTATGTCGACTATTATGAGAGAACAGAAGGGAATTTCACAGACACAGTCTGTAGAATAATATCGGGAAGACAACAGTATGTCGTTGTCAGGGTAGGAAAGGATTTTACAAGGATTTTCCACAAGGAAAATATTGAGTCAGAGGCTCCTAATTCAGGAAAAGATTTTAATGGGCTTTTCCAAGCAAAATTGCCAGTCTGAGGACTACAACAAAATCGATCTCTGATTTGCAACTGAGATCACGGGAAAATTCGTGAATTTTCCACAGGGAAAATCAGCAAATAACATTTGCTATTAAAGGGGAAAGGTTTCTAGGAATTTTAGAAAGAATTTGCGGGTCTGAAAAACCGCGACTAGGACAATCTTGAATCTGGAACTGAGATCAGGAAGGATTTTAGCACAGGAAAAGTTAGGAGAAAGTAAGAGGAAGCTTGTCGATGTCTGATGACTTCGACCGGGAAGTCCTCAAGCTGTACCTGAGAGCTGGAAGGATTTTAGAATAGGAAAAATTGAGAGAAAGTATGAGGAAATTTGTCGCAGTCTGAAGACTTCGACCGGGAAGTTCTCAAGCTGTACCTGAGAGCTGGAAGGATTTTAGAATAGGGAAAGTTGAGAGAAAGTATGAGGGAAAGGACGTCGCAGTCTGTTAACTTCGACAGGTATGAACTCAAGCTGCACCTGAGTTCTCTTGGAAAAGGATTAGGATTTTCCTACTAGGAATTATAGCTAGTCCGAAACTGCTATGCAAAAATAAATACAGGGGCCACTCTACAATATGAAAACTAAGCAATGAAAATTTACTCTCGAAGAATAGGAATTTTCCTACAAGGATGAAAGTTAACTGGGAAAAATTATCTTTAACAAAGACAGGTATCTCCCCACAAGAATTAATTCTAATCGGGAAAATTACTTCTAAAAGAATAGGGATTTCTCACAAGAATAATAAATCAATTGAGAAAAATTTATTACTCTTTGAATTAAAGGCCACCTTACCACAGGGAAGGAAACACGCACAAGCGACCAGTCCTAACATATAGTTACCCGAATCACCGTGGAACCAAATAGGGAGAATTACGAACCAATTCACAATTCCCATATTATATATATTTAAAAACGTCGTGAAGGGACACAGTAGAGACTTATAAATTAAGAACTCTAAAAGAACCCGCTACAATCTGTGGAACCTACAGTTATCGAACCGAAAAGAACCTAGTTAAATTTCCCACTTAACTGTTTGTAGCACAGGTTTCTAAACCAAGGATAACTCGCACACCCCCAGTGATATGAGTCGGGAGAAATAACTATCAAGAAAGAAAATCCCCAAGGAAAATCTAACTTCGAGTTGTCCGGAACTCGCCCTACAATATTCTATTCAATAAAATACAGAATAGAATATTATCCCTCTAGAAAAACACTATTGGGAACGCCGCACGGAACGCGGCCGTACACAAGCCCGATCACTCAACTACTAACTCGACCCCGGGTCTACTCCTCGCAGAGCAGGGTCCGTGGAAAACGGGAGGCAAGGGGAAAAGAGATTACCGTCCAATAGGAACCTCAGAAGATGATCACGCCACCGATAATGTGACAAGGAATGACTCCACTAATGCTGATGCTAAGGGTGGATTAATGATAACAGTATTGCTGATTCCTATAGTAGATTAGGCCGGTAAACAATATTTCTTTCCAGAAATTACAAGAAGCGGCTACTCTGGTGCGACTGCTGCTGACTGCATGTCAGATAAAGGATTCTCAAACTAGTAAACAAGAACTAGATATTTCTGGTCAAGATGAATCCACTGATTTGCAGTGTTGTCGCCAATGAGCCCGTTCTGTGTAGCCTACATGGAATGTGGTAAATTGTCCGATTCACAATTTAACAA
The DNA here is from genome assembly GCF_014356525.2 of Nilaparvata lugens. Classification (NCBI taxonomy): domain Eukaryota; kingdom Metazoa; phylum Arthropoda; class Insecta; order Hemiptera; family Delphacidae; genus Nilaparvata; species Nilaparvata lugens. The sequence goes on from NC_052508.1 coordinate 18,478,489, forward strand.
GTAAAAAGTTCCGTGTTCCATGGGAGGAATTTTGACAGATTCTGTTCCAGAAACCTGTTCCAGTTCCAAAATCCTGCCCCACAGTCGAAGTGTGGTAAATTGTCCGACCTGGTACAGTTCCAACTATCTGAGCTCTCATTGGTCGATTATTTTAGTCTGCTTGCTTCTCTGCGCATGCGCTGATAGTTGTTCACCATAGCATAGCATAGAATACATAACCAACAATACGATTTTTGATAACCATTCATTAAATGAATTTTTCTTGATAGAAAATTTGAGAGTAATGGAATAAAAGAAATTTAAACTTTTCTAGATGGTAGGTTTGTAAAACAGCCTTTCTTCATTCATGCAGCTAGTAAACGAAACATTTTAGTGTAAATCAACTTTATATGTGCGCGCCAAAAGCTTGAACCATCGATTTTGAAATGGCGTTCCATGGGAACATTTTGCACTAGTCATGTGATGGAACAATTTATGATTGGAACTGGAAAAATTTACTGTACACAGAACGTACACAATGATGATTCATATGATAGATTCTAAGCTTAGCAAAATAAATTCGGCTGTCGACCCTATTCCTTCTCTGAAATCAAGAAACTTATTCAAATCATGACGATTCTCCTCTCATCACAAAATTCACTTTGTGACAAATAAGAGATACCAATTAAATTCTGCGATATTTGCATCAAGAAGATCGGATTTGAAAAGCAGTGAAACATATTCATCTATACTGCGTGTACAAAATAAATTGTATTTGGCAAACAAAGACATTGAATGTGTAAAATGGCCAACAGGTAGTAAAAATGCAAGGTATTTATTTTATTTTATGAGCAAATGAACAAGTAAGGATAAAAATGTAGAATGAAAAGTGAGGGAAATGATGTACAAAAGCAAGTAATGAAAAAAGATGTACATTTTTTTCAAGTGTGATGATAATATAATGTACAGACTAACTATAAGAAAAAATTTTAAAAATAAAGTTTTATTAATTATTTCATTTATTTCATTCCACGATCACAACATCAAATTAGTGATTCCAAATGCAATTTATATTGGTATTTCATTGATCTAGCAAAGTATTGTGCATATCACCAAGCAATAACAAAGTCTGAAAACATATATATAGGCTACATCAATTAATGTCGCTACAATGATATGCCGTGAAAGTATGGATAGTAAATTTTAAGATGTGGTGCAACAGGCACAGTCACAACGTCATGTTTGTTTATTCAGTATTAACCATACATAACTATCTCACTTATTACTGGAATAATTTTGTAGCAACCAGTCAGGCTAAATATATTTTATCATATAAAATAGCATTTCACTGTTTCAAAAAAAATGACTCTCCCCATCCATTGTGTTTGCAGTGTTTACCTCTATAACAAGTAGGTAGTAATTAAAAAAAATGATATCCTCTCAAAACATTCTCTAAAAAAGAATTCTTCACCCCAATTTAAATTACTCTACCCCAACCCTATTGAAAAGTCCTGTGTGGAAACTAAAATTTTTGTACCAAAACAAGTCCAAAATTTTAAAATGTTTCAGTAAGTTCTGAAACAGTAATGTTCTGATATTAATAAGAAGCCCGCCTCCCATTGCAATACATAATGAGAGTAAGTATTCAAACAGTTTGGTAAAAAATCAATTATATACATAAATGAAAACCCCGCCTCCCTTATCCCTCCATTATGAGTTTACATTATTAGCATGTCCTATTCCACCCTCTAGGTTTCCTAATAATTGCGAAGTATTGCTACAACGCGGACTAGCTACAGTCGGATATGGGTTGGGGTCAGTAGCCGTACTAGTAGGTGGAGTTACCGGACCTACACTTCTCCCTCTATCCTGATTCTTTACCCTCTGCTTCTTTCGCGAGATTTTTAATTTCAGGGGAAGAGTGTTTGTCCGTGCCGTTGCTGGCTGATTCGGCCCTCGGCCTTTGGAATATAGGTTGGGTTTTAAGGGAGTTTAAGATAACCCTATACAAGGAGACGGATCTGACTATCAGATCCCTACCAATAATTTTATTTATAAAGGTAGTACGCAATCTGAACCAACTGCGAATTGACGGCGAGCAAGCTGTACCTGCAAGCCCGGGATGTGGTTTTTCTATGGGGTTTAAGGTGAGAGCTATGAGGTAAAGGTATGACGGAACTATGGAGTTATTAGTAGTATTTGAGATGTGGTTAAATAGGGCACGGTATAGGGTGTAAGCTATAGAGAATAGGGTGCAGGGTATGAGGTATACGGTATAGGGCATAGGGAACAGAGAATCAATAAGGTTATTATTCTCTACAGCAAATAAATATCTGCTCAGTAATCCGCAATCTGAGAATTGCGCTCTAGCTCTTAGCAGGCTGGACCTGCTAGCTAAACATAGTATATCTATTTCAATTTTATGATAATTAAAGTTTGGAGGATGAGGTTTCAGGTGTCGGATTTCTGAATCGCGAGCCTGCGGCTGCGAAAGGATTTTCAGCAATTCTGAAACTGCTAAACAGGATTTCCGCGCTAATCTGGTGACTGCGCGCCGGTTATTAAGGGCCAATCTGTGACTGCCCTTAAGGGTATGGGAATCGCTCTCAATCGTCCGAAACGCTTTTAAATTAATAGTCAGTATGTCGACTATTATGAGAGGATAGAAAAGATTTTTCACAGACACAGTCTGTAGAATAATATCGGGAAGACAACAGTCTGTCGTTGTCAGGATAGGAAAGGATTTTTCCAGTCGAGTCAGAGACTCCTAATTCAGGAAAAGATTTCAATAGACTTTTCCAAGTAATTGCCAGTCTAAGGACTACCACAAGATCGATCTCTAATTTGCAACTGAGATCACGGGAAAATTCGTGAATTTTCCACAGGTAAAGCCAGCAAATAATATTTGCTATTAAAGAAGACAGGTTTCTCAGAATTTAAGAAAGGATTCGCGGGTCTGAAAACTCGCGACTAGGACGATCTCGAATCTGGAACTGAGATCAGGAAGGATTTTAACACAGGAAGAATTAAGAGAAAGAAAGAGAAAGGATGCCGCAGTCTAGAAACCTCGGCGAGGAAGTCCTCAAGCTGTACCTGAGAGCTAGAAGGATTTTAGAATAGGGAAAGTGAAGAGAAAGTAGGAGAAAGGATGCCGCAGTCTAGAAATTTCGGCGAGGAAGTCCTCAAGCTGTACCTGAGAGCTAGAAGGATTTTAGAATAGGGAAAGTGAAGAGAGAGAAAGAGAATGGACGTCGCAGTCTAGAAACTTCGACAAGGACGAACTCAAGCTGCACCTGAGTTCTCTAGGAAAAGGATTGGACTTTTCCTACTTGGAATACAGCAAGTCAGAAACTGCTAAGCGAATTTAAAATACAGGGCCACTCTATAGTATGAAAACCAAGCAAGGAAAACTTACTATAAATGATAATAATTTCCCTGCAGGGACAAAAATTAATCGAGAAAACTATTCTCAAAAGGAACAGGGATTTTCCAACAAGAATAAAAATTAATTGAGAAAAACTATTCTTAAAAAGGACAGGGATTTCCCTACAAAAATAAAAATTCAATGGAGAAAAATTACTCTTTAAACTAAAGGCCACCTTACTACAGAGAAGGAAAAATATACGGACTACCAGTCCTGACATACAATTACCTGAATCGACGTGGATACTGATACGGAGAATAGCGAACCGATTCCCACTTCCCGTATTATAATTAAAAACGTCGCGAAGCGACAAAGTCGAGGCTTATAAATTAAGTACTCAAAAATAATCCGCTATAAGAGCCTAGCTAAATTTCCCACTCAACTATTTGTAGCACAAACTTGAGATCCCTTACAGGTTTCAAACCAAGGATAACACGTTCACCCCCAGTGAAACGAATTTAGGAAAAATAGCTGACAAGAAGAAAATCCCACAAGAAGTTCTAACTTCGAGTTGTCCGGAACTCGTCCTACAATATTCTATATTAACACAAAATAGAATAATAATTAGTATCGGGAACGTCGTAAGGAGAGGAGATTCGCGACCCGATCTCATGCTCAACCACCGAACAACTGCCCTAAATGAAACCTACAAGGACAGAGAATCCCCCAGGAAAATCCACCTTCAAATACAGTCGGCAATTCGACATACAATATTCCATTCACTAAGATACAGAATAGAATATTAACCCTCTAGTACACCACTATTGGGAGCGCCGCTCGGAACGCAGCCGTACACAAACCCGTTCACCGAACAACTGCCTCTCTCCCAGGTCTTCTTGAAGCAGCACCGGGTCGCTGAAAATTAGGAGGCCGGGGGAAAAGAGATTGCCGACCAATGGGAGTCTGAAAAGACGATCACGCCACTGGTCATGTGATTGGGTTTGAATCCACTAGTGCTGATGCTAAGGGTGCAGCTAATGATGACAATGATACTAATTGCTACACTAAATCAGGCCGGTAAACAATATTTCTCACCAGAAATTACAAGAAGAATGATACCGACTCGACTCGGTAGCCGCTTATCGTTTTGATGATACGGCTGCTGCTGCTGCAATACTAAATACGAGAACGCTCAGAGTGGTAAACAAGATCTGGAAATTTCTGGTTATGATGAATCCGCTGCTGATGATTCATAGGGTTGCCGACGATGGTGATAATGTGCATACACTACTACAAGTCCAACAAGATATATCTGGAAGTCGACCCTATTCTAATTCTAAAACAGAATAAATTCGCTAATTTTACACTAGACGACGGCTCTCCATCCGTCACAAAAATTCACTTTGTGACAACATTCTCCATGAGACTTTGGAAATGTGCATCATAGATTCAAAGGTGTTTGTTTACTTTCAAATTTCTAGATCATAGTAACATTCTTAAACAAAAATTAATGTTTCGTCAGTTATACTGATACCTTTACTCATACAAGAATGCGAAGAAATACTGGAAACGATGGAGAAAGATTCTCTGAAAACGGTGCCATGCCAAAAATTGTACGTATGAGAAGTGAGATGAAATTGTTGTAATTTATACTTCCATAAAATTGACTGATTTTTAGATGTGGGAAATTAACATCGAAGAAAAAATTTGGAAGAAATTTTGGGGGCGGGCGAGGGCACGCTTGTTAGCTCAAACACTGAAAGTTTACCAACTTTCCAATTCGTGATTTTTAAGTGAGTGATTAAACAGTTTGCTATTTGTGAAATATGCACGGTTGCTAAGCATTATCCTGTGTTTAATCTTTGAATCTATTTTGTTTCTGCAGTTTATTTATGCTCCTAAATATGTGAAGCTTGTAACCTTTTCAAACTATTTGATATTTGCTGGATCTCTCAGTCCTCTGGTGCTCATTTCCATGTATATTTAGGGGCGGTTTCCGAGCTCGGGATCTATAAGTTCTGGACTTACAGAGTCCAGGACTGAAATAAGCGCTCGGGTCTAAATCGACTTTCTGAGTCACGATTTTATCTTCTAAACTCCGGTGTCTATAAAGTTCTCTATATATATATCTATAAAGAATTAATTGCTTTTTAAAACTCAGATAACTTTTCCACAATTATTAGTTACTTCAATAATTATGCAAAATTCTATGCTTTATAGGCATGTCAATCTAAGAGTTAACTTTTCATTTCCTATGCTTGAACTTTGTAAGGGTAAATTATTTGAAGTAACTGATTGTATTTCATTATTAATAAGATATTATTTTATTAACTAGAAGCATTCCATTATTAATAAGATATTATTATAATTATTTTATTAACTAGAATCAATTGCCTTCAGAGTCAATGCATGTTCTTTGAATCACATCGTTTATAGGTAGGCCTACCTACTATGAGTACCGTATTCAACTTCAAAGGCCTATTGAAGCTCTATCGAAAAAAAATCAATAAATAAATAATAAATAAGTGCTTTACTTTTGGAATTTTTGGAATCTACGGGTAATATTACACCAAGGGATATCAATATTGTAAACGTTTTTTAGGCAATTTTATTTTAGCAGTCCCCTTTTTGATCATTGGATGGGTACGGTCTCGGCTGATATACAATCATGTATAAGAATCGTGAGGCCAATTGACTGCCTAAATCAATATGCCTTCTCAGGCAATGTTCAATTAGGGACTCCTCACCAGTAAAAGCTATACGAATATTGGAAATTATTATTATTATTATAGATTAACACATATGACATGTACAAAGTGTATTCAAACAGGCGAAATAATTCTAATAATTATTGTTGAGATAACTATATCTTGCTCTAATAAACGAGTTCTGTTATGGTACTTTAAATAACACATAGCCTATTTTAAAATGGATGAATATTTATTAATTATAGAAGGTAACTAGTACCCTTGTGATATTCCAAAATGAAACATGATTAGTTTCGACATTTTCAATAAGGACTCTCTTGACAATGACATAATTAGAAACTGGTCATGCTTATTTTGAATATTTTAGGGTAGGCCTACTAGTTATTTTCTACAATTAACCATTAAAGTTGCCCTATTAAAATTAATACTTTATTAGGGTATTAATTAGAATTAGAGTAGCCTTTCAAACTCCTTATTCACTATAATGTTCTAAAAGCTTATCAATTTTAATCAAAACCTTGGAAATATAGCCTAGAAGGTAGAATTGAAAGTGATTATATTTGATGTGGCTTGGAACATCATATTTTCAACTTTTGCTTAAGTTATTTTTCATATTCAAAGAATTATTACCCCTTCAATGCAGTAAATAAGTACTATTACTTAATTCTTAATACAATACATAATAATTGTGATACCCTATTTTATATCCAATTCAAGTCTATTATTTAACTACGTGTTACCTATAGCATTTGCCAATCAGCAATGTTAAATAATTTTATTAGTTCCAAAAAAGCAGAAGACATACAGAACCAATAAAGTTGTTAATAAGAGTTCGATGCTTTTGGGTTAAATATAGTTTTAAAAATCCCTCAAGTATAAACAATTAGAACATATTTTATTAATTTCATGTCACTTGCTGTTTTCTTCAAAACTACCTGAATTGAAGCAGTTAGCAGGAGCGATCAGAAAAAGAAGATATTATTATGAATAACATGAAATAAACACATCAAGATGTACTGAAAAAATGAATATATTTCTTAGATTAGTCCATCTCTTTCTTCTGTAGGCTACTACAACATACATGAATCATATCCATGGAATATTATTCATAGTTGATTTTCTTTGTCATCTACTTCTGGCTGGTACATCACTAGGCCTGAAATCAAAAAGTTATAGATAATTTATTATTCATTATAAAAAAAAACTTTGCAAAGTGAATTCTGAAATTGATTGTAATCTGTATAAGTTTTTAATTATATTTCTTGGGAAGGAACCCCCCAATAATGACAAAGTAATATTATATGAAAAATTCCAATAAACCAACATTCAGTTGAATTATTATTAGCATCAATCTGTTAGTTGTGTAATTCTGAATGATTGAATAAATAAATCTCCATGCAGGAATTGGGATTAATCAGTGTGCCCCTAGGTCAAAAGAACTTGTTGGTGAACAATATATTTTTGGATACCATGAACAATTATTTATTTATTTCTGTGGTCAGTAGGCCTACTTCTCGACCGTTTGGTTTACTTAACTCTTCCAAAATGTACTGCATAAAGTAATGTTTAGTTCTACATTTAGAGAAACAAGTTTAATGAAACAAATGGAAATAATCAATAAATTAATTGCTTAATCTGAAATGATGATTATCTACAACATTATAAGTAGAACTAAGTGATTTGAAAATGAATACCAAACTGCAAATACATAAATCTCTCTCAGAACAATGTGGTATTTCATCCATGAATTTAATCATAAATTTTAAAAGGTGGAATGACTGTCATTAAAAGCTATTATTCAGTGTTTTCTACCAGCACTTGCTGGTGAATTTTTGAAGTCATCTATTCATAGTTCTAATGTATGGTCATTTATAAAGTCATCATCCACTCAAGATCAAGATGGACAGTTGAGAAGAGTGTTTTAAAAACAATTTTAACATCAAATTATTGATGTAATGTTATCACATTATTAGATAATGTTACATAAATTATTTCTTTATGGAAGGAATCCCAAATATTATGAATAACTCTATTCCCTGAATGATAAGTGAATACATTGTTTTTTAAGCACTCTTCTCAACTGTCCATCTTGATCTCATGTGGTTTCACGTAGTTTCGAAATATTCAGTCAGTTTTTCTATTATTTTAGTCACGTACCATAGTTAAATCTTACTATTTGAATATCTACCATCAAATCGATAATAAAACATTGAAGTGGATAAACCTTTTTAAAAAATGGGAAACTGTATAAAATGACATCGCCTATATAAAGTTTAAAAAATGAGTGGAATTTTATCTTACCTAACTAACTTATTCTAACTATAGGTTCCAAAGAATTGTTCCATCCTGGTCAACAAAAAAGAATTCATATGCATTTCCTTTGAGCACATTCTCTTCAATATTTTGTTTGTAAATGGTACCTGAAAAAAGAAACATAATCTTTCAGCATATTCATTTTGGAGATAATGTGAAGTTAATCATCAATGATAAGACATAGTTTGGACTTTGAATAAATTAGAAGTGAACTGGGCCTCAATAAACTATTTACATTAGATATAAATACTATAAGTATATACTTACATTCATAGCACATAACAGAAAACACTTTAAAGTTTTATAATATAAATTAAAACAGGTGACACACGACATAGATAGATTAAAAACACTGAAAAACTTACATTACACTCTCTGCTCGGTTGAGAAAGGGGACACAGTTCCTTAAAAATTTCCGATTATAATGTAAGTTTTTCAGTATTTTTAATCTATCTATGTTGTGTGTCTCCTGTTTTAATTATACGATCAATAGAGCATGAATAAGTTTTTCAAATACATTACTATTGTAGTTTTAAATGAGTTTGGTAGCAATGGTCAACCAGAAAAATAGTACTTATTTTATATTTTTCCAATGGCAGTCTTTCAATATTCAATTACACTGACTCTGATCAAGTTATTACTATAACAATCTATTTAATATTGTTTCCAAGTGATTTTAAATTATAAATTAAGAGAAGATTAATTCATAGATAGGTACCAAAGACAAAGTAAATGTTCTAATAGTCAGATTAGTTTTGTTATTATATTGATAAACTATGGGGTTACAATATTTTGAGGTGCAACAAGGATAATGGAAGTTTGGGACTTAGAATGTAATGGAATACTTCTAAGTCAAATTATGATGTTATTTTTAATAAATCTGTTTGTGAAAACTACTAGCTGCATTATAAAAAATGTATTTTGTGATTAGGCCAACTTACTGAAAGTGTAAAAGATTGTTAGCATGAAATGCTATATGTTATCTTGGTTGAATAATGTTTTGAATCTGATTATTTAATGTTAATCTAATCAATCAATCTTAAATGAGTTTAAATCTAATCAGTTGATTAGATTTCTCTCTTTCTTGTGATAATTCTCTACCATACACAAACTAGCTAGTCTAGGATTTGAAATTACGCTGTTTTAAGTTCTGGACTTAATGCTTTTTAATAAATCCTCGACTCGGAAAGAGGCTAGAATCTAATTCAAGTCCTGGACTTATAAGCCCTCCACTCAGAAAGCGAAATTGTAAACTCCAGGGTCTAACGTGATCTCTAAACTCCAGAGTATTTAAGTCCTTAACTATGTTAACGCTCTGACTCGGAAAGCCAATTTTCTGACTCCAGAGTTTGAAGCCAGTAAAAGTGTAGAACTTAGCTAAATGCCGAGCTCGGAAACCGGCCCTTAGTTTTTTGTTAGTTTACTTGGTGGACTATTAGGAGGGTAATATTCTTTGAAACATAGGCATTACGAGAAAACGTCAATTTCATTGGTTAATCGTACCCATGAAGTGAACTGGTTTGGATAATCGAAATCAGCTCAATCATTTGTAACGTTGATTAATGAAAATATCGTGAAATAATTACACTTGATTACACTTAGATTATGAAATCCTCCACAGCTATTTTTATAATCGAATATTTGTTATATATTCCAAATTTCCTTCTTTTAATGACCTTGTATAATTTTCAATAGAATAAAAGCTAGCAATTGATAGTTCTAAGTAATCTTCAAGCAAAAGCCAGGATTCGAGTAAGCTGTATAGTCTTAGATGTATAGCTAGAACCAATGAATAGTTGCTGGTCACTAGATTTTAGTTTTTATCATAGAGAAACAATAGCGTAAGTAGATATCCCATGGTATAGGGCGTTTATGTCGCAATTTTACTGTTATCTCAAGCCGATTACTGTTGATTATTGTCGATTTTTACTGTTTTGTTGGGATGAGAGTGTATGAACGGCACAATATGAGAGACTACCAGTGTCACACAGCTTCACGGGAACGAATTACATGAACTATCGGCTTGAGATAACAGTAAAAGTTGCGACATAAACGCCCTATACTATGGGTTATCTACTTATGCTATTGTTTCTCTATGTTTTTATTCAATCGACCTTTGCCTCTACTATAGCAGGTCGCCTCTACTATAGAGGGCGTTGGAAATATTAAACTTAGCAACACGTTGGTTCTATAATTTCCAATGACTTCATAACTTTGATCTCACTACATAATATAATCGGTAAAGGAGCCTTTAGAATTTCGCAACTATTTACAATTTTTAAGCAATGTAATTTTTTTATTCATTGTGTTTCCCTGTGTAATAAAATGGTGTTCTATTGAAAGGTGCTACTGTTTTCGACGTCGGTGATGCTGCTTGATATGGCTGAGGACCTGATGATAATGAAGAATCATTCGTACGTGCGACTGGACGGATTCAGCAGCCTGATGGCTCGCAAAGACGACATTTTCGCGTTCAACACCGATCCGAACCTGTTTGCGTTTCTGATCTCGACGCGCGCCGGTGGGCTCGGCATCAACCTCACTTCGGCCGACACTGTCATTCTACTCAACAGTGACTGGGTACGTTACAATCCCACCATAGAGTAGGCTTCACATTAGTCACGTTTACTTGAATTCAAGTTTTCATAACCTCAAAGGTTACAAATGAAAAAAAAATTATCGCCCAAGATCTTGTAGAGAAGGGACTAACACCAAACGAAGCCCATGACCGAGACTCCTGGAAGATACTGAACCGAAATGCCGACCCCACCTGAGTGGGAAAAGGCTGAGAAGAAAAAGAAAAAAAGAAGAAGAAAAAGGAAAAGAAGAAAAAGAATAGGAAGAAGAAGAAGAAGATAATCTCAAAAGTATACAGGGTGTCTCATGAAAGGTGTAACAACCGAAGACCATAGATTTTGCATGAAATTTAAACAATAAATAACTAGTAAAATTTTCTTAGTTTTCGAGATATATCGATCTTTCGATATTCTTGAAAAACGTCAATAACTAAAGAACTATCTGTCAAAATCGAATTCTTAGGATATAGTTAAAAATAGGAAGAAATATTTAATAAAGTAAACATTTTATTTAATCAAGCATCCTTTTTTAAATAAGTAGAATTGTATCTTCTATACTTATAAAATTCTTATCTCACTGATCACGATTTCTGGAAAACTACTGGATGGATTGCAACAAAACTTGGAATATAGCTTCCTTATAAATCCTAGGTGCTCACTAAGAAATCTTTTGGCGATATTTCAACTGTAATGGTGGTTTTTAAGGGTTTAAAGTTCGTCTTTTAGCATGTATATTCTTCTTCTCCTAATCTCTTAATTATAATTTAAATGTCCATAATCATATTATGTTGAAATAGATCTATAATCTAGAGAGAGAATTTCTTCGAAAAAGTTGTCAACTGGCAACTAAATTAATAATTTTGTCATGTTGGCATTAAGTTGAGTTGACTTTATTAGGTTGGCACCAAGTTGAAAAACTAATTGAAATGCATTCATCGAGAAAAAATTGATTGGGCACTGCTGCTTCAATCAGAGCTATTCCTGGGAGTATAGATAATTTTTATGTTTCATGAAACAAACTTTTATGACGGGAGCTGCTTCTATCAATTGATCCTATTCTATCAAGACTAATTTTGTTTGTATATCCGAGAGTTTGCGAAAACTGCTTAAACAATTTTGATGAAATTTTAATAATTCAGTATGATTTATGGAGGGTATTTTTAAAACTTCAGAAGTGTCCGTTGTGGAATCTGTTTGCAAAGAATGAGGAAATTCGGCCAAAATTTAACTTGACGAAAGAAATGGGTTATTCATTAAAAGGGCCAAATAGCTGTTGTTTGTTGCTTTTCCTAATGTAAAAATATGTAAGACGCTTTTCTTTTCAATGAATCAATAATTATTCCCAATCATTGATTGGTTTATCAAAGAAAATAGAAGATATCTTTCGGTAAAAATATTGGAGAATATGCATAACAGTTTGTTGATATTCACTTGCAACTCTCAGTATTCCTCATTAATAGCATCAATGTACCCCATTCAAACAATGTTGACACGTTGATGTGAATCTTACCATAATTTGGTTACTTAAGATCAGAATATGAAGATAATAGTAAAGTTGATGATCACTACTGTTTCAATTCAATTTCATGTTTGACATTTTTGTTTTTATGCCAGCTGTTATTATTATCTATATAACTAAAAATCGAGCCTCAAATTTTGACATTGAATAACTTTTCCATGTGTGCACCGAAAATGATGATTTTTTACTTTCCTTGCCCTATTACCATAGGTAAGGAAAGTATTGCTTTCCGAAAAAAATTAAGGTACCCCAATTTCTAAATTTCTATGTGTGTGTGTGTGTGTGTGTGTGTGTGTGTGTGTGTGTGTGTGTGTGTGTGTGTGTGTGTACACGATATCTCATCTCCCAGTTGAATGACTTGAAATTTGGAACGTAAGGTCCTTACACTATAAGGATCCAACACGAACAATTTGAATTGATCCGACATGGAATTTTTTGAATTGGGAAATTTTTAAAATGATGTGATTCTTGTCATCTTGGCAGCGAATTGAATTATTTTTTGTTATTTAAATATCTTAATATTTTTTACAATGTAATTTACCAATGTGACTATGTATTTGACTTGAGTCAATATTGTATTATTGTACAATGCATGACATCAATAAAATTGAAATTGAATTTCGATCAAATGCAATCCAAGATGGCTGCTAAAATGGCGAAAATGTTGTCAAAAACAGGGTTTTTCGCGATTTTCTCAAAAACGGCTCCAACGATTTTGATCAAATTCATACCTGAAATAGTCATCGATAAGCTCTATCAACTGCAACAAATCCTATATCCGTAAAAATTTCAGGAGCTCCGCCCCATCTATGCGAAGTTTGATTTCAGATTCTCAATTATCAGGCTTCAGATAAAATTTAAACAAAAAATTCCAAGTGGAAAAGATAGAACATGAACATTTCAGCAATTAATGTCCAGTAACATTTTCACCTAAAATTGGAAATAAGCTTGAAATTCGAGAAAATGTGATTATTAAATTGCAAACTGTTGGCAATTGTTGGTTCTATGAAATCATTTACTACGAAGAGATAGCAGACCTCTCGTGTGTCTCCAGCGTTATTGTCCTATCACCAGCTGTCTCATATCTTTGAATAGAAGACTTGAGGTGCGCGGGAACACTAGCGTCAGGTGATCAATTTTCATAACGGCAAGGAAAGTTGTGTGAGTGCGCCACACCAGATTTTTTCAGTTGTGTTTGCTATGTATAGGAGCAGGTTTGTGGCCTATCAAATTTACTAGTAGCTCTGTGAACAGTAGACCTCACGCAGTATTTCATCCACAAGTCCCTGATTGAAACAGTATAGACCTTATGGAAATACAGCAATAGACTGGCTTCTCCACACATCTGTGTAATCACTTGTCAGCTGATTTATGATGAATAATTTTATAGTCTGATTTTTACTCTAATATTGGCGTATGAAGGAGGCACCTTTTTCCTTTTATATTATCCTTGAAATGCAAAATTTCCAAAATCCTTGTATATACGTCGACGCGCAATTAAAAAAGGAACATACCTGTCAAATTTTATGAAAATCTATTACCGCGTTTCGCCGTAAATTCGCAACATATAAACATTCAAACATTTAAACATGAAGAGAAATGCCAAACCGTCGTCGACTTGAATCTTAGACCTCACTTCGCTCGGTCAATGATCTGACTTCAGGACTCTTTCCTACGGTCCTTCAAAGTTCACATGTAATCCTTATGGAAGATGATTTGTGAGTTGGCCACACAGAGCCGTTGATAGCCGTGAGAGCCACACAGATCCAACAGCCGTTGGTAGATCTGTTTTTTAACACCTTTACTCTAGTTGCTCTGACAAACTTCTAACGTGCCATGGTTTCTCGATTATATATCGGCTCATAGGCCACACAGAGCCTTCTTTTTTTTTACTAGCTGATTGGTACCATCTGACACTACAATTTAAGTAGAATTTTGATTGAAGGATTCAAGGATTTAAGGACGAAAAACAGGAAAGAGTGTAAGTTATTCATGATTTTGCTGTTTCGACCCTTGTATATAAAAAAAACATCAAAACTTCATAGAGCGGTGTGGTCTAGGAGGTAGAGAGTCTGCTTAGCACGCTGATAGTATGGGTTCTATTCCCCTCATTTACACTTTTTGCAAGCAATTTTGTATGATCTGGATGAAAAGAGCAGTGGACTTTGGTAATAAATTATTGAAACAACAAAGAGTGTTATTTCTGAATCTAACCCAATCACACATAAAGTTTTAAATTATTGTTGTACATTCAAAGTTGATCAGAAATTGAATGCAAAACGATCATTGAAATTACTGGTAGCTAGATAGCTTAGGGAAAATTAATAAATATATGAATACTAGGAAAGGTCAATGCCAAATGAGAACAATAGGTTTATAATCATACAAGAATATATTTTGATAAATCAAAGATTGGTGCAAGAAAAAACTTGAACATACAAAAGTTCTAGAAGTGCAAGTAAACATATACTGAATCAAGAATGATTGACAATAATAATAATTCAATTGATGAAATTCAAAAAAATTAATATCTACACTTCAATAAAATTTGATGTTTTTTAAATGTGAGCAATCACCAATCAATGTGATGCTAAAATTTCTTAATACTTCTGAGTTGTAGTTACAAGTAAGCAAAATTTCAAATAAAATAAATGAGAACTATAGTACTAGAAAATATTAAAAAAGATTGAGGGTGAAAACCTTCTAATAAAATTTGATATAAGTGATGTTACTGGAATTCAATTTTAACGAGAAATACAATACTGACAATACAATCTTGAAAGTGACTTATAGTGCAGTTAATGAAAATATAATTGAATCAAATCTAATTGTAAAACTTGAAATAATCTTCAAAATAGAATAATATGTAATATTTGAATATTGAGATACTAAAGATAAGCAAATGTAACAAAGATTCTTGAGAGTCCAGATTGGAGAATAGACTTAAGAACAAATTGATTGAGGCTGTTATAATTGAATTGATTAACTAGAGTTTGTAAAAAAAGGCTTGGAATTGCCAAACGTCAACATTCATGATAAAAAGATTCTTACAAATCCAAACAAGAGAATGGAACTAAGAACAAAAATAATTGAAGCTGATAATTGTAATCATAAGTCAAATTGTAATAGCTTTGACTAGAATGAAAGATAATTGAAAAGATTCACAAAAATTTGGTGTACAAAATACATGATAATTCAGGTTTGAACCAGTGAATGGCAATGGGAAAAAGTTGCTAATTTTCAAAATGACACAATGTAATTGGCCCAATGAATAAATGGTCAATAAAATCTGATTTTTAGGTTAACTATTTTGAAAATCAAAAACAGTAGATAATACGTGTATGTAAAAGAAAAGGTAAATCTCTATACTTATAAAAGGCTAAGCCCAGACAGACTGAAATCACACCACAGCTCCAACTACTGAGCCTAAAAACTTGAAATTCTGCACGATTGTTTATGGTAGCCTGAAAACATCCACTAAGGAAGGATTTTCAGAAATTTGCCCCCCTGAGGGAGCTGGGGCCCCCCCAAAATTTTGTACTTTTTAACCGCTCATTGCACAGCAAAGTCATGAGGAACTTTTTTGTTCAGCTATGAAAAAAAATTAGATCTATGCAGAAAAATTTCAATCAAGAGCACAGGGGGGTCCAGGAGAGGGCATTTTTCGAAAATTTTGATGTAAAATCACACTACAGCTCAAACTAATTGTCCTACAGACTTGAAACTTTGCACAAATATTCTTCAAACATACTAGACGCGCACTAAGAACGGATTTTGAGATATTTTGCCTCTAAGGGTTTCAAAGGATGAAAAAGGATCCTATTAAGTAAGGTTATGAACATGGTAAGGTGAGTGCCATATGGAAATGAGATAATTTATTTATTGACATGTGATATTCTAACATATGTTGTAATCATTGGAAATAACAAAATAATATGATAGAAATTCAAAAAAGAACATCTGTTCTATTATTGCTTTCTACCTGATTCCACTCAACCTCAATAATATTGTTCTGATAATTGATGAATATGTTTAATAATATTATTACTATTGATATAATAAAAGTATTGTTTTAATAATTAATTATTATCATTAATATAATAATAGTATTGTTTTGGTAATCAATAAATATTTTTATTTTCACAAACTCTGTATAATTTATAATGGTGAATGTGAAACAGCTGCATCAAAGAAATTATTTCAAAAACATATGTTCAGGAAAACCATAGTTTTGAACTTCGTTTTCCTGATGCAATGTATAAGCCTACACGTGGCATGTAGGTATTATTAATATTTCTCAGCAAGAACAGTTTTTTGAGACTGCTAAATAAACGTCTACAGTTTTATCAATGCTGTATCGGCAATATGAAAACGCATGCAGTTAATATGTCTTAAAATAAAGGTGTTGATATCTACATGATAATATTCTCTACCATTTTTATTTATTAAAAATTTCAAAATTATTCAAGCCTTGATAGAATGATCGACTCACTGTACAGTCAGTCTAAAATTTTAATATTAAAATGAGGGGTGTATTTTGGCAAACTGAACAAAAAAGTAAGGTCCTATATTTGCACCTTTTTGATATTATTTCTTCAAAAGAAAAATGAGTTTTGTGGGTTGTCAAAACTCCCCCTGAAAGAGAAATTTTATCCATCTTTTAGTAAAATAACAATGATTTCTGCATTGAATAACATCTATCCTGTCAACAAGAATCGAACTCTTTGTGAATTTAGATATGACCTACACTTTAGATTTATATAATTCTATTAATAGATTCATGGAAATTGAAGAACTTTTTCCAGTTAGTTGATGGAATTGATTATCAATAGAGAAAATGATTATAATTTTATCAATACAGAATTAGTTGAATGAATTATCTATGTACTGAGTTCTTGGTCAACAATAATTCAATATTGGTATTTATCCAATCATTATTTTTTTCAGAAGTTATTTCATTTGAATTAGAAAATATTTATAAGCTCCTATCAATTTTATTTATCAATCGTAACAATGAATTCTTCAAAACATGAATTTAATCAAATAAAAAATTGCCGATACTTCTGTATTCATGTTCGCATGTTTTCCACTTATGATGGATAGCAAAAATATTGTGGAGCGAACTGCACGGCGAATTGTAATCATATGTCTGTAAAATGAATAAATAAATAATAATTATTAGCCCCCCTATTAAAATTTCTGTTCAGAAACCATCCCCAATATTCACACAACATATTCCCAAAGTTTCATGCCGTTATGTCAAGAAGTTTTCAAGTCTACAGGGAACAAACAAACTAACACACAAACAGACATTCATTTTTATATACAGGGTGGGTAAAAAGTCTGAGAACGGCTTAATATCTCATACACAAAGGCAATTTGACGGTGGGTGTGATTGGGAATACTACTTTAACTAGGCTTTTGAAAATCTGGTCCGCCATGTTGAATGCAACTTCATTTTTTTAAATAGGAAGGTAGTCATGCAATACATGATTTCGATACAGAATTACAAAATTGAAATCATGTATCGCATGACCATCTTCCCATTTAAAAAAATAAAGTTGTATTCAATATGGCGGATCCAAGATGTTAGACTAGATCTTTAAAGCCATATTAAAGTAGTATATTCAATTCGAGTAGGATCCTCAATCTCACCCACCTTGGAATCACATTTTTTTATGAGATACTAAGTCGTTCTCATACTTTTCTGTTTTGAATAGTATTGATTAATAATGTGAATATCTTCTGAACGGTTTGAGATATCTATGTGCGGTTTTCACCATTCATTTTTTCTTGAAATTTTGTATCGAAATCATGTATCGCATGACAACCTTCCCATTCAATGAAATTAAGTTGCATTCAATATGGCGGACCAGATTTTTGAAGTCGTAGTAAAGTAGTATTTTCAATTTCAGTAGGATCCCCAATCACACCCACCTCCAAATTACCTATGTGTATGAGATATCAAGCCGTTCTCGGACTTTTCACCCACTCTGTATATCGATAGTGCACCAGACTAAGACACAAGACTAAGCACGCCTGAGGAGGCGCGGCTTGGTGATACAAAGTGTTGATCTTATGGAGATTGCCTTATCACACCGTTCCATGCCATGCCCGATTCAGTGTGTGTGTTGTCCATTCAAACCAATATAAGCAAGATTCACCTGGATGCAAAATGCCACATCGCCTGAAGCCTGAAGCTGCGTACAGATATACGCGCCTCCAACCCTCTCCGCGCACGCTCCGCCATCGCTCCGCCCCCGCTCTGCACTCGCACCGATCATGAACTTTACGGGAGATGTTAGCTCTTCTCGCGTTCCACTCTTGCTCCCCGGTCAATCATCAATCGCTCTGCTCGAGTGACGTTCGGTTGCGGAGCAGAGCGAAAGTCTGTATGCATCTTAAGGGGTGCATCCAGCTAAAGTTTGTCATAGCTTTGACTAGAATGAAAGATAATTGAAAAGATTCACAAAAATTTGGTGTACAAAATACATGATAATTCAGGTTTGAACCAGTGAATGGCAATGGGAAAAAGTTGCTAATTTTCAAAATGACACAATGTAATTGGCCCAATGAATAAATGGTCAATAAAATCTGATTTTTAGGTTAACTATTTTGAAAATCAAAAACAGTAGATAATACGTGTATGTAAAAGAAAAGGTAAATTTAATACAAAATACTTAGCTCAATGTAAGGTTAGAAGCTTCAAAGTGCCAAGAGGTAGGACATGCCCAGGCCAGGACATGTCGATGGGAAACTGCAGCAGAGGCAGGACTACCGGAGGAGCAAATGTTCTCACGAATTAAGAGAAACATGGAGTTGAGTGAGGATCCAAAATGATGAAGTCGTTCCAAGGGAAGAATAATGGCAACAATGTAACTGTTTAGTGGTGAACAGCTACAACACAGTAAAGTCACAGTGCAACATGATGCAATAGCGAGACAATCTTATGTGAATAACTTAGAGCACAACTCAAATTTGTAAAAAGTGAGTTAGAATTGCAGAATGAATGTTAACATTAATTTTTAAAAAAGTATCAACACTTTAAAAAATGCACTAAAAAGATGAAAATAACTTTTTTGATCACACTTGGTTTAAAAAAATTTTCTCTATATCCCTGAAAAAAATTCTAATTACAAGTCAAACAATAAAAAATGTGGCTCAAAATTTTTGATGTTGAAGTTTAAAGTATTTCTTGAGCTTAAATGAATAATCCTATTCTATTAAGCGTGCAATTTCTGTATGTTTGTATGTTTGAGCCACACTTTTTATCGTTTGACTTGTAATTAGAAATTTTTTTTAGTGATATAAAGTGAAAATTTTTTCAACCAAGTGTGATCAAAAAAGTTATTTTATTTTTAGTGCATTTTTAAAAGTGTTGATATTCTTAAAAAAATAAATGTTATCTATTCTCTTTCTACTGATTCAAAAAAATTTAATTCTTATGATAATGCCGCGGTATGAACGACGTCCAAACTTCAGTCGTAGAACTCGAAATGCTGTAAATTTAGAATATGCACGGGAAAATCAGCAGCAAGGAGATATACCATTCAATTTCCCAGCAAACTGTGTTCAACTATATCTAAAAATACAAACTACTGCACAACTAACTAAGCACATAGGAAGTCCATATTGAGATATAAATGTAAATACTGATTGGATGATTTTTATAAAAATACTAGGTTGCCCGGCGAACTTCGTACCGCCAAAAAGTCGATGTATCTCATGTCACACTTGACTTTATTTGGTGAATCATAAAATTTATCTGACAATCAATATTTCCATTCATATCTCAATACGGACTTCCTATGTGCTTAGTCTGCAGTAACTACAGCTGCAGACAAAACACTTGACAAAGTTATTAACTTTTGTTGATAACAAAACTAGCAGCCAAAAGAAAATGTTATTAACTTATGTTGAAAACATTTGTTTTAAACTCTGGTGTAAATGCATTAGATCAGATGAAGATCATTATTTTAATCAACACACACATGTTTCAATTCAAATTTGAAGACAATTTTTTGCTTTTTATTCCGGCTGTTATATCATATGAATAGTCTCGTTAAATGAAATCATATGGAAGTCAATTATATTGATAACAAGATCTTTTTATTAACAAGGAATTTTCTGTTAGAAACATGAGTTATTAACTTTTGTCAAGAGAAATTTTAGACGATTCAGTCAAGTTAATAACTTTTTGTTAATAACTCGTGTTATTAACTCCTGTGTAAACGCAGCTTAATAGGGGGGCTCTATTGAAATTTCTTGTCAGAAACCCTCCCCAATATTCACACAACATATCCCCAAAGTTTCATGCCGTTCTGTCAAGTAGTTTTTGAGTCTATAGGGAACAAACAAACTAACACACAAACAGACATTCATTTTTATATACAGGGTGGGTAAAAAGTCTGAGAACGGCTTAATATCTCATACACAAAGGCAATTTGACGGTGGGTGTGATTGGGAATACTACTTTAACTAGGCTTTTGAAAATCTGGTCCGCCATGTTGAATGCAACTTCATTTTTTTAAATAGGAAGGTAGTCATGCAATACATGATTTCGATACAGAATTACAAAATTGAAATCATGTATCGCATGACCATCTTCCCATTTAAAAAAATAAAGTTGTATTCAATATGGCGGATCCAAGATGTTAGACTAGATCTTTAAAGCCATATTAAAGTAGTATATTCAATTCGAGTAGGATCCTCAATCTCACCCACCTTGGAATCACATTTTTTTATGAGATACTAAGTCGTTCTCATACTTTTTTCTGTTTTGAATAGTATTGATTAATAATGTGAATATCTTCTGAACGGTTTGAGATATCTATGTGCGGTTTTCACCATTCATTTTTTCTTGAAATTTTGTATCGAAATCATGTATCGCATGACAACCTTCCCATTCAATGAAATTAAGTTGCATTCAATATGGCGGATCCAAGATGGCGGACCAGATTTTTGAAGTCGTAGTAAAGTAGTATTTTCAATTTCAGTAGGATCCCCAATCACACCCACCTCCAAATTACCTATGTGTATGAGATATCAAGCCGTTCTCGGACTTTTCACCCACTCTGTATATCGATAGTGCACCAGACTAAGACACAAAGACTAAGCACGCCTGAGGAGGCGCGGCTTGGTGATACAAAGTGTTGATCTTATGGAGATTGCCTTATCACACCGTTCCATGCCATGCCCGATTCAGTGTGTGTGAGTTCTTCCATTCAAACCAATATAAGCAAGATGCACCTGGATGCAAAATGCCACATCGCCTGAAGCCTGAAGCTGCGTACAGATATACGCGCCTCCAACCCTCTCCGCGCACGCTCCGCCCTCGTTCCGCCATCGCTCCGCCCCCGCTCTGCACTCGCACCGATCATGAACTTTACGGGAGATGTTAGCTCTTCTCGCGTTCCACTCTTGCTCCCCGGTCAATCATCAATCGCTCTGCTCGAGTGACGTTCGGTTGCGGAGCAGAGCGAAAGTCTGTATGCATCTTAAGGGGTGCATCCAGCTAAAGTTTGTCATGAGATGCATTAACTATTTGGCGGTACGAAGTTCCGCCAAATACTAATTTCTTTGGATGGAGGGCCAAGTCTCAATTTATTTTACACAAACTATAGATTCAACAAATTGCAAATAAACTCAATTTGGAATTTAATTTTCAATTGAATCAAACAAAAGCAAGATCACTGCTAATTTGATAACTGTCAACGGGAAATTTTAATTGCTAATGAATAAAGTCGAGTTCTACTCTCAAGCACCGCCCAATATTCCACAAAATTCACTGCAATTAGTCTACTATTCTACAGAGTACTTTCAATACATCGATTAATAATTATTATTCAAATGATTTGACTCAATAATTATTTTCATGCGAAGTTGTGGCCTAATTTATCTTATCTATTTATTGCCGATTGAGGGCAGATCATCAGATGCTCCTAGCAAATGGTAGGTTTGTGATACAAGAATTTTTTGCCTCATCTCTTATATGAGATACTTGAGAGGAAAAATTGATCATCAAAGTGGCAGCTGATTGAAACAGAAATTTCCATCGTTTGTTGAATATGAATGAGAGAGGAAGAGAAGATTGACAGCTGTGATTATAAGATTTTTGGCAATGTAATTTGAAAACGTTGCATGATTCAAGAAACAATATCGGGGGACCGAGCTTTGCTCTGGAGTGTAAAAGCATAGAAAATTTGTAACGAAAGATTGAATTTATAGTTTATGTTTATTTATTCATTTTCTCAGTCGTACAATTATTTTTACAGTTATATGAGGAGGCACAACAGGCTTATGCCCAAAACTGTCCCTTTTCAAATTTATACTAGTCGAAACCCAAATCTAGGTTAAGCAACTATCACTCATCAAAATAACTATTTTTGTAAATAGTTATTTTGATGAGTGAATTGAATTGAATAATTATTCACACTTCAAAAAACAAACATCAATTGGCTTAAAGGCTGGCCACTAACGGTAGGCATGCATGATACACACAAAAAATTTTGTGTGTGTGTGCATTCATGCATGTTCTACCGTTAGTGGCCAGCCTTATTATAAGACTATAAATAATAAATATTTGTATTATGTTTCTGCAATGTGTGTACACTCCCATTATAAGCAAATCTTTCATTGGAAAATCATTCTTTTTTTGATAGGCATAATTCATTGCAAAACAGGAATATAGTCAGAGAGATATTACTTTTAACACGGCTCTCACTCGAAGACAGATAGGCCCGATACTCTTTTCTTCACTATTCATTCCTACTACCTAACAGCATTCTGCCTACTTTTGTGTCAGCATCCATATTGTACGCAGCATGCTTACTCCTTTCCACTGCTCTGCCTATGCTACAAACTGTCGAAGGAGAGACTGGTTTTCACTCGTCATGTTAAAAGTAATATCTCTCGGACTATAGCTATTTTAAGTGCGTGTTAAACAATTTTTTAATTTGATGCTTATTTTGTAGAACCCAATGGCTGACCTGCAGGCTCAGGACAGGGCGCTCCGAATCGGCCAAACGAGACCGGTTGTCGTTTACCGGTTCACCGTCTCCAACACAGTTGACGAGCAGATTGTTCTAGTTGGAAGCAACAAGAAGATCATGGAGAAAGTCGTCATGAAGTCGGATGTGTTCAAGATGAATCGAGTACCTGAGCTCGATCTACTAGAGCTGGCCATGCTACTCAAGGAGAGAAAGGAGAAGGAGTTTGTGCATTCCGATTCGTGTGGATTGACGGAAGAGGAGCTGGAAGTATTGCTCGATCGTAGTGATATGGCAGAAAGTGGCCTTACCTCCAAAATCACAGACGCAAGAAAGTTGCAAGACCTCGAGGAAAGTTGGAAGGCTAATCCTTCAAAATCACTGACGGAAGAAAGTTGCAAGACCTCGAGGGAAGTTGGAAGACCTCGCAAGGCTTCTAAACCAAACGTTGCAACACTTCGCCAGGAATCCAAACAGAACGTTGAGCTCAAAGAGCTTAGAGTTGTTGTAGAAAGGCTTGACAGCTACCAATGCTGAAGTATGTGATCTTCCGAACTCAGTGAAGTAGGTAATTTTATATATACCTATTGCTCTCTTTATAGATTTACCGGTTATTTATCGTTCATTTCTATTATTCTTTGTGTTTAATATTAATTCCGTTCGCTCAGTCCGTCACCGGGCTTTGTTACTAAACTAGGTCAGCCTGTCAAGGCAGTTGCCAAAACTTGGCTCCCCAACTCTAAAAACAAATTGAATATTCTAAAAACAATGTACTTTCTAAATATTTATCACTTTTTTAAGGTGTCCTTAATTTATAATAAAACTCTTTATTTTGTAAGACCATAATATTGTAGAGATTCTATTGGAATCCTCTACAAAAAAATCTGGTGTGGTACACTCACACAACTTTCCTTGCTCATTGAACTGGGAGCCTCATTCTTAAACGACAATAATTTAGAGAATGACGATTGGCGGCAACATAATTATTTGAAACTACGATCAGACTACTGTATATGTGTGTATATAATTGTTTTCAGAGTACTTTTTCCTTTGTGTAAATTGTGAAATCCGATGATTTTTTAAAAGTCGTCGAAACAGCTGTTCTACAGATGAAATATCTCGACTATGTGTTATTTTTATAGACTGCTCTACCTACCTACCTCATGCACGAGAAGGAGGTTACAAAGTCCATTTCTCAAGGATGCGGTGAACCCCCATTAGTTTCCCAGAAAGGAGACTCATGCCAGTTGATGGAGCTGATAAATAACTATACAGAGTATGAATTTGAAATAAATCAGTCGAGTAATTTTTGAGAAAATCGTGAAAAACATGATTTTTCAGTAATTATCCGCCATTTTTCTCGAGAATATTACGCACCTCCTGCAATTTTCCCAGAAATGAGACTCATGCCAGTTGATAGGGCTTATAAATAGCTATCCATGGTATAAATTTGAAGAAAATAGTTGGAGCCGTTTTCGAGAAAATCGTGAAAAACATGTTCTTTTTAGTAATCATCCGCCATTTTTTCCGCCATCTTGAATTGAATTTTATTCTAAAACACTTATTTTTTCAGGTATAACCTTCAAAAGCCCAAAAAAACGTTTTTTTCTATTTTTTTTTAAATTCCATTCCATCATAACTTTTTTCGTGCAAGAGATACAGAGAAATTTTAAATCTATGAAATTTAGAGCGTTTTTCCAACTTTGTAACAATATTATCTTCATGCGCTGTAGGTCTAGAAATAATTTCTCCAGCGCCCTCCAAAGAAAACCCTGGTTTCTGGTGCGTTTTTCCAAAGTGTATCTTAGATGTGTTTCTCCAGAAACATTTTATCAAAAAAGGAGATAGGCCTGTAGCTGGATGGTAGGGTGGAGCGTTTTCCTGGTTTTAGGAGTAGGAATAATTTGCTCTTTTTCCATTCTGAGGGGAAGTGTTTGGTGTTCAGAATGGAATTGTAAATCACAAACAGGTGTTGGGCTAGTTCTGTTGGCGCATTTAAGATGGCCTTCCCAGAAATACCATCAAGGCCTGGGACCTTTTTTGGGTTGGTATTTTTATTAAAGTGGAAGTTGAGCTGTTGTCTATTGTGGATGGGTGGGTTTGAACAGTGAATTTGGAGGTGGAAGGCAAACTCATCCACTTTATCTTGTTCTGAGAAGATTAGCCCGTTTGGCCCTCAAGTGGTGAGGTTGGGGGTTGTTTCCTGAGAGGTTTTCGGGTAGCTTGCCAGGCTGAGTGGGATGGCAAAGATGTTAGATATTCTTCCCAGGATTGCAGGCGATGGAGCTTGAGAAGTTGAGAGCATTTGTGAGATGCTCTATTGAATGCGTATTTGTCAGCAGGAGCTCGTGTTATCTGCCAACGTTTATGAGTGCTACGACGCTCACTGATAGCTAATTGGATTTCAGTTGGGAGTAGTGAGCGTCGTTGGGGTTGGGCTATGGAAGTGTTATCAGCTAGAGCTGTTTTAATAACTTCCGTAATTTCCCTTTTGAGGGACATAGTAACACTGCACCCCCCTCTTCCGAAGATATCAAACAAATAGGTAATGAGTTTAATAGGTATTATGTATCAGTCGGTCGCGGGCTGGCTGAGGCTCTCGACCCCGCCGGTCCACTTGAGGTGGACGACGCTGACCACGCCACTGATTCTATGTTCCGGCTGCGGCCAGTTACACAGCAGGAGCTTATTGAGGTGGTAGGGAGCATTAAGGGCAACTCTGCGCCGGGCTGGGATAATATACCATCAAAATTTTTCAAAAACAATATTGCCACTTTGATTACTTCCTTGCTTCATATAGTTAACCTCAGCTTCAACACAAATAAATTTCCAAACCATGTAAAATAGCCAAAGTGGTACCAATCTATAAATCAGGTCAAAAAATAACATCTAATTACAGACCGATTTCTTTGCTTTGCACCTTATCTAAGATCATTGAAAAATGTGTTAAATTACAGCTTGCTGATTACTTGCAGCGTGAGAAAATAATATCAGATCTCCAGTTCGGTTTTAGAAAGGACAGGAGCACGTCTCATGCATTTTTTGAGTTTTCTAAAAACATAGCTAAGGAGATTGGAGATAGGAGACGTGTCCTGGTTACTTTCCTGGACCTAGCTAAAGCATTCGACTCCATAGATCGACATAAGTTAATTTCAAAATTGCATTACATAGGTGTTAAATCGTTGGAGTGGTTCATAAGCTACCTGGAGAACCGCATCCAATACGTTAGTATAAATGGCATTAACAGTGAAAAGGCTAGAATCGACTATGGAGTGGTTCAGGGAAGTACACTCGGGCCGCTTTTGTTCCTGATATACATCAATAATTTAGAGAAGGTATCCACGGGTGGCAGGTTGTTCCTTTTCGCTGATGACGCGGCGGTGGTGTCGTCCGGCTGCATGTGGGACGAAGCTTACGAACAGGCGGGGGCAGACTTGGTCAAAATCAAACGCTGGTTGGAGCAGAATACCTTAACATCAAATGTAGAAAAAACCAAGCATCTGCCAATATTTTTCAGAAGTGACAGTGACCCTGCTCCGAGACGGCTGGCCCTCCACTCCTGTGGTGACCTGCAGTCGGTGGACTGCGGCTGCAATGTCATAGGGCGTGTGGAACAATACAAATATTTAGGTGTAATAATTGATCATAAATTATCCTGGGTTCCATACATTCAGGGAGTTAAAAACAGGCTTAGAAAACTCATTTACGCCTTTTCGCAGCTTGGAGGGGTGCTGACTGTGGGTCAGTGTAGGACGGTTTACTTTGCCTACGTGCAGTCGTTGCTCCAGTATGGTTTCCTGGCGTGGGGGGGAGTCTCGGCCGCCGCGCTGCATCCACTAGCTGTCACACAGAGATCTCTCATCAAAATAATTCTAAATAAAAATATCCGATTTCCTACTGAACAACAATAAAAGAGGCTGAGGGATGCAGTGTTGCTAACAATAAAAAAGAAGATAGTCACATTGTTGCTTGGTATTGGTCGGGAGGCATCAGAAGCCCTCATAAACTCGCCCCATATGTAGATTCTGATTCAAACTCTGTTAACTCTGGTACTGTGATGCAGCACTCTGAACATTATAATAAGTAATTTAAAAACTTTAGGAGATAGGTACTCCAACATAATACTAAGTCTTTAACCCTTGAGTACTCGCGTGAATGTCAAACACGTTAGTACTCACGTCGGGTCATTGGTGACCCATGATCATAAACGTTTTTTAAAATTAGGAAAACTATAAGGAGGTGAATAGAAGACATTGTTTCAACTAATAAAAATGTAATATTTCACAAAAAATATCAAAAATGGAATAATTTGTATTTCAAAATACTATGAGAGCGATTTGAAGGAACACTGAATTCTAGCATACTTCACCAAACAGTCCAATTTCAATCAAATTTTGAAAGTTAATGGCTAATTATTATAAATCTACTCATAATGTTTTTTGAACTTCTAGATCTTAGTAATTTAGGAGTGTTTGAATTACAAGAAAAATTTATTTCAAAATATTGGAAAATTAATTCATGAAAATATTTCAATACTGGGCTATATCTAAGTTGCATATCAAGAAATGTAATAGCTATTGTCTGTCATATTATCATTATCTCTTGTATAGGTTCTTTACTTACATGAAAATTAGTCTTTACACTCCACACAGATGAGTGTTGAATGTGGTTTACATATATTCTTTTGACATTTATCGCAAACTTGGGAATATTTCTAATTCTTTGTACTGGGACACAAATAGCACCTTTTCCTCTTCTTGGAAGGACCTTCTTCAGCAGCTGCCTGTCGATCATTTTGAACTTCAAGAATAACAACTTGCTCGTCAGTCAAGTACAGTTGAATTTTCTGTCTCAGTGGCTTCAAAATACATGTTTTTTGGGAGCGTCTGACAACGTGAATTTGCACAAGCTGGTGGGCTAGCTGTCTAAGAAATGCAGCTCTAGACAAACTGGCACCATTATTTGTTTTGAAGATCACATAAGAGTTTATCCCTGTAATGTTCACAATGTGGAAGAACACAGCTGAAGGCCATCTATTGGTTTTCCTTCCTGTGTTGTAGTTGGAGCATAATTGATCATCTGAATCAACACCGCCTTTTGTAGCATTATAGAAGGTGATTATCTCTGGCTTCTTATCATCTCCTGTGTTACTGTCGATTTCTGCTGTGTGATGTAGAGAAGAAAGTAGAATGACTGCTTTCTTCTTTTTTGGGACGTATGAAACCAAAGTATTGTCTTTTGTGAACCCAAATACAGAAGAATGAAACTCACGTTGAACACTTGGTTGAAAAGCAAGAGGTATCGCAGGTTTGTTCTTTCTCAATGTCCCAACCAGAGTCAGTTTCTTCTTTAGCAATGATCCAGCTAATTGTACACTTGTGTACCAGTTATCTGTAGTTATATTTCTTCCACTGTTTTTCACTGGTTCAATCAAGCGATAAACAATTTCACTAGCACTATTTCCCTGCATAAATGGCCCTTGGGGCTGAGTCCCCACATAAATCTCAAATTTCAGAAGATAAAATGTTTTGGCATCTACAATAGCAAAAACTTTTATTCCATACCTTTTTGGCTTAAGAGGCAAATATTGTCGAAAAGAGCATCGGCCGCGAAAGCCAACAAGCTGTTCATCAATTGTCAAGTATTCATGAGGTATATAGGCACTTTCAAACTTACCACTAATCAGTGTTATCAGTTCTCGAATTGGAGCCAATTTATCAGTTAGTCTCCTGTCAGAGCGAGTTTCTATGTCATCAAATCTTAAGTTGAGTAGCAAAAAAGGAATCTCTCACGGCTCATTGTAATATTGAAAATTGGTGGACATTTTTTCCCCATAAATCTCTTGTATTGGTATGAGATGTTCTGAAAACTCCTGCCATAAATAACAAGCCAAGTAGACCCTTTATTTCATCTACATCAGTTTCAGCTGCATCACGAGGCTTTTTATATCTCTCTTGAACTGCCCTAATTTTTATGTTTGTGCTATTCACCAAAAGCAGAATTACATAATTGTCAAAAGCTTCACAAATGCATCGTATTCACTTGTTGTATCA
The DNA here is from genome assembly GCF_014356525.2 of Nilaparvata lugens. Classification (NCBI taxonomy): domain Eukaryota; kingdom Metazoa; phylum Arthropoda; class Insecta; order Hemiptera; family Delphacidae; genus Nilaparvata; species Nilaparvata lugens. The sequence goes on from NC_052508.1 coordinate 18,507,989, forward strand.
CGAAATTCTGGACGAACACCAAACATATGTGTGATCAGATTTTTTCGACGTGTTCTTGTTGTTGGTGGAGGCTGCTTTGACCATTTAGTTTTTTTTATCCTTGGACCAGAAGAAACTAGTAGGCTCACTGTCATTGGCATCTTCTTCTGAATCAGTCAGTTCTTGTTCACTTTCTGAATTATGTTCACTTATATTTTCACAATCAACTTCATCTTCGTCTGCTGAATCAAGAATACAATCATCATCAAGTACAGCACTATTTTCATGTTGAAGCTCATCTAGAATGTCTTTATCTGTTAGAAATATGGAGCTTGCCATCTTGAATGAGTAAAATATTGATGGAGAGGATCATGTACAGAATAAATCACTTGCATCAGATCAGTAATGATTGCCGGTAAGAAAAACGTTACTACTAGCCTCGAGTCAACCACACTGGTTGAGGTCTTTGTTAGTCCAACAGACAGTGCATAGTGCAAAATGTCAGGGTGAGCAGCTTGGTTACACATACTTATATGTGTGGGTGATGATGGTATGTGAAAACATATTTCTGTGTCAAATTATTCAGTGAATTTGAGGAGTGATGCCCCTGTTATATTTGTAGTTCGGCAACCAAAAGCCATGTGCTTGGCGTTCCAGTCACCTGACACAAACATGTTGTGGGAGGAGGTGAAAAGTTGAGAAAGGGTGTTAGTATTAAATGCTCTATTCCTGGGTGGGTTATATATAGAGACAAAAGTAACTGGTGTATTCTGTACAGAGATTGTTGCCGCTATTACATCCATGTCTGGTATGGAAGGAAATGATTGTACACATAAGGAGTGTCTTCTGCGTACTAGAATAGCTACGCCGCCATGGGTTTGATTTTGCTCATTGGGAGGGCGGCCATAGCGTAGAAAGTGATAAGAGGGGAATTCAATTGGGAGCGTAATTGGCATTTTTGTTTCCTGAATTAGAGCCACATCTATATTCAGGGTCACTGAGAAAGTGAGGAAGTTCGTCTATTTTGTTCCGGAGTCCATCTGCATTAAATGAGAATTCTGAAATTATTCATTTTAGATAAGGAGGGAGGGAAGCGCACTCATAAGAACTCCAATGGCCTCGCCAATATTCGAGGCTGTGGCAAGTTGTGGTAAGATGTATACCACCCATTGAATGAATTTTTGTGAGCTTAAAAAGCTCAGAACGCTTTCTTGTCCGTTTGGTTGTGGGGTACAAACTCCTATCTTCCATGGCTGCTGTTTGCTGTTTCTGTTTTTGTGATGGGAGAGGGGGGAAGTTTGAAAGAGAAATAACAGGAGGCGGAGGTTGAACCCATTCCATGAGGAGAGAAAGGAATGTATTCCTCCCCACTGGTTTGTAAGTTTTGCTCTCTAATTTGGTGACCTTGTGATTCTGTTTCATTTTGGGGGGTAAGGGGGCAGAGCTGCTCCTAGCGTCCGCGAGAGCAGCCACAGTAGAAGGAAGTGTAGTTTCAGCCACACTCTTTTTCCCCAGCGACTGCCCCGCGACTTGCGGACGCTTGGATGCTGCCCGAGTGGCTGTTGTCAGCGACTTTGTGGTCTCAGTTGACCGAGTAGCAGCTTCAGGCGACTTCTTGGCCTTGTTGTTGAGGAGTTGGAGGTGCACACGGCACCCTTTATAATTCGCTGTGTGACTGCCCCGACAGTTAACACATGTTGGTTTTTATGTGTCCAGATTCCTGTGACACTGAGAGGCAGTGTGGTCTTCATCACATTTCACATACATGGGTGTGTGAAAACATTTCACAGAGCTGTGGCCATACCTCTGACATTCAAAGCACTGAGGCAGGTCGGGCCTCGGTCTCTATGATTCAATTTGAACCTCTATAGAGCCCATAGAAGATAGATAATGGTTTTTTTAAATCACCCTCCTTTTTGATATTTATTAGGAAAAGGCTACAAGGCCTCCCATAACTTGTTATGTTTTTACTAACATGACATTGAACCCAGCCTTTTTGAAAGATTCGGCCAGGTCGGCTAGGCTATGAGACCAGTGAAAGCCTCTTAGAACAACCTTCAGCTAAGAATCACGCTCAGAGCTGAAGGTGTGAAATGGGATGTTTTCTTCTACTGGAATTGACTACAGTAAAGTCAGTTCCAGTGGTGGTTTTGAGAACATAGTTACCACCCTTCAAAGTGGTAACTATTTTAGAAGAAATTTTATTTTCAATTTTCTCTGATATTTTTGTCCAGTTTTGTGGCACAGGGAATACCAGTGGAGGAAAGAATTTGGTGGACTGCATGCGTGTTCTGTTATCACTATGAGTTGTTTGTGCATCACTCACCCTATTCTGTTGTCGGCGCTTTGGGGCGACAAGGATCAAGGGGTCCTCCTCCTCTGCTTCTGCATCGCTGGTGGTCACTGAGGTGGAGGGTGGTGTCGCCACCATAGCTGCATATGTGGAAGGCTTTGGGTGGTCATCTCTGGGTGCTGGGTGGTGGCAGGGTGGAGGGAGCTGTCGCCACCACACTGGTCTAGAGTTGTGGGCGGTTGTGCATTGTTGTTGACACTGGTTGGAGTAGTACAGGGTGAGGTCACAGGCATAACCCATCTCGCCTTGATGGCTTTGAGACAGGGGTGGAACTGTCCATTAGCATGGTCAGTCTCTCCCTTCTCTTCACTGTACCTGCCACTTTGTGTTTGGCCCTCTGGGTGGTCCGCATGGCTGAGCAAAGTGTCAACCCATGATTCATGCTGTCTTCTCTTCTTCTCCTTCAACTTCTTCTTCTTGTTGCTCCAAGATGTTACCTGCTCGGTGTCTCAAGGCCCACTGTTTGAGATTCACTGACTGCGGGTGGAACAGGGTGAGTGACTCACCCTAATTGGCAGTGCCTTTGGCTGGTTTGCCTTATGACATTATTTTTGGCCAAATTCTCTTGTATTTGGGAGAAGTTGTGATGGAGATGGGTTCACCTCAGGGGAAATTCGGGCTGTTTACAATGGAGACCTGGATGCCAAGTTGCTGACCATCAGTCTGGCCACCATTGTTGAAAAGGGAGTGGCTATTTGGTTTGAACTTGAACTCTTTGTCAACTTGCTCTTTAAGTAAAGTAACTCGAAATTTAAAAAATAATCAAATTAGGATTAATTAATTAAATTCAATAAATAATCTGCCAATATATATGGCTTCTTTTGGGCGCCACCCAGTCTTTTCGACTGGGAAATGATAGTTCCCGGATAAACACCAGGAAAATGGTAAAATATAAATAAAATTAACCTGAAACTCTTACTCTGGGTCGTGAATTCGGGATTTGTTGAATAAAACAAAAGATCAATAAGTTATTACTGAATTATATTGAGAATTCAAATTAAACTGAAAAAACTAAACTGAATCAAAAATATAATCAATTGATGAATTTGATTATAAGATGAAATCTCAAAAATTACTAGAATATTATTTATTGCATGAATTAAAATCGATACATACAATTATCAATAAAGTTTATATATTCAAAGAAATGTTCAAAACTAAATTCAAAAGACTACTTTAAAATAAATTTGGAATCTAAAAATTGAATAAAAAACTGTTCCTCTGAAATTACTAATTGATTGACCCCTACTTTAAAAAGGACACTGGAAAGTTGTTGTTATTTTTGGCTAGTGGAGTCACAAATCAATAATTGAAATTCTAGTAGACTATGTGTTGAAAATAAAACTGAGGATAAGACTCACTGTAGCTTGATCACATCACTCTCCTATGAATTGTGATATCTGATGCTGCTGTCTGCAAATCCCACAGAGAGAACTTCAACACAGGACACTTGACACCTCTCAATGACCGATTCTTCCAGACTGGCTTGGGACGTTCTCGTTCCTCCATATATAGCCTAATGTGTCAACCTGTCGCTCATGTGTGGGGTTCCTCTTCATAAGGGATCTGTGACTACCACCACTACTTGCCAATATTTATCTTCCCAGTATTTAACAATATTGGGGATTCTACTTCAAACTTTATTTATTACTCACAGTTCTCTTTCAGAGGAATAATAAATAATCTAGAGTTTGTGATAAAATGAAGCTCTTTCAATAAAAAATATTTTCCCTGACTCTCAGCTATGAAACTGATTCATGAAAATGACATACAATAATTAATACTTTTCTCCAAGATTCAATTTCCATTTTAAAACATCAATATTATGAATAAATACATCAAAGCAAAATACATCAATTACATCAAAGGCAATACATAAATATGAATGAATATATCAAATTAACAAGAGCTAAATACATAGTTTACATCAAAAGTAATACAAGAATAAGGATGAATACATCAAATCAAATTCAAATGTGACTTAGTAACATTATATTCATTGTCTTTTTATACATAATTATTTGTAGTGCACAACCCTAAACTATGAAAAGCAGCCTACCTAATACTCATGAGTATGTGAACTACCGGTATTCAAATACAATTTATATTAGGCCAACTAATACTAAATTACCAATTTGTAGTGATCTTTATTAATTGGAATAAGTGATGTAAGTGATTTAACCTATGATATCTTATTATTTATTTAATTACAAAAGCTTTTTGAATTTCAATTGAAATTAAAGTCATTGACCTCTGAACATTCTAGTTTTGTCACATGGTTGTCGAAATCCTTAATTATTACCACATGCTCAACTTTCTAACATTCCTGGTTGAAAGAACCATGCTTGAAAAATGCTGGTCGTCATTCTACGAAACATGCCATTCTACCACATGCCATTCAAACTACCCATTCACAATTATGCATTCATGCATGCGTTCTAACAATGGGCCTGTCCTTTCTGATCCTCTGGTTGTCTATAATACCTGGAAACGCTAAATCGGTCTACTAAGGAATATAATAGGTACTCAAAATTGAGGAGAAGGCTTCGAAATTAATGACCACCCTGAAACTGTATGTTGGAGATTTCTTATGTCTTTACCATTACTATATCTGGTTGGAGCCTTTCTCCTTCCATCCCAATGAAGGATCATTCAACATCAATCTTACAATTTTTGGTATTTCTGTGTAATGTCCGAACTAACTTCTCCTTTATGGTATCGTGTTGTCTTATTCTTGATGCCTTATTCCATGCACAGTGTCCAGATATGTGTCCCAGAGATTCAGGTTCGCGTCCACATCTTCGGCACAGGATTGGCTGTGTCTGGTTCATGCTCTTCAGGGCCTCATGCGTGCTCAGCATATTTGCTCTCAGTTTCAGAGCATTTATGAAGGTGGATTCCTTGAATATATTATCCTTAAACAGCCACATGTTCACAACACGCGAGTCCCTAAACGCAAGTGCTCCATGCCCGGTAGGTCCAAGCTCACTTCATGCTGTGATCTCATCGTTTTTATATTGCCATTTGGCTTTTTCAAAATCATTTGGTTTGGGGCGTCCACCTATCTCCATTCCCAAGCTCAGCATCTTTCTTTCCACCCGCTCATCTGCATGCGATTCTCCTTTCCTATAGTATTCATATGCAGGATGTTTTAATTGTTTCAACTGCCAGGCTGCTCTGATCTCACTCAAGACTATCAGCTTCTCCAGTCTAGGAATACCTAAGCCACCGTCCCTTTTCCTGGCGTAGATCAGTCCGTCGGGTGTACTCCTATGAAGGTGTAGGATTTCCTTTACTAGCTCTCTTATTTTGCTATCAGCTTTCCGCAGCGAAATTTGGTTTGCTTCTCCGATAGTGAGTGCATGATAGAACCGGGGAGTGACATAAGTAAAGAACAGTTCAAGTTTCTGTCTTGGTTTTAGTTTCAGCCTCTTTACTCGCTCAAGACTCTCTAGTAGATCACCAACATTGGCCACTGTTGACATTCCTTGCGCAAGTGTAAATTTCACTCACTTTAGACATGTACCATCAAGGCCTGGGGCCTTTTTTGGATTGGTATTTTTAAGTGCGGTTGATATCTCCCATTGTACAGAATGGGAGGTTATTTGGGGTTTGGTCTTGCACTGTTTCTAATACACTGTTGACTATTTCATTAAAGTGGGAGTTGAGCTCTTGACTATGGGAAATGGGTGGGTTTGAAAAGTGAATTTGGAGGTGGGAGGCAAACTCATCCACTTTCTCTTGTTCTGAGAAGATAAGCCCATTTGGGCTCTCAAGTGGTGAGGTTGGGGGTTGTTTCCTGACAAATTTTCGGGTAGCTTGCTAGGTTGAGTGGGACGGCAAAGATGTTAGATATTCTTCCCAGGATTGCAGGCGATGGAGTTTAAGAAGTTGAGAGCATTTGTGAGATGCTCTATTGAATGCATATTTGTCAGCAGGAGCTCATGTGATCTGCCAACATTTACGAGTGCTACAATGCTCACAGATAGCTAATTGGATTTCAGTTGGGAGTAGTGTGTGTCGTTGGGGTTGGGCTATGGAAGTTGTCAGCTAGAGCTGTTTTAATAACTTCCGTGATAGTATCAGTATGGGCTTCTAAGTCGACAGAGTTTGAATGTGTGCTTGGTAAGGGAGGAATGGAATTTGACACACTATCAAAGTAATTTCTCCAATTCACAGTAAGGCAATGTGGAGGTGGCCTTGCATGGGTTTGATTGTGCTCATTGGGGGGGCAGTCATAGCATAGGCAGTGATATGAGGGGAATTTAATTGTCATAGTAGTTGGCATTTGTGTTTCCTGAATTAGAGTCACATCTATATTCAGGTCACTAAGAAAGTGACAAAGTTCGTCTATTTTGTGTCTTAGTCCATCTGCATTGAATGAAATAATTTTGAAGTTATTCATTTTAGATGAGGAGGGAGGGTATATTCGAGGCTGTGGCAAGTTGTGGTAAGATGTTTACCACCCATTGGATGAACTTTTGTGAGCTTAGAAAGCTCAGAATGCTGTTTTGTCCCTGTTCTGTTGTGGGTTTCAAACTTCCTTCTATCAGCGCCGCTGATGGCTGCTGCTCTTGTTGTGATGGTAGAGGGGGGAAGTTTGAGTGAGAGATGACAGGGGGCGGAGGTGGAACCCATTCCATGGGGAGAGAAGGAAATATATTCTTCTCCACTGGTTTGTAGGTTTTGGTCACTATTTTAGTGACCTTGTGATGTTGTTTAGTTTTAGGTGGTGAGGGGGCAGAGCTTTTCCCCGCGTCCGCGAGAGCAGCCACTGTAGAAGGAGGTGTAGTTATAGCCACACTCCCCTCTTTTGGTGACTACCCCATGATTTGCGGACGCTTGAATGCCACCTGAGTGGCTGCTGTTGGCGACTGAGTGGTCTCAGTTGACCGGGCAGCTTCAGACGACTTCTTGGCCTTGTTCACTAATTGAAGGTGTACACGGCACCCTTTATAGTTTGCTGTGTGACTGCCCCGACAGTTCACACAGATGGGTTTTTCAGTGTTCAGATTTCTCTGACACTGAGAGGCAGTGTGGTCTTCACCACATTTCACACATCTGGGTGTGTGAAAACAGTTTACAGAGCTGTGGCCATACCTCTGGCATTTAAAACATTGAGGTAGGCCGGGCCTTGGTCTGTAGGGTTCAATTTGAACCTCTACAGAGCCGATTGATGAGAGAGAGTAATTTTTTTTGAAATCACCCTCTTTTTTCAATTTGATCAGAAAAAGGCTACAAGGCCTCCCACGACTTGTGATGTTTTTTACAAGTAGTACGTTGAACCCAGCCTTTTTGAGTGATTCGGCCAGGTCGGCTTGGTTGTGAGACCAGTGAAGGCCTCTGAGGACAACCTTCAGCTCAGAATTGCGCTCAGAGCTGAAGGTGTGGAAGGGGATGTTTTCCTCCACTAAAACTGACTACTGTAGTAAAGTCAGTTTCAGTCGTGGTTTTGAGCACATAGTTACCACCCTTCAAGGTTGTAACTATTTTAGAAGAGATTTTTTGCTCTATTTTAACTGATATTTTCGTCCAATTTTGTGGCACAGGAAAGACCAGTGGAGGAAAGAATTTTGTTTTAGACTGCGTGGGTGTTCTGTTAGTACTATGAGAAGCTTGTTCTTCACTCACCCTATTCTGTTGTCTCCTCTGCTTTCTTGCGACGAGGATGAAGGGGTCCTCCTCTGCTTCAGAGTCCCTGGTGGGCGCTGAGGTGGAGGGTGGTGTCGCCACCATAGCTGCATATGAGGCCTGTGTGTGGTCGTTGTTGCTGGGTGGCGGGGTGGAGGGGGCTGTAGTCACCCCAGTAGACTTGTTGTTGGAGGGTGAAGACTCGGGTGTCACCCCTCTCGCCGTAGTGATTGTCAGACGAGGGGAGGAGCTGTCCGTTAGTTTGGTCAGTCTCTCCCTCCTCTGAACTGAGGATACTGGTTTGTGGGTGGCCCTCTGGGTGGTCCGCATGGCAGGTTACTATATCTCCGTGCTCTTTCTCTGATTTGCTTTGGAGTTTTTGTTTTAATGATTTCTGCTAATATATTTCCATATCCCTTCGGTCTACCCTTTGTTTTCAGAAAGTCTTTAACTTTTTCACCTTCTTCTTTGGTCCACTCATAGGCTGGTCGTCCAGGAGGTCTTGATGCTTTCATTCTGTCCAATATCATCTTGCTCCTTCGTACTGGGTGCTTATGTCTGATATGCTGCGACAAACCGCTGGTAGTCTGGAATCTCTTATCACAGTTTCTCTCCTCGCATATAAATTCGCCGGTAGCCACCTTTGGACCTTTGCATAATGGAAAATGACAGGAGACTGACTGATATGAACTCCATCCATCAAGCCCACATATCAGGCATTCATATACAATCCTGCATTGCACGTGGCGTTTCAAGACGTGTGCAATCAGTCCATTCCTCCCTATTACCTTCTCAAAGAATTGATCGCAACAGCCACATGATATTGGGCTAAAGGGGATACATATGGTGATTCGAAGTGGCTTATTCGCAGGTGTCCCTCGAGTTCGGGGCGATCCATTTATACCATTCTCAACAGTCATCTCAACTGGGGCTTCCTCAATTCTTGATGACAGTATATTCATTTTGATTTTTCTTCTGAGATCTGGAATATCAGCTTGCTCAAAATTAATTGCAGCCTGTCTCGCCAGGAAATCCGCAAACATGCACACAAACACCCCACAATCATTACCGTTCCTTTGCTTTGGTATGTCTTTAGCTGTATTCATACGCCAGTTTTCTCTTTCCGGTTCTCTATCAGTATGGGCTTCTAAGTCGACAGAGTTTGAATGTGTGCTTGGTAAGGGAGGAATGGAATTTGACACACTATCAAAGTAATTTCTCCAATTCACAGTAAGGCAATGTGGAGGTGGCCTTGCATGGGTTTGATTGTGCTCATTGGGGGGGCAGTCATAGCATAGGCAGTGATATGAGGGGAATTTAATTGTCATAGTAGTTGGCATTTGTGTTTCCTGAATTAGAGCCACATCTATATTCAGGTCACTAAGAAAGTGACAAAGTTCGTCTATTTTGTGTCTTAGTCCATCTGCATTGAATGAAATAATTTTGAAGTTATTCATTTTAGATGAGGAGGGAGGGAAGTGCACTCATTATAACTCCAATGGCCTCACCAATATTCGAGGCTGTGGCAAGTTGTGGTAAGATGTTTACCACCCATTGGATGAACTTTTGTGAGCTTAAAAAGCTCAGAATGCTGTTTTGTCCCTGTTCTGTTGTGGGTTTCAAACTTCCTTCTATCAGCACCACTGATGGCTGCTGCTCTTGTTGTGATGGTAGAGGGGGGAAGTTTGAGTGAGAGATGACAGGGGGCGGAGGTGGAACCCATTCCATGGGGAGAGAAGGAAATATATTCTTCTCCACTGGTTTGTAGGTTTTGGTCACTATTTTAGTGACCTTGTGATTTTGTTTATTTTTAGGTGGTGAGGGGGCAGAGCTTTTCTTTGTGTCCGCAAGAGCTTCCACAGTAGAAGGAGGTGTAGTTATAGCCACACTCCCCTCTTTCAGCAACTGCCCCACGATTTGCGGATGCTTGGATGCCACCTGAGTGGCTGCTGTTGGCGACTGAGTGGTCTCAGTTGACCAGGCAGCTTCAGGCAACTTCTTGGCCTTGTTCAGTAGTTGAAGGTGTACACGGCACCCTTTATAGTTTGCTGTGTGACTGCCCCGACAGTTCACACAGATTGGTTTTTCAGTGTTCAGATTTCTCTGACACTGAGAGGCAGTGTGGTCTTCACCACATTTCACACACCTGGGTGTGTGAAAACAGTTGACGGAGCTGTGACCATACCTCTGGCTTTAAAGCATTGAGGTAGGCCGGGCCTTGGTCTGTAGGGTTCTATTTCAACCTCTACAGAGCCGATGGATGAGAGTGAGTAAATTTTTTTGAAATCACCCTCTTTTTTTATTTTGATGAGAAAAAGGCTACAAGGCCTCCCATGACTTGTGATATTTTTAACAAGTAGTATGTTGAACCCAGCCTTTTTGAATGATTCGGCCAGGTCGGCTTGGTTGTGAGACCAGTGAAGGCTTCTGAGGACAACCTTCAGCTCAGAATCGCGTTCAGAGATGAAGGTGTGGAAAGGGATTTTTTCCTCTACTACAATTGACATTACTGTAGTAAAGTCAGTTTCAGTGGTGGTTTTAAGCACATAGTTACCACCCTTTAAGGTTTTAACTATTTTAGATGAGAGTTTTTGCTCTATTTTTTCTGAAATTTTTGTCCAGTTTTGTGGCACAGGAAAGACCAGTGGAGGAAAGAATTTTTTAGACTGTGTGGGTGTTCTGTTAATAGTATGAGAAGCTTGTTCTTCACCCACCCTATTCTGTTGTCGTCGCGCCTTCCTTGCAACGAGGATGAAGGGGTCCTCCTCTGCTTCAGAGTCTCTGGTGGGCGCTGAGGTGGAGGGTGGTGTTGCCACTGTAGCTGCATATGAGGCCGACTGTGGGTGGTCGTTGCTGCTGGGTGGCGGGGTGGAGGGGGCTGTAGTCACCCCACTAGACTGGTTGTTGGAGGGTGCCGACTCAGGCGTCACCCCTCTCGCCATAGTGGGTGTCAGACGAGGGGAGGAGCTGTCCCTTAGTTTGATCAGTCTTTCCCTTCTCTGAAATGAGGATCCTGCTTTGTGGGTGGCCCTCTGGGTAGTCTGCATGGCAGAGCGAAGGGTCGACCCATCCTCTACTCCTCCTTTTCCCTCTTCTCCTACTTCTTCTACACCTGCTGCAGGGCTACTTAGATGTTACCTGCTCAGAGGCTCGAGAGTGACAATGTCAGATTCATAGGCTACTGGTGGAACATGTTAGGGTGAGTCATTGCACCCTAACTCGGCAGTGTCTTGAGCTATGGAGCTCTATGACTGCTCAAAGTAATAACAGTGTTGAAGTTGGGGGTTCCTGATATATAAGACCTTCAGTAGAGCTTGGCAATTTTATCTTTATTTATTTATTTATTTATTATTCTATAATCTTTCTTTTTCTAATATTAATTAATATCTGATATTCTAATTCTAGTTCAATTTCAATTTAATTTTCAAATTTAAAATATGTATAAAATATGTCGATGAACCAAGACTATATATACTATATGTATATATATATGTATGATTTTTTTTTGCCAAGTCTACTTTTTTGGGAGAAGTGGTAATGGAGAAGGGTTCTCTGCTAGGGAATTGAGTACTGTGAACAGTGGCTGACTGACAATCAGCTGCTGGCACCTTTACAGCCCAACTGCTAACTGTCAATCAGGCCACCATTGTTGAAATGGGAGTGGCTTGTGGGTTTGAGGTGGTCGTGGTATTTCGTACATCAGCCTTATTGATGTACGCCACGAGAAAGAAGCTGTATCATGAAGCTTTCGAGATGTGAGCTGAATGAAGTTGAGTAATTGAGGGGTACTGGCATATTCATAGAGTAATCTATTATTCACTGTGTAGTGAAAGTTGCAGATGGTTCTGATGAGTCTGTTTTGAAGGCCAAATAGACATTTTCTATTGGTCTTCGATAGATATGGGAACCAGACTGGGGCGGCATAGGTCAGGTATGCCCTGATGATGGCTGTGAATATGAGCAGCCGAAATTTCAGGGAGAGTGAAGGGGTGACAAGGAGGGGGAATAGTTGTACAAACAGCACACGACAGTGTTGAATTTTCACGTCAATGTGTTGTTTGAAAGTGAGTGTTCTATCCAGAGTTACACCTAGGTACTTGACGGTATGGGACCATGGCAGGGCGTGGCCATGGATTTTGAGAGTGGGGGGAAGTTTGAGTTTTTGGGAAAAGGCGACACCCACACATTTAGTTGGATTAATCTCTACCTTCCAGGATGAACTAACATACACATACAAAAGTAGATTAAGTCTATTTTATAAAAATTTTAATTTAAAAACTTAGAAACACACTGAAAAAAAACTGAGTATCTATTACAAAAGAGAAACTACTCTTGCCTTGAGAAAAATTATAGGACTATAAATTTATTCATAAAACATGGAACATAAAGAACTTTTTACATGGAGAATACAAAATAAACTTCAACTCACATTCAATGTCTATTACAAATTGCACTTTCTTTTCTTTTTTGGGTGTTTAGTCGGCTCAGTGACTTCATCTTCAGCTACTTCAACATCATTTCCAGAATCAGCAGGAACTGCAGGACAAAGTCGATCTTTGAATTCTTCTTTGCAAAAGCTTCTGATGTTTTTGAAGAGATACTCCTTCCGTTGATGGTTCATACCTTCTGGAATTATGATGTTGGGAAATCCAGAGGGTCCAATACCAGAATCATCCAAGAAAATTTTTTGAATAAATTCATTGCCATTGACTTCAAATTTGCAAGCTACTTTTCCCTTATTTGTTGCTGAGAATTTGAAATGGTTGTACTGGGTAATTTTTGTACTTTCTTTGCTCCATTCTCTCTAAAGAAATTCAGCCAATCATATACCTCAATGTTGACTTCTCCATTTTCATTCCCAACTGATATAGCCTGATTGACTTTTGTTGTCGGTGTTGACTTCTCAACACAGTCAACAACTTCATCTATACTAGAGACATGGGATACCCTAAACTTCTTTTTCAGTAATCCGAATGCCCAGTCGCAGGAAAATTTTGTGTGTCCCACTGGCATAAAAGAGAGAATGATTTCTTTGTTCAACCATTGCACACTCTCCAAGCAAGATAGCCTAACATGATGTTGTTTTTGTTCTGGCCAACGCAATTATCAGCATGAATGAACATTGTTTCTTCTCCATGGCTGTAGTGTTCCAAGTAATAATGAAAAAGGCTTACTATAAGGTTAGACGCTTTTGTAGTGCTGACACTTTCAGGGATTAAAAAGTTCATTTGCTTGTTCACTGTGTCACACATAATACCGAAAATACCAATTTTGAATGGAACAAGAAAATAAATGGGGCCGGGTTGAAGTGGGTTGCTTGGAATATGTATCTGTTGTGCCATGTCAAAACTGTAATGAATTGAAGTTTTTCCATTTTCATAATTCTCCCTTGTCTCTTTAATAGTGTCTTTATAAAACTTCCTTTCTTTTGATACTAGATCTAAATGAGATCTCATTTTTTCAACCGTTTGTAATTTTGTTTCATCTGGTAACAAGGCCATTTCAGCACCAGATGTGAAATGTTTCTGACATGTTGAGCAAAGGTCAGATCTTGGTTCATAATAACAATTTCGGGACACAGCTGTTTCCAAATATATTCGAACATTCTCATTGAAACAGGTTGTGATGGCATGTCTTCAGTGAAAGAATCCTTGTAAATTTCATAGATTTTAACTTTAGTGTCACTTGAAGGCAACAGTTTCAAATTTGTATTGTAGACAGTGCTACTTCTGCCTGGCAATATAACTGCATGCTGTTCTGCATAATTGTACAGAAATCTCACAATGTTTTCAGTGTCACAGTACTTTGTAGCATTCTTAGAAACTTTACCTGCATTTCCATGAGGTTTGCTTATCAAACCAGTATCTTTGTACATTTTAATTATTCGTTTCATCCTCTTTATTTTAATATTATGTACAAACATGAATGTGTCTTTACATACCCCAATACCTTTCACCAAATAACTTGTCCTTGATTGAATTCGTTCAGTGTTAGGTTTTTTTGAACGTTGTGTTGTTTTGGATTCAGCAGTTAAACATCTCAATTGTCCCAAAATAACTTGATCCAATAGATTTGTATGGTCTTCATTGTAGTGGTCAAGCTCCACAGAATCTTGACGCATTTTTGCATAGTCATCAGAAGTAAATTTACTAGAACATGATGCTTTACATCCACACCCATTTTCGAGAAACTTTGAAATCACTTCCAAGTCTTTGTTTGGCTCAAAAAGTCGAATTGAACATTTAAATTGTCTGCTGGAACAAGATTTTCTCCACCGTCGACATCATCCACAACCTCATCATTAGCACTTTCTTCTACTTCAATAACAATATCATCTAAATCAATAAGATTTTCATAGTTACCAATGGAATCATCAAACTTTGGAATGTCTTTTAATAAAGATAAATCACACGAATTGAGTGGATCTTCCTGTGAATGTTCATCCTCAGAATCCTCATCACTTGATTCAAGTTGTCTGTTAGTAAAGTAGTCTTCAAACACACCGTAATCATCAGCACTTATATTGCAACTAACACCCAAATCATTCAATATTTTCAAAACTTTTCCTTCTTTTTGACTCATTTTGGAGATGAACTAATAATTTCATAAACAACAGCTGAAGTAAAACCACCAATCTTCAAACTGAACTGAACAAACACATAGGTTTTCTCAGAAGCAGTGATGCAACCTCCTGTCTCATCAAACACATGTTCTATGAAACTATTCAATTTATAATAAAATTATTGCTTATTAATTTTAGATTTATAAAATTATAATTAAATCTGTGATAATGACAGAGTAGAAGAAAATTTAATTTATTTCTTTAAATTTCTGCATTCAAAGTACAAAGTTTGCAAGCCTGAAACCAAGTTTTAAAAAAGTATCCTCTTATTGGGAATGTACTGAAATAATCAGAAAACATTCTGCTTTAATCATAACGTTGTTATAGTTCTTCAAGTTTCTACTAGAATTCAGGAGAATTCAATTTATGAATGAATGTTTGTTCACTTTGTGACTGCTGAAAAGGGACCTTTTGTCGGCAATGCTATTTTGCCATAACCGACAAGAGGTACCTTTTCTCAGGCCATGCAGAGCCTAACAAAATAATTAATATCGATCTTTTCTCATCTCGAATCGAATGTTTGTTCCATAATAGACTATACTACAAGAATCGAGCTTTCATGATCGATAAAGAACCAAAAATATTTTTGACCTTAGTCACTATTTTCAGCTCTCCTGAGAAATTCATTCTGCCGACAAGAGGTCCCTTTTCGCTTTCGGCCTCACATATATCGATTTTTCGATATTTTTCAAGTAGGCGTACTTCCAGTCATTAAAAGTGAATTTTAAGGACATCGTAGAAAAGAGGACAGAATTTCACATCGATTTGAGGTATAAAACATGCCAAAGTCGATTATTGAGTAGTTTTTTTAGCGGTCAAAGTTGAAAAAGAGTGATTTTTGAAGTTTTTTTGAAAACTTCAGACACATTTTTCTCGATTTTTTTTCCAGGGTACGAAATAATTTTTATAGCGTAAAAACTTCCTTTTTTGATTATCTTTTGAATGAGACCAAATACAGGTGTCTAGCTCAAATCCTCGAATCAGAATTTCAGTTTAAATTCGATTTTTTAATTAAAAACGAGACTTATCTTGTTTGAGTGTGAATAATTGTCAACAATTTGATAGCTTTGTGTCGAGTGATTGAGGGCGTAAAAATACTTTTTCTATAGGAAATTTGGCTGAGAAATTCAATGGAACTGGTTAGAAGTTCGTATCTGCAATTATTATTGAGATACAAGTTGAAAAAAGTTCAAAGTCGAGGAGGAGGAGTTCAAAGAAGGATGTTGTCGATGAGGGAAGCGTCTGCTGTAAAGTCTCTCTGCCTCTTTTGAGTTGTATGCACATTCTGCATATACCAATAGCATGTCTGTATACTCAATTGTGGAGAATTTCATGTTGATAACGATAATAAACACGGACACTTGATAACTTATTGAACTTGAGTAAAAAAAAGACTTATATCATACTAATAAACTAAAAAAACTCAAACAAACTACACTCGAAAACAATACTCTAACTAAAATATAAACTTGGAAACAGAAAACAACAAAACTGAAATAGTGAATTGGAAAAATCAAACACTCATGAAAAAACTAGACTTAATAACTCAGGAACACAAACGAACGAACTTGGAAAACTTGACTATTGACTGGAAAGACATCATTATCGACCGACTGGAAGCACGTTACTTTTCATACAATGACTGCGAGAATTGTCTCTATTGTTGGGTGAGCATTAGAAAAACTTTTTAATCTATCAGAGCAGCTGATTAATGAACAGATTGATTTTTCCTTCTCACTCAATTGAATCTCAATGGAATGAATTTAAAACAACGAAAAGATGTCTTTAGGGTGCTCTTCTTGAAAATTTTCATTTTTTAACACTCTAGTTTTGAAATTTTCCTGGAAAATTCATACTCATTCGATAGTTTATAAAATGGCAAAGTTTTTTCATTATTGGAAAAATATTGTTACTTTGAAAAAAATCAAGAAAAAACTGTTTGAAAAGTTTAGATTTTAACTCGACTTTGAACTTTTTTCAACTTGTATCTCAATAACAATTGCAGATACGAACTTCTAACCAGTTTCATTGAATTTCTCAGCCAAATTTCCTATAGAAAAAGTATTTTTACGCCCTCAATCACTCGACACAAAGCTATCAAATTGTAGACAATTATTCACACTCAAACAAGATAAGTCTCGTTTTTAATTGAAAAATCGAATTTAAACTGAAATTCTGATTCGAGGATTTGAGCTAGACACCTGTATTTGGTCTCATTCAAAAGATAAGTTTTTGCGCTATAAAGATTATTTCGCACCCTGGAAAAAAAATCGAGAAAAATGTCTCTGAAGTTTTCAAAAAAACTTCAAAAATCACTCTTTTTCAACTTTGACCGCTAAAAAAAAACTACTCAATAATCGACTTTGGCATGTTTTATACCTCAAATCAATGTGAAATTTTGTCCTCTTTTCTACGATGTCCTTAAAATTCACTTAAGACCAATGGTTCTTAAGATATTGACGATTTAATGACTGGAAGTATGCCTACTTGAAAAATATCGAAAAATCGATATATCTCGAAAACGAAGGTCGATAGGAGAAAATTTTACTGAACATTTTTTGTTGCAAATTGCATGTAGAATCTATGGTAGCCGGGGTTTACACCTTATCTAGGACACCCTGTATATATATATATATATATATATATATATATATATATATATATATATATATATGTATATGTATGATTTTTTTGCCAAGTCTACTTTTTTGGGAGAAGTGGTAATAGAGAAGGGTTCTCTGCTAGGGAATTGATGTACGCCATGAGAAAGAAGCTGTATCATGAAGCTTTCGAGATGTGAGCTGAATGAAGTTGAGTAATTGAGGGGTACTGGCATATTCATAGAGTAATCTATTATTCACTGTGTAGTGAAAGTTGCAGATGGTTCTGATGAGTCTGTTTTGAAGGCCAAATAGACATTTTCTATTGGTCTTCAATAGATATGGGAACCAGACTGGGGCGGCATAGGTCAGGTATGCCCTGATGATGGCTGTGAATAT
This sequence comes from Nilaparvata lugens, assembly GCF_014356525.2. Taxonomy (NCBI): domain Eukaryota; kingdom Metazoa; phylum Arthropoda; class Insecta; order Hemiptera; family Delphacidae; genus Nilaparvata; species Nilaparvata lugens. The sequence goes on from NC_052508.1 coordinate 18,525,573, forward strand.
GAGCAGCCGAAATTTCAGGGGGAGTGAAGGGGTGACAAGGAGGGGGAATAGTTGTACAAACAGCACACGACAGTGTTGAATTTTCACGTCAATGTGTTGTTTGAAAGTGAGTGTTCTATCCAGAGTTACACCTAGGTACTTGATGGTATGGGACCATGGCAGGGCGTGGCCATGGATTTTGAGAGTGGGAGGAAGTTTGAGTTTTTGGGAAAAGGCGACACCCACACATTTAGTTAGATTAATCTCCCTTCCAGGATGAACACCAGGATGTAAGCAGGTTTAATTGCTCTTGAAGATTCCTGGCCGCCCTATTCAGATTCATGCTGTTCGAGTGGAATGTGGTGTCATCAGCAAATAGACTTGTTTGAACTGAAGGTAGAGATGGCATGTCATTGATGAAGAAGGAGTAGAGGATAGGTCCAAGCACAGATCCTTGGGGGACACCTGCTGTTGCTGGGGTGAGAGCTGAAGAGTTTACTGAAGATGGGGTGCGGTTGTGAACTTCAAAATACCTACTAGTAAGGTGTGACTTGAAGAGTCATATTGTTGAAGGTGGAAAGACAGATGAAAGTTTATAGAGTAGTCCATCCAACCACACAGTGTCGAAGGCTGCTTTGAAGTCTATAAAGACTGCAGCCACGTGCTCTTTCTTGTTGAAAGAATCTGATAACTGAGAGCAGAATTTCATTAGTTGCAGTGTTGTTGAACAACCTGCACGAAATCTGAACTGCTCTGGCCTTATCACACTATCTAATGTATCTCTTATATGTTTCTCCAGAAACATTTTCTCAAAAAGCTTCGAGAAAAAGCAGGGTATGGAGATTGGCCTGTAGCTGGATGGTAGGGTGGAGCGTTTTCCTGGCTTTAGGAGCAGGAATAATTTGCTCTTTTTCCATTCTGAGGGGAAGTTTTGGGTGTTTAGAATGGAATTGAAAATTATAAGCAGGTGTTGGGCTAGCTCTGGAGGCGCATTTAAGATGGCCTTCCCAGAAATACCATCAAGACCTGGGGCCTTTTTTGGATTGGTATTTTCAAGTGCATTTGATATATCTCCCATTGTAAAAGGTGAGAGATTATTTGGGTTGGGGTCTTGCACTGTTACTAGAACACTGTCAACTATTTTTCTAAAGTGGGTTTCAAGCTCTTGACTATGAGGGACGGGTGGATTTGAGAAGTGAAGTTCCATATGGGAGGCAAACTCATCCACTTTCTCTTTGTCTGAGAAGATTAGCCCATTTGGGCCCTCAAGTGGAGAGTTTGGAGGTTTTTTCTTGAGTAGTTTTCGGGTAGCTTGCCAGGCTGAGTTGGGTGGCCAAGAGGTGAGATACTCTTCCCAGGATTGGAGGCGATGTAGTTTGAGTAGTTGAGAGCATTTGTTTGATGCTCTGTTGAATGCATATTTGTCAGCAGGAGCTCGTGTTATCTGCCAATGTTTGTGAGTGCTGTGGCGCTCTCTGATAGCCACTTGAATTTCAGTGGGAAGTAGTGAGCATCATTGGGGTGGGGCTAAGGAAGTGTTATCAGCTAGTGCTGTTTTTATAACTTCCGTAATATTTGCTGTATGAGCTTCCAAGTTGACAGTGTTCGAATGTGTGCTTGGAAGGATGGGAATAGAGTTTGACACACTTTCATGATACTTCCTCCACTTCACTGTAAGGCAATGTGGAGGTGGTCTTGCAATGTAGTCGGGATTCACAAGGGTGAACAACACTGGCAGGTGATCTGAAGACAGGTCCTCGACCACCTCAACCAGGGAGGTTCTCGTGAGTCCCACTGACAATGCATAATCCAATATGTCAGGTTGAGCAGCTTGATTGCACATACTTGTATGTGTGGGAGATGATAGGACATGTAAATGTTTGTCTGTGTCAAATTTTTCTATGAATTCAAGGAGAGATTTTCCTGCTATGTTTGTAACCCAGCAGCCAATAGCTGTGTGTTTGGCATTCCAATCACCAGCAAACAAAACAACAGGGGAGGAGGTAATTGAGATAGGAGGTCAGAGTTGAACTCTCTATTACGAGAGGATTATATATGGAAACAAAAGTAACCGTGTATTCTGTACAGAGATAGTTGCCGCTATTACATCCATGTCTGGTATGGATGGGAGTGTGTGTACACAGAACGAGTGTCTTCTGTGTATTAGAAGGGCTACACCACCATGGGTTTGATTAAGCTCATTAGGGAGGCGGTCGTAGCGAAGGCAGTGGTATGAGGGGAATTTAATTGGAATAGTAGTTGGCATTTGTGTTTCCTGAATTAGAGCCACATCTATATCCAGGTCACTAAGAAAGTGACGAAGTTCGTCTATTTTGTGTCTTAATCCATCTGCATTGAATGAAATAATTTTGAAATTATTCAATTTTAGTTCAACAGGGAGGGAAGTGCACTGATAAGAATGGCAATGGCTTTACCAATGTTCAAGGCATTGATGAGACGTGGTAGGGTACTTACCACCCATTGAACGAATTTTTCAGAGCTCAAAAAGCTTAGTAGACCTCCCTGTCCCTGTTGAGATTGTGAGGAGGGAGGTTGTGAACTTCCTGAGTTTGACTCCACTGAAGGTGGTGTCTTTGTTTTGGAAGGGAGAGAGGGGAAGTTCTCTCGAATATTGATAATAGGTGAGGAGGGAACCCTTTCCACTGGGGGTGATGGAAATGTATTTTTCACTATCACTGGTCGTTCTTTGAGGAATACTTTTGTCACTTTGTGACTACGGGTAGGGGGGTGGGGGACTCTGACTATTCCCTGTAGCCCCCTGAACAGCCGCCGAGTAGGAGAGTGAGGCTGGATCAGCCACTCTCGCCTCTCTCGGCCGCCGGAAGTGGACTGTTTTGAGACAGTCAATTTTTTGGCTGGCAGCCTGTTAATTTGAGCCTGGTGTGTTGGACACCCTCTGTAGTTGGCTGTGTGAGCTCCTTGACAATTCACACAACGGTGCTTCTCTGATTGAAGATCTCTCTTACAATCACTTGCTTTGTGGTTTTCACCACACTTGACACAACGTGGTGTGTGAAAGCAATTTACTGAACTATGGCCATATCGCTGGCAATTGAAGCATTGAGGTATGCTTGGCTTGGGCTTGTAAGGCTCGACTTGAACCTTGATGCAGAACTGGCTGCTATGAGAATAGATTTTTTTAAAATCTCCCTCTTTTTTGAGTTTAATTATAAAGAGACTATAAGGCCTCCCACGACTGCTAATGGGTGTAACATTCAAGATATTAAACCCAGCTTCTTTGAGGGTTACAGCCAGGTCAGCTGGGTTATGTGACCAGTGAAGGCCACAAAGAACTACCTTCAGTTCTGAGTCACGTTCAAGGCTGAAGGTGTGGAACTCTATCTTTTCTCTCTGAAGGAGAGACTTGACAGATTTGAAATCCTCCTCAGAGGACGTTTTTAGAGAATAGTTATTACCTTTCAAAGTAATAACTATCTCTGATTTTAGAATTTGCTTCAACTCTGAAGCTAAAACAGACCAGTTTTTAGGGGCTCTAAAAACCAGTGGTGGGAAAAAACGCGTGGGCGCACTGTTACTACTACTGCTTTTGTTAGAAGCTTGACTCACCCGTCTTTTCCTCCTGTTTGAGTGGAGAATGAAGCCCTCTTCGTCTTGGGTGGCCTCTCCATTCCTTGATGGCGATGGGGTGTGGAGGGAGCCCTCCCCCTCGACCTGTTGTGGCTGAGTGGTTGTCGAGGCCGGGCTGGAGCTGGAGTTGAGGGAGCCCTCCTGCTCGACCTCTTCTGCCTGGGTGGCCTGGGCGACCGTTAGTTTCGTGGTGGGTGGAGTGGTGTTAGGGGAGCGCCTACGCTCGACCCTGCCTGCCTGGCTGTCCTGTAGGGCGGGCCTGTTCTGCTTGTGCGGTGCAGTGCGGGTGGTCTTGCCTGACCATAGGGTGAGCGCATGGTTCATTGTGCTCATCCCCACTAGCCGTCTTCTTCTTCTTCTCTTCTATTACTGCTTCTTCTGTGCTGCTCCGTTCCTACCTGCTCGGAGTCTCGAGCCCAACTGTGTCAGATTCATTGACTGGACTGTGGGTGGAACAGGGTGAGTGAATCACCCCAATTGGCAGTGCCTTGGGCTGGTTTGCTGGGCTAGCTCTGGAGGCGCATTTAAGATGGCCTTCCCAGAAATACCATCAAGACCTGGGGCCTTTTTTGGATTGGTATTTTTAAGTGCATTTGATATATCTCCCATTGAAAAGGTGAGAGATTATTTGGGTTGGGATCTTGCACTGTTACTAGAACACTGTCAACTATTTTTCTAAAGTGGGTTTCAAGCTCTTGACTATGAGGGACGGGTGGATTTGAGAAGTGAAGTTCTAGATGGGAGGCAAACTCATCCACTTTCTCTTGGTCTGAGAAGATTAGCCCATCTGGGCCCTCAAGTGGAGAGTTTGGAGGTTTTTTCCTGAGTAGTTTTCGGGTAGCTTGCCAGGCTGAGTTGGGTGGCCAAGAGGTGAGATACTCTTCCCAGGATTGGAGGCGATGTAGTTTAAGTAGTTGAGAGCATTTGTTTGATGCTCTGTTAAATGCATATTTGTCAGCAGGAGCTCGTGTTATCTGCCAACGTTTGTGAGTGCTGCGGCTCTCTGATAGCCACTTGAATTTCAGTGGGAAGTAGTGAGCATTGTTGGGGTGGGGCTAAGGAAGTGTTATCAGCTAGTGCTGTTTTTATAACTTCCGTAATATTTGCTGTATGAGCTTCCAAGTCGACAGTGTTCGAATGTGTGCTTGGAAGGATGGGAATAGAGTTTGACACCCTCTGTAGTTGGCTGTGTGAGCTCCATGACAATTCACACAACAGTGCTTCTCTGATTGAAGATCTCTCTTACAATCACTTGCTTTGTGGTTTTCACCACACTTGACACAACGTGGTGTGTGAAAGCAATTTACTGAACTATGGCCATATTGCTGGCAATTGAAGCATTGAGGTATGCTTGGCTTGGGCTTGTTAGGCTCGACTTGAACCTTGATGCAGAACTGGCTGCTATGAGAATAGATTTTTTTAAAATCTCCCTCTTTTTTGAGTTTAATTATAAAGAGACTATAAGGCCTCCCACGACTGCTAATGGGTGTAACATTCAAGATATTAAACCCAGCTTCTTTGAGGGTTACAGCCAGGTCAGCTGGGTTATGTGACCAGTGAAGGCCACAAAGAACTACTTTCAGTTCTGAGTCACGTTCAGAACTGAAGGTGTGGAATTCTATCTTTTCTCTCTGAAGGAGAGATTTGATAGATTTGAAATCCTCCTCAGAGGACGTTTTTAGAGAATAGTTATTACCTTTCAAGGTAATAACTATCTCTGATTTCAGATTTGCTTCAACTCTGAAGCTAGAACAGACCAGTTTTTAGGGGCTCTAAAAACTAGTGGAGGAAAAAAGCGCGTGGGCACACTGTTATTACTTTTGGAGTTATTAGAGGTGGAATCTTGACTCACCCTTCTTCTCCTTTTGGTGTAGAGAGTGAAGCCCTCGTCGTCCTGGGTGGCCTCATCCACTCTAGTTGGCGATGATGTGAGGGAGCTCTCCTGCTCGACCTCTCTAGCCTGGGTGGGCTGAACACGGTTGGTGGATGGGGAAGAGTTGGGGGAACCCTCATGCTCGACCTCTTCTGCCTGGGTGGCCTGGGCGACCATTACTGTGGTGGTGGGTGGAGTGGATTTAGGGTAGCCTTTCCGCTTGACCCTGCCAGCCTGGCTGTCCCCCGCACTCTTCACCATGGAGGTTGATGGACGTGGGGAGGAGCTGTCCTGTAGGGTGGGCCTGTTTTTGTGCTTAGCCGTGTGGGTGGTCCTGCCTGACCAGGGTGAGCGCACGGTCCATTGTGCTCATCCCCACTAGCTGTCTTCTTCTTCTTCTTCTCCTCTACTGCTTCTTCTTTTGTGCTGCTCCTCTGCTGCTTCCTACCTGCTCAGAGTCTCGAGCCCAACTGACCTGTATTCATTGACTGGCGGTGGGGGGGGGGGTGTGGGTGGAACAGGGTGAGTGAATCACCCTAATTGGCAGTGCCTTAGGCTGGTTTGCCTTATGACTGCTCATAGCATCAACAGAACTGAATTTTTTTTGGGTTGCTCCTAGATAATAGACCTTAAGTGAATTTGGCTTTTTTTTTCTTTATAAGATATAATATAATATGTTTTGTAATATTAAGTTTTGTAATATGGATAATATAATATTGAATATTTGTAATATATTTGTATCTTTGAATATTTATCTATTTTTCATTTATGTATATATTTGTTCATTTGACAATTTATTTATGAATTTATACATTTCTTTTTTTTTTGCCAAATTCACTTTTTTGGGAGAAGTGTGATGGAGATGGGTTCACCTCAGGGGAATACGAGCTGTTTACAATGGTGACCTTAACGTCAAGTTGCTGACCATCAGTCTGGCCACCATTGTTGAAAAGGGAGTGGCTTTTTTGTTTGAACTGGTCATGGTATCTCGTACATCTGCCTTACTGATGTATGCCACAACATTGATGCTGTGTCAGTCATGAAGTTTTCTTGATGTGAGCTGAATGAAGTCAATCAGTTGGGGAGTGGAGACATATTCATAGAGTAGCCTATTGTTCACTGTGTAGTGAAAGTTGCAGATGGTTCTTATGAGTTTGTTTTGAAGGCCAAATAGTCGCTTTCTATTGGTCTTCAATAGGTATGGGAACCAGACAGTGGCGGCATAGGTCATGTATGCCCTGATGGTAGCTGTGAATATGAACAGCCGAAACTTCAGGGGGAAAGAGGGGGTGATAAAAAGAGGGAATAGTTGTCCAAACAGCACACGACAGTGTTGTATTTTCATGTCAATGTGTTGTTTGAAGGTAAGGTTTCTGTCCAGAGTAACACCTAGATACTTGATGGTGGGGGACCATGGCAGGTCGTGGTCATGGATTGTGAGAGTGGGAGGAAGTTTACATTTTCCGGAAAAGGTGACAGCCACGCATTTATTTGCATTTATCTCTACCTTCCAGGATGAACACCCAGGATGTGAGCAGGTTCAACTGCTCTTGAACATTCCTGGCCGCCCTCTCGAGATTCATGCTGCTGGAGTGGAAAGTGGTATTGTCTGCAAAGAGACTGGTTTGAACTGAAGGTAGAGCTGGCATGTCATTGATGAAAAGGGAGTAGAGAATAGGACCAAGCACAGATCCTTGGGGGACACCTGCTGTTGATGGGGTGAGAGCTGAAGAAGCTATTGAAGAGGGGCTACGGATTTGGACTTGAAAATACCTATTAGTAAGGTATGACTTGAAGAGTCTGACTGTTGGGGGTGGAAAGACAGATGAAAGTTTATAGAGGAGTCCATCCAGCCACACAGTGTCGAAGGCTGCTTTGGAGCGTTTTCCTGGTTTTAGGAGCAGGAATAATTTGCTCTTTTTCCATTCTGAGGGGAAGTGTTGGGTGCTCAGAATGGAATTGAAAATTATAAGCAGGTGTTGGGCTAGTTCTGGTGGTGCATTGAAGATGGCCTTCCCTGAAATACCATCAAGGCCTGGAGCCTTTTTTGGATTGGTATTTTTAAGTGCGGTTGTTATATCTCTCATTGTAAAGAATGGGAGGTTATTTGGGGTTTGGTCTTGCACTGTTTTTAATACACTGTCGACTATTTTATTAAAGTGGGAGTTGAGCTCTTGACTATGGGGAATGGGTGGGTTTGAAAAGTGAATTTGGAGGTGGGAGGCAAACTCATCCACTTTCTCTTGTTCTGAGAAGATAAGCCCATTTGGGCTCTCAAGTGGTGAGGTTGGGGGTTGTTTCCTGAGAAGTTTTCGGGTAGCTTGCCAGGCTGAGTGGGATGGCAAAGATGTTAGATATTCTTCCCAGGATTGCAGGCGATGGAGCTTAAGAAGTTGAGAGCATTTGTGAGATGCTCTATTGAATGCGTATTTGTCAGCAGGAGCTCGTGTGATCTGCCAACGTTTACAAGTGCTACGACGCTCACGGATAGCTTATTGGATTTCAGTTGGGAGTAGTGAGTGTCGTTGGGGTTGGGCTATGGAAGTGTTATCAGCTAGAGCTGTTTTAATAACTTCCGTGATAGTATCGGTGTGGGCTTCCAAGTCAACAGAGTTTGAATGTGTGCTTGGTAAGGGAGGAATGGAATTTGACACACTATCAAAGTAATTTCTCCAATTCACAGTAAGGCGATGTGGAGGTGGCCTAGCAATGCTATCAGGATTCACAAGAGTGAACAACACTGGTAAGTGATCTGAAGAGAGGTCTTCTATCACGTCAACCAGTGTGGTCTTTGTAAGACCAACAGACAGTGCATAGTCCAAAATGTCAGGGTGAGCAGCTTGGTTAAACATACTTATAAATGTGTGGGGGATGATGGTATGTGAAAACATATTTCTGTGTCAAATTCTTCTGTGAATTTGAGGAGTGATGCCCCTGTTATATTTGTAGTTCGGCAACCGAAAGCCATGTGCTTGGCATTCCAGTCACCAGCTACAAATATGCTGGGGGAGGAGGTGAAAATTTGAGATAAGGTGTTTGCGTTAACTGCTCTATTTCTGGGTGGGTTGTATAGAGAGACAAAAGTAACCGGTGAAATCTGTACAGAGATTGTTGCCGCTATTACATCCATGTCTGGTATGGATGGAAGTGGGTGTACACAGAAGGAGTGTCTTCTGTGTACTAGATTTGCTACACCACCATGGGCTTGATTGTGCTCATTGGGGGGGCGGTCATAGCGTGGGCAGTGATATGAGAGGAATTTAATTGGCATAGTAGTTGGCATTTGTGTTTCCTGAATTAGAGCCACATCTATATTCAGGTCACTAAGAAAGTGATGAAGTTCGTCTATTTTGTGTCTTAGTCCATCTGCATTGAATGAAATAATTTTGAAATTATTCATTTTAGATGAGGAGGGAGGGAAGTGCACTCATTATAACTCCAATGGCCTCACCAATATTCGAGGCTGTGGCGAGTTGTGGTAAGATGTTTACCACCCATTGGATGAACTTTTGTGAGCTTAGAAAGCTCAGAATGCTGTTTTGTCCCTGTTCTGTTGTGGGTTTCAAACTTCCTTCTTTCAGTGCTGCTGATGGCTGCTGCTCTTGTTGTGATGGTAGAGGGGGGAAGTTTTAGTGAGAGATGACAGGGGGCGGAGGTGGAACCCATTCCATGGGGAGAGAAGTAAATATATTCTTCTCCACTGGTTTGTAGGTTTTGGTCACTATTTTAGTGACCTTGTGATGTTGTTTAGTTTTAGGTGGTGAGGGGGAAGAGCTTTTCCCTGTGTCCGCGAGAGCAGCCACTGTAGAAGGAGGTGTAGTTATAGCCACACTCCCCTCTTTTAGCAACTGCCCCGCGATTTGCGGATGCTTGAATGCCACCTGAGTGGCTGCTGTCAGCGACTGAGTGGTCTCAGTTGACCGGGCAGCTTCAGGCGACTTCTTGGCCTTGTTCAGTAATTGAAGGTGTACACGGCACCCTTTATAGTTTGCTGTGTGACTGCCCCGACAGTTCACACTGATGGGTTTTTCAGTGTTCAGATTTCTCTGACACTGAGAGGCAGTGTGGTCTTCACCACATTTCACACATCTGGGTGTGTGAAAACGGTTTACAGAGCTGTGGCCATACCTCTGGCATTTAAAACATTGAGGTAGGCCGGGCCTTGGTCTGTAGGGTTCAATTTGAACCTCTACAGAGCCGATTGATGAGAGAGAGTAATTTTTTTTGAAATCACCCTCTTTTTTCAATTTGATCAGAAAAAGGCTACAAGGCCTCCCACGACTTGTGATGTTTTTTACAAGTAGTACGTTGAACCCAGCCTTTTTGAGTGATTCGGCCAGGTCGGCGTGGTTGTGAGACCAGTGAAGGCCTCTGAGGACAACCTTCAGCTCAGAATCGCGCTCAGAGCTGAAGGTGTGGAAGGGGATGTTTTCCTCCACTAAAACTGACTACTGTAGTAAAGTCAGTTTCAGTGGTTGTTTTCAAGCACATAGTTACCACCCTTCAAGGTTGTAACTATTTTAGAAGAGATTTTTTGCTCTATTTTAACTGATATTTTCGTCCAATTTTGTGGCACAGGAAAGACCAGTGGAGGAAAGAATTTTGTTTTAGCCTGCGTGGGTGTTCTGTTAGTACTATGAGAAGCTTGTTCTTCACTCACCCTATTCTGTTGTCGTTGTTGCTTCCTTGTGACAAGGATGAAGGGGTCCTCCTCTGCTTCAGAGTCCCTGGTGGGCGCTGAGGTGGAGGGTGGTGTCGCCACCGTAGCTGCATATGAGGCCTGTGTGTGGTCGTTGCTGCTGGGTGGCAGGGTGGAGGGGGCTGTAGTCACCCCAGTAGACTTGTTGTTGGAGGGTGAAGACTCGGGCGTCACCCCTCTCGCTGTAGTGGTTGTCAGATGAGGGGAGGAGCTATCCGTTAGTTTGGTCAGTCTCTCCCTCCTCTGAACTGAGGATACTGGTTTGTGGGTGGCCCTCTGGGTGGTCCGCATGGCAGAGGGAAGGGTCGACCCACGGTTCATCCTCTACTCCTCCTACTCCTTCTCCTACTTCTTCTTTACCTGCTGCAGGGCCGCTTCGATGTTATCTGCTCGGAGGCTCGAGCACGACTGTGTGTTTTTTTTCATTGAAAACAACTGACCTATAAATATAGACTTGTACGGACCGATATGGAAGCTGCAGCGGTGGCAAGCCAAAATTGTGATAGTTCAGCAGAAATTCGTGCTTGTTGGCCGGCACTCTTTTGCTTATAACTTTGCAATCGCTCGTGCTACAAAGCTGCAAATCGTATTGTTGGATTGCTCACACTATTCTCTAGACAACTGAATAGGTTTTGAACTCTTTCCACTGTCGGTCTTTGTTTAGAGTGGGTTTTGAACTCCCTCACTCTATACGGTATTTTGCCCGGTGCCAATCAATTACTATGAATTGATAAAATAATGACATTTACTATAATTTCACTCACTGTGTGGATACTTATATTTCACTCACTGAACTAATAATAGTATTGAAGAAAAAGATAAAGATAGATAGATCAGGGTCGTGTGTAAGGGAATGTATAAAGTGAAAGGCAAAACAAAGGTTAATTATGAATTTATTAGTAAACTTTAAATTTAAGAGAATTTATAAAATTGATTTAAGTATAGTAATGGTTCAAAATATACAAGATTATGGAGTTTTCGAAAGTACTACAGTTCAAGTTTAATTTTATACAACAGAATTTAACAAACAGTTCTTATTACTTTTATCAGGTCACTTGAAAAATAAGTAATTAAATCAAAATATTGAACAACTCTGTTAAAAATATGATTATAGTCAAAAATAAGAGAATTGATAAATTTTAAAGAATGAATATGATTAGGGGAGCCTTGCTTTAAAAAACTATTATTTGTGCTTAGAAGTGAATTTCAACTGTAAGCTTCAAGAAGTTTAATTAAAATTGTGTCTTTAGATATGAATTTAAAAAGAAGTAATAATTAAGTTTGCTCTTTACTATAATGCTATAAAATTTGATATACTTATTTGGGCTTTTTAGGGTGGGGTGGTGTGGATTTGAAATGAGAAAAATTGAAAATTCTAAATACAATCTTTACCTGGCTCAGTCAATTCCCTATAGGATAATTGAAGTCTGAAACCAAAAACTCACTCCTACACTGAACACTGTCCAAAATCCAAGAGACTCACAGCAACTAACAGCAACTAACTTGCAAGACAGGGTCTGCCTGCATATATACTAGCACCACGATTTCCCACCCCTCATCACCCTTCGCCCTCTAGCTCCGCCTACACTCAAACTCATCAGCCCAATATTCTACTAACAAACTGGATTCAAATATCAATTTGAATTCACTATAATGTTTATTATGTTATATCATTTTAAACTATGGCTCCCCTTCATTATTAAAACAAATGATATCATACATTTTACCAATATTTAAACTCTAAAGTTTGGATACTGACAATTGAATGCATTGGTTCGATTAATACAGTAATCAATCTTATAAATCTAATATGGCAAATACTTCAATAATAAATACATGAAATGAACAAAATACAATGTCATACAGTACATCATTACAATTGAGTTGAATAAATCAAATTAATAAGATACCAATCAATTACTACTTAATTAATTAAGCAGGTTTCTTATACTCATTGTCAACATGTTTCAATCAAATATACTAATTTATTCTATTTACAAATTTGTCCTTAGCCTATGAATTCGGATTCAACTAACTTAATTAGCTTATAATAATTATTAAATTATAATTTATTGTACAACATTATATTTGTTGAATACTTTATACATATAGCCTAATCTACTTCATGACCTAATTTATAAATACATTTACTCATATATCATGTTTATCGTTTTATGTGATCACCATTCAAATAACTGATCATCAAATAATTGCTTCAATAATATTCATATGCTGACCACGTGGTAAAATTGTAGCATATGCTGACCACGTGGTTACATTGAAAACTACATATCTATATTTATTTCTCTCCTAACTATATATCTATATCACTATTCACAATCTTCATTTACCTGCCATCAACTTATGCTATAGATATATACAAGGGTTGACACAAAACACAGTGGGCCATGTGGTTTCTATTGTAAACGTGTCTGTGACTGATGTTACTGTTATCATATACTGTTAGCAAGTTTCTATGAAAGAATGATTTTGTTTCAAACTATTTTGAAAAGAATAATGAGCCCAGTCATCTGGCTAGGTAGGCTATTCAAATGCATTCTCAATAGTTTCGAGAAACGGTTCTTCTTATTATTCTAGCTCTTCGAGCGTTCATATTCTTAAATACAATATGTTCAGAGCATGTGTTGCAACAAATAACAGAAATCTACAATTTTTAAATTTTAGGAGAGCACGTGGTCGCCATTTGTGGCTCAGTTTATATAGTAATTATTAGTGATTTTCTATTGAAAAAGTTGTTCAAACACTCTCATACCCGGCCGAACTCGGTACACTGCAACACTTGATCGACTATCCATCAATTGTGTGCAATGAAATTAGCAAAAATACTATTGAGTCTGTTAGAGCATGTCAGTACGCATCTACACATGCAATAATATTGTACACTTTTATTGGTCTGGAACTAGATAATAGCTGAAAAGCTGACCACAGGTAATACACAGCCAAACACACTAGTACAGTACACAAGTAAGACACCTTTCTGTTGTAAAATCAAACAAATGTGTGTGTAATTGTAATTAAATGTACTGTGTGTACTGTACAAGTAAGAGGGTGGGTATAAATCGTTTGACAAGACAACTGATCGACAATCAAAAATATGAACAAAAATAAACTTGAGTGGAATCATGGAACGATCTATCATTCCACGATTCCACTCTGAATATACTTTTCACGGTTTAAAGGCTATGTTAATACTACTTACAGTGCATTATACATTTTATTTTGTTATAAAATAAATTATTAAAACTTACTTCAAGTTACAAAGCAAAGCTAACTGATTTAAAACTTGAAATACTTATATAAATTTATAATTTAATACAACACAGTATATTTTTAATACGGTACATAGAGCTAGCTAATAGAAAACTTTGAATCATTTATTCGCATTAAGGTACAAAATAAATTATGTAGAAGACTATTTCAATTAACAGTTTTTATTTAGATAGGCCTAATGTATTTTGCTACAATAATTATGTAAATTATTTGTTAGTAGCTCGGCAGCTTAAAATAATTGTGAATTGAAAAATGTAGGGCTACTCCTATTATGGATACTAATCACTAACCTAATCACCGGTTTCACTTTGTTAATACATTATTATTCTAGTACATTTTATCAGTAATATTTGCATTGTTTATCTTGTTATAAACTTCACAAAATTTCAATTAGATGTACTTTGTATAATTTTTGAAAAGTGCAATAATGCACTTAAAAAAGCTGATTTTAGCCTTATCTTTGGCATAATTTTAATAGTGCGGTCCACGTTATAATGACAGTATTTGATCAACTTCGGTTTTGCTATCCTTGTCTATCATTCGACAAAGCCAGTGGTACTATCCTTTTCTAGGTCCACAACGATGACAATTATGTTTTTGATGGTGTAGAAATATAATTAATTAATGCAGAGAATTGGCATCGCTATTCTTCTATCTCTATCTCTATCCACTGTCCTTATAACGTGGACCACACTATAGGCAATGTTATTTGGAAACATTGCATTATTTGAAAAAAAAACTGGAAGAATAGGTAAAGAATGAAATCGGGTGATAGCAATTCGACTTTTTATAATATATTATTATGATTTTTTACTAAACCAATGTTTTTTTTCTCATATTTGAGTGATATATTTTATATTATAATCTCTGATGAATGCCAGCTAAATTTTAACCGTGATTAATTTCATGAGAACCAATCAGAGAAGGCATTTTTTGTAAGATTGTCTGATTGGCTCTTGTGGAACTAATCACGATTAAAATTTAACCGGCTTTTGGCACTTTGTCATGATTAAACAATGAAACAGACAATCCTTTTTCATGCATTGTTGTGATTGAATGGACTTCAGTTTACTCAGTGGATAAGTTATTATTTAAAGGTATTTTATATTGTATTAACTCGAAATTATGTTTGTAAAAGATCTTGATTTAATAAAAGCATTATTATTATGGTTAGTAAATGGCTATTTTTTACCAGCGGCTAAGTTTTCTCTAAAATCTGGTTGAATTGATTATAATTATTGTGTATTATCTATACCAGACTTGAGATAATCTATACCTTTTCAAATTTCATTCAAGAAAGTATCAATTGTAATAATTGAGAATAGACATTAGTATTATAGAAAATGTCAAATGTAAATGAGAACAGTCATTTGTATTTTAGAAGTTATCATGTAATATTAAGAATAGTGAATTGTATTTGAGAAAGTATGAATTCAATTTGAGTATGAATTCAATTTGAGATACGGTAATGAGATTTGTTAGTCAAAAGTTTCAGTTTTAATCAAGAAATCTGATTGAAAATTCAATGGATCTTGTTCATGAATTAAAATTCATGCAAAGAATGCAAGTATGAAATATGACGTTGGACAAGTGGATTACTTTCTAATCTTCAATTAACATAACTTCCCATGTAACTTACATCTTACTATTTCTCAATTACAACTGACAATTCTTAATTACAATTGACAGCTTCCCAAATACAGATGAAATCTGTATCGACTATGTGTTCTTTTTTAACTGCTCAACCAACCTACCTCATGCACGAGGAGGTTACAAAGTCCATTTCTCTAGGATAGGGTGGACAGGTATAGTTTCTCAGGAAGGAGACTCATGCCATTTGATAGAGCTGATAAATAACTATACAGGATATGAATTTGAAAAAAAAATCGGTCAAGTCATTTTTGAGAAAATCGTAAAAAACATGTTTTTTTAGTAATCATCTGCCATTTTTCTTAAGAATATGATGGAACTCCTGCAATTTTCCCAGAAATGAGACTCTTGTCATGTCAGTTGATAGGGGTTATAAATAGCTATACATGGTATAAATTTGAAGAAAATCGTTAGAGCCATTTTAGATAAAACTGTGTAAAACATGGTTTTTTAGTAATTATCAGCCATTTTTCTCAAGAATTTTACAGAGCTCCTGCAATTTTCCCAGAAATGAGACTCATGTCAGTTGATTGGGCTTATACATAGTTATCCATGATATAAATTTGAAGAAAATAGTTGGAGCCGTTTTCGAGAAAATCGTGAAAAACATGGTTTTTTTAGTAATCATCCGCCATTTTTTCCGCCATCTTGAATTGTATTTTATTGAATTTCTTATTGTCGGATCCTCATGGTATAAGGACCTTAAGTTAAAAATTTCAAGTCACTCGGTTGATTAGGAATGGAGTTATGGTGTTCACAGACATACATACACACACACACACACACAACACACACACACACAGACCAATAGCCAAAAATCATGTTTTTGGACTCAAGGGACCTTGAAACGTATAGAAAAATGAAATTAGGGTACCTTAATTTTTTTGGAAAGCAATACTTTCCTTACCTATGGTAATAGGGCAAGAAAAGTAAAAATCATGTTTTTGGACTCAGGGGCCCTTGAAACTTATAGAAAACTTGAAATTAGGGTACCTTAATTTTTTTTGGAAAGCAATACTCTCCTTACCTATGGTAATTGGGCAAGGAAAGTAAAAATGAACTATTGAAAGTAAAATCCGATCTTGCTCAATCTCAACATTATAGTAGGAAAAACTGTGAATATTGTAGGCGTGCCGTATGTCAGCAACGGGAACATCTTTGACTTGCTATCAAGAATTTGTAAGACTATTCAGTTCAACTTTAAACCAGATATGATAGATATTTGCCACAGACTGGCTAACAGAAATGAAAAGTTTTCACCTCACATTATAGTTAAGTTTAATAAGAACTTGGACAAACAAATGTTTTTGCAACAAAAAATAAAGATATGTTTTTGATGGATATTGGATGGGAGGGTAATTCTCAAATTGTTTATGTGAATGAATATGTCTCCACTTAATCTGCAAATATTTAAGAGAAATATGTAATGAACTTCAAAAACAAAGTGTATCAAGTATATCTGGTTCAGAAACGGTGCTGTGCTGATTCGTAAAGATGATTCCTCAAAAGCTGTTGTCATTCAAAATATCACGGACTTTGAAAGCTTGTTGAATGACCTTAAATACTAACGATATATTGATCTTGGAAGATTTGAAGTCTTATAATAATTACCATCTTATGCTAGCTAAGCTGTAAATTAAAGCAATATTTTTTAATATGAATATAATTTATTATCGATTTCCACATGAAACATTTAGAAGGTTATCTTGAGTTTCAATTAGCCTCTTCTTCATAATGATAAGTATTACTGGTATTGATTCTGCTATACTTTTTCATAGCATTCATATCAAATTGAGTAATATATTGATAATTTTAATAAATTCTATAAAAAATTGTGAATTTCTCATATTCATATTGATTTTATAATTTTTATGGTGATTTATTAATATTTTCGGTAGTGATTGATGACAGCTTCATATATAGGCATTGATTAAAAGCAGTATAGAAAAGTATGAATATTTACAGAAAAAAGAGTCCTATGATTATGTACAGTACCCAATAAGTTTATATTATTTAATTTTACTTACTTTTTTCTAGTATTAAGCTCTTCTTTTGCATTAATTTAAATATTATAGATTTCGACAATTGTATTCTAGGATGATATTTTTGTTTTGTGACTTGAAGAGTAATAAAGGTAATGGATTCCATCCTTCTAAATTATACAGATAGCGATGGATTCTCACTATTTACTTTTTACTGTGTTGTTTTCCTATCACTCAGTATTGAGTATTTTCTTTTAATTTTCCCCAATACTCTCATTTACTTTAATAAGTTTGTTTCTTATTTAGTTGGTTCATGTGTGAATGTGTTTTGTATGAATGTTGGTAATAGTATTATAAAATTTACTTTTGTTCATAATGGAAGGTACCGGTAGCTGTAGTTATATTTTAGGTATAGATGAAATAAATTCATCCTCCCTAGCAGAAGATGGTAATAGAACCATAGTGCATCAGAATATACGCAGTTAAAATAGAAATTTCGACAATTTCATCATTTATATTAATTCTTGAAAGAAGTTACCATCAATCATTGTTTTGTCTGAGACTTGGCTTCAATCTTGTCATGATCATCGATTATTTAATATTGAAGGTTATGAGAGTTTCCATGCTGGTAGAGATTTTTCTGCAGTATCAGG
The DNA here is from genome assembly GCF_014356525.2 of Nilaparvata lugens. NCBI lineage: Eukaryota > Metazoa > Arthropoda > Insecta > Hemiptera > Delphacidae > Nilaparvata > Nilaparvata lugens. The sequence goes on from NC_052508.1 coordinate 18,543,309, forward strand.
TATAATGGTTTATGTTTCAGTGGAGAGTGGCATTCGATGCTCTAAAATTGATTGTATAATTGATGGATCTGACCTTCACCTGATTGATTGTACCATCACCTGATGGATCTGACTCCATTCTCTTAGAGTGTGAAGTTTTGAATTATAAATTTAGTATTTTGTGCTTATATAGATGGCATGAAGTTGAGAGCAGTCAATTCTTGAGTAGCCTTGTTCTTGGAGCAACATCGTGACTCGGGTTCTTTGATAATAGGCTACCTCAGTATCAATATAAATGATATGAATAATAGTAATACGCTAGAATATCTGGAAATTATGAGTAGTAATGGATATAAATCGTTTATTGATATAGACACCAGAGTGACTTTGTCAAGCTCAACATGCATAGATTATATCTTTTTCAGGTCAATAAAACATAATCATAAGTTTAGTAGTTATGTTATTGATACTCTGCTAACCAATCACCGAGCTGTCCCAATCAGCAAAATCAACTTGAATCGAAATCAAAACAAGCTCGTTTTGTCAAATGTGAGGGCTTGATTCAAGATTTCGTTCACATGCGTTTTGCTCGAAATGAGTTCATTTCAAGAGTCCGTTTAAACATTGTTCAAGCTAGTTTCGAGCTCGAAATGCTGGCTCTAATCAGGCTGGTGCTGCGAGCTATAATCAAGGGCGCGTTGCGAGCTCGAGTCAGGCCCGAGATGCACGGTCGAATCAGGATTGAGATGCAGTCTCGACTCAGGCTTGAAACGCATGCTGGATGCAATACCCGCATTCAAGGCCACCTGGCACACCTTTCACGAAACGCAAGCTCGATTCTATTGTGATTCTAGCTCAATTAGAGTCTGATTCAAGCTGGATGTTTAGAGTGAATCAATCCTGATTCAATGCATACTGCCTTCTTGAAGTGAGCTTGTTTCAGCTTCGAATCATGAATCTGATTCAAGGCCAGTGCAATCCAATATCAATGCTTAATCATAATTCAAATTTCATCCAGAATTTGAAATAAATCTGTAATTCTTATTATTAATGATTCAATTATTCTTCCAAACTAATGCTCTCCAATCTTACTATTGCCTTAATACTCTATTTCTATACTCAGTGGATATCCATACATTCTATATATAGATGAAATCTATATATTCAAATTGAAATATTCCTTAAAATTCTCCTGTGAATGGCAAATTACTTATTCATTCTCTCCTGTCAGGGCAGTCTATAAACTGTCTCTGTAGCTGCATTGATTGAGTCGAGATCGACCTCTGCTAACCAATAACAGCTTGCAGACTGTCCTGAGAGGGAGCAGTGCATGAGTCACTCGCCATTTGATGAATTAAATCAAATCTGTTCTAGTTCAAACAGCCCTCAATGCTTGCAACACCTCAAATGGAAAACAGTTCATATACATCTGAGTAACACATCAATTATTACTTTGAATATCTATTGAAATATTAAATGTTAATATCTATATTAGTTTATTTTCTTTAAAGCTTAACTTCAGAGTATGTCATTATGAGCGAAAAATGTAAATAAGAAAACATTATTTTCAATAAAATGCAATGATTTTTATTAATTATTATGAAAATTGAACTTTCAATTTATAACTAATTATATATTTTTACTTTGAACTGCTATCATCCTCGATTTGAGCTTCATGAGGCATAGTCTCTCTGATCTTGGTCCTGTGAAATATGAAATGTACAGTTTAGTGGGATAACTTAATAGGTTATTATGAGTAAAATATAAAATTTCTCGGTAATCAATTCTCAGAATGCTGATTATGTAGCTTATCAACTCATACAGAGTGTCCCAAAAATACATACATCAGTACTACCACAACCACGGTATTCTATTCTTCAAGATAAATTCTGAATCCTCCTTAGTTTTCATGTAATCCGGCATTTAATTTTTTAAGAATAATCACCATATTTATATAATGGATGAATATTATCCTTAAAAATTTAGTATGGTATCATGTCTACATTAAAGTTTTAAATTTAAGTTTACTGTCTGAATCATTGTTCAATGGAAATGTGTATCATGAGTAAAATTCAGAGCTTCCAATTCTCAAGAGAATTATGCCTGATTTTGTAAAATCCTATAATAAATTACTGAGATATAGTTATTTTTGTCTTCTAGCTTTGTCCATGTGTCCTCGAAAAAGCTTATGGGCAAGGAACCATATGGTTCTTGCAGTGATATCCTTGCCATTTCAAAAATATAATGCAAAAAACTTTTATAAGTTGGAGACTGTTATACATACTGTAACTTTCAGGATAAGTTATTGGTCGAATACTCTACCTTTTGACATACATAAATGAATTACATAAAAATATAAATGACTTAGGCCTTCATAAGGACATCTCATTTACATTTATGAGTTTGGCACACTGTCAAACGAGAGAAGGGGAGCATTTCGAGCATCTTTTGAAATGAAATGTAAAAAGTACCAAACAGATTACTAAATAACTAATCAGTTTTTCAATGTGTTCCGTTATTCATTAAAAAAAGTGTGGTTTTAAGTTTTATTACTTTTATCAATCATGTATTTAATAGTATATTTCGCACCTAGGGCCGAAAATGAGATATTTCTGGCTCGAAATCGGTTTTCAAGTCCGAGGCCGTAGGCCGAGGACTAGAAAAGATTGAGAGCTGGAAATACATTTTTGCCCATGGTGCGAACGCTATTTTTCGCCGCACCAAAAAAAACTTCCCAATATATAAGAAATTAAAAAATAAATAAAATTCAAACAGCCTATTTTGATAGTTTGAATCTTGGTTATGACAACTTTCACTGTCAATTAATTTCAATATTACTAATTAATAATTTACAATAGTGACAATATTTTTATACTATTAATATTTCGAATAATTGTTTGAATTTTTATAGCCCGCGCTTTGCGCCTGGTGCAATATCTCATGGATAGATGGATGAATAGAATTTTCATTACTATTTTGAAATAATGTGATTAAAAAATTAATATAATTGCATATTTCACAGTTTTGTCTCAAAATATATCTAAAAAATTGATTGAAATTTAAATTACAGTAACTAATATAAAAAATAGCTAATAAAAGTCGAAATTCATCGATAAAAAAAAATGTCACTGACCGAGGTTCGAACCTAGATCATGTTTGTATTTCACTGAGCTTTGAGTTCTGATGTATAACGCCTTTACGCTCTCGGCCATTGCATATTTTTGATCAAAGAGGCCTGTAAGTCAGGTAACGTATGTAGGCTACTTACGTATAGCGGCAAACTTGAAGCCGGTATGCCGGCATTTTCACAACAAAATATTGCTCTGAAAATAGTTAAATCATAGAGAAAACATTCGAAGATTCAATCTTGAGTGGGCCTAATGTTTTCTCTATATGGTTTGATATTGAAGAAAAATTATCTACCACACAATGGGTGTTTACATTTTAAATATTTGCGTTACAACCCCTCATTTCTTTAAAAACTAAAACTTCAATCAGCCGCCATTTTGGATACAAGTATCATAGAACATTCTTATTGATGCCATCTTTCTTGTTTTGTAAAGACCTTTAAAATGATTAACCACACAATGGGTGTTTACATTTTAAATATTCCAGTTACAACCCCCAAGTAAACCCCTTATAAGGGGTTGGAACTCAGTTGTACATTAAAAGGTAGAGTATTCTATCAATAACTTATCCTGAAAGTTACAGTATTATATCTACAACTGTCTCGAAATTATTGAAGGGTTCCCATACATATGACTCACTCTGTATATGTGCATATGTATCGTTGAATTTCAAAGGTTGTTGAAAAACTATGTTTGAAGGAGGTTCCGTCTTTGGGTAGCAGTGATTAGATATTGGATGCAAAAGAAGACATTGGAAAAGAGTATTGGGAGCAAGCGGTGAAGTGGACGAAACGATGAGTTCTTCTTTGATTCAAGTAACTGATTTGAAATTTCTCCAGATGTATTGGGACTACTAATTTATTATTGTTCCATACTTTTTCATCAATAACAAAAAAATCACGGTTAGAAATGATCCGCTAAATAATTTACGTTGTAATTTTAAACAATAAAAAATTGTTCACTCACCTTCTCAACACCCTTGTTCTGGCTTGTTGAAGTCATTTTGACGCCAACGATCCATATTTCACTTCAGTTGCAATGTCACCAAACAACTTTTGAACAGCAACTGTAACAAAATTGGATAAGAAAAAATATAGCAATACATTGATAGATACAGTCATAGTGATAGTATATCAAACAATAGGCTACTAGATCACCTTCTTACATGATAGGTGGCAAATTAAAAATTGCATCAATATTATTGAACTCATGATGAAATATACCTCTTGGAGATTACCAATACATCTTTGATTCGCTTAAAATGTAAACAGATGGGTTTTTTCAAACTTCAACCCATATAATCATAAGTCTGAATTTATTCAAGAGAAACACAGAATCCTATTGATGCAAAAATACTGCAAAATTGTCACCAAAAAAATTCTAATAAAATATCATTCTCGTATGGTATGAAAATGAAAATATTTTAGCAAAACCTTGATCCCCCGCATCAATGAGCAAGAAGCAGCATAGGTTCAGCCTTACAATAGACCATAAGAATTATTGTTATGCTCTTAATTGTGAAACTAGTTATAGCCTAATAGATAATTTTATGACAAAAAATAGCATTTCAATAAGAGTGTAGATAATTTTGATTCAATTTTTCAAATGCTCTTGTCTCAAAATTTCAAATTATAGAATTATTGGTTCTTGTTCTAAGGTACAGTTTCAATGTTGGATATGTTACAAGAAGTTTGACGAAAGAATGAACTGGCAGAAGTGTGAACCGCGGCTAGAATGCCACCTTTAATCTCAGTGATTACCTACCAGAATAGTCCAGTCACTATATATATATAGTGCTTGCAATTTAAATTGTAGTTCTGATTTCTTAATATATTGTGTGGATACAGAAGAAAAATCCAGAACCAATTTTTTCATGCAAAATTTCCTTTACTAGATACAGAGTGGCCCAAAAACTCGTATTTTCAGTTATTTGTTAAGTTCTCAGCTATTTCCAACATATCCAGTAATCGGACAGAAGAACTCGCTTTAGCCTTTTTTAAGATTATGAAATTCTGAATAAATGATATTATTCTCAACTCTCCAATGAGTACTGAGTTGAATTTTTCAAGAACGAGTAAAATTTTGAGAAGAAATTAATTTTGATGAATTTCAGTTTTTGATCATCAATATCATCCAATTGTTCCCATTTAAATAAGAAATTCGAATTCTCTCTGTTCTTGATTTTGTGCTCCACAATCTGAGATCAGGTAGTGCTCTATCTCATATAGATTTGAATGGTAACAATCGGAAGATATTGAAGATTAAAAACTAAAATTCAACAAAGTTGATTTTTTCCTTAATATTTTACTCATTTTTGAAAAATTGTAACTCAGTACGGTACTCTTATTAAATATAAAGAGTTCCGAGTGATCTCATTTTTTCAGAATTTCATCATCTGAAAAAAGCGAGAACGAATTTCTCTGTCCGATTAGGTACTGGATTTGTAGGCAAAAATACAAGGTTTTTGGGCCACTCTGTATCTTTATAGCACAAGACAATTTATCATGAAAATATTGGTTGGTTCTGAATTTATTTATCCATTTGTGGATACAATCACAAATAATATAAATATAATTGGGAAAGAATAGCAGGCTTTGCCCAAAACTATTTTATTGTCAAATATTGATAGGTAATGGATAATGTCCCAAAATGTTTTTATGTTTTACTGCTGAAAGTTCAAGTTTAAATTTCATTGAAGTATAGGTATAGTATAGGTAAAATATAGGTATTAAAAATCAGAAATAGAATATAAATTGCTAGCAGGCCCCCTTTTTCATGTCTATATTGACTGGACTATGGTTGCAACTTTGAGCAAGCTATTGTGAACGCATTACCGTACTGGGAAAAAACATACCTATAGTCTTTTTTCTTTAGGGCTACTCTTGAATAATACATAAAAATATAAATCTAAGAAAAATAGAAATAGTATAATATAGAAATAATATTCCAATATTTTTATTTATAAGAAAAAAATGCTAATTTTAAAATGGGTACTTGAATACACAAATGCACAAATATGGTTTGAAAATACATCTACTACAGTGCAGAGTAAATATGGCCTAAAACGCTTACCTTGCTAACATATAAATTAACATACAAAAATATAAGTAACATCCATATTTACATAACCAAAAATGTCATATATTCGACTATAAAGGAATAGCCTACTTACTCAGTACGGTATGAATTTCGATATCTCACTCCCATGAAATGGAGTTTTTGTTTTCCCGTTTGATGCACGGCCAGTACATGAGAATTTCATAGCCAGCTCATCAATCATTAATCTTCTCAAGATATTATTGACACATTGGCCAATATTAGCGCTCCCCACTGTCCTCATATGCTTTATCTAAAAAAATCAAAACAATTTTATTAGTACTGTGTAAAATGATCAGTCATAAATGGTTTGCGAAATGAAGGACATTTATTCCGCAAAAACGTTATTTCTGAGTGGAGCTCAGTTCTGTTTAACTTATAGTAAGATTATTCTAGGAAAGAAGCTGAAAGAAATCTACGATGTCTCTCAGATGACGTTCCAAAAATGATGCAGTAAAACGATTTTGATCAAATTTATACCTAACATAGTCATTAATAAGCTCTATCAACTGCCACATTTTACATAAGTCCCATATCTGTAAAAATTTCAGGAGCTCCGCCTCATCTATGCAAAGTTTGATTTTAGATTCTCAATTATCAGGCTTTACATACAATTTAAACAAAAAAATTCCAAGTGGAAAAAATTGAGCGTGAAAATCTCTTCAATTAATGTCCATTAACATTTTCACCTAAAATTGAAAATAAGCTCGAAATTCGAGAAAATGTTATTATTTCAATTACAAACTGTTGGCAACTGTTGATTCTATTAAATCATTCACTATGAAGAGATAACAAACTTCGTGTGTCTTCAGCCTTATTGTCCTTTCACCAGCTGGCTTGTATCTTTGAATAGTAGACTTGAGATGCATGGGAACACTAGCGTCAGGTGATAAATTTTCATAACGGCAAGGAAAGTTGTGTGAGTGCACCACACCAGATTTTTTGAATTAAAAGTTTAAAATACTCCTCTGAAACACTTTGTATAACAAGGCATGAGCATAATGTACCTAGATTGTAAACCACATCGTCTTTGACTTTGGTGTAGGCTACTTATTGGATAATACACTAAATGGATGAATAACTAATTGAATGAATAAATCAAGACATACCTATATAATCTTTTTTCGTTGGGGCTATTCTTGAATAGAAATAAAAATAAAACTCCAAGTACCCTTTTTTAAATTGTTTATTTACGAAATGTTTCGACCTTGATGCCATTATCAAGTAATTGAATAAAATAAAATGAATAAAAAACAACATTGAATAAATACTATTACAAGCTTCTTATTTCTGATCATAGCTAGTACATTCATATGATTTTTCAAACTATAAATGTTAATTTTGAATTTATATTAAATTTAATAATGATAATAATAATAATAATGAGGATGATGCCCACATAAGCTCATAGGTTTGTGCGTGGATAATGAGTGAGAGGGATGATGATGAGAGGTGACTACTTTTTAGTTAGTCAAGACCGTCGGCTTATCGTCTCCTCTGAAAGGCCATATCTATGTGATTGTGCTGTGGTCAAAAACTTTTGCCCCCGGTCGAGATTAGAACTCGGGTTCTCTTGATAATTAGACCGGTTCATTATCACTTACTCTAACGAGCCATCCAGTTAAATTTGCATGATTTTATAAAAAAAGGATCATTGATGTCCAATTGAACTGAATTTATTATTTTATCTCTGTTTAATCATGGAAATATAAGTGTAAAACTGAGGCCCTGAAACCTGCACTGAATGTTAAAGACGAATTTCACATTTATGCACCGGCAAAATTAATAAGAGATAAAATAATAAATTTAATTCAATTGGACATCAATAACCCTATTTTTGATAAAATCATGCAAATATAAATTCAAAATTTACAGTCCTAGTCTGGAAAATCATATCAATGTACTAGCATAAGTGATCAGAAATAAGTAGCTTGTGATAGGTAGTATTTATTTAATGCTATTTTCTATTCAATTACATGATAATGGCATCATGGCCAAAACATGTCGTAGGTATATAAAAAATTTTAAAAAAGTGTACTTAGATTTTTATTTTTTATTTCTATTCAAGAAATATTTATTATATAAAATATTATATATTGCTGGAGTTACTCACAAACGATTTTCTCCTCCCATTCTGACTGGAAATTGACCATCTCTCTCAATGGAAGTAAAGATTATCCTGATGATATTTCCTCATCTATGCAAGCTCTTGTTATTTTACTGCTGTTTGGTCTCGCTTCTTTGCTGTAATAGAAACAATAACTGAAATTAGGTCATGATTTTTTTTAATTTAAAGATAGCAATTAAATTAGAAAATTTCTCATAACTTTGGAATGACTATTAAAAAAATGAGTTGATTGAAATTAGGGATTCAATATTAAAAGGGAAAAGAAAATATCAAAAGTTTCCTGATAACATAAAATGAAGCTTGATTGATTGATTGATTACTTTATTTATGTAGATTACAATATATACTGGCTTATACACTAAACTTATACAATAGCTTACAATACAGCAAAGTTTTAGATGAATTTACATAACATAAACTAAGAAAAAAATTATTGAACTGTACAATGGTATGAAAAAAAATCAATTTGGAATAACTATACAAGATAATATTGTAATGTATCTACATAAATTGGCGGAGCTTTGGACATATCAATGTCCATTCTTTGGAAAGAATAATAAAAATATCCTTCCCAGTAACTCTCTACCAAGTGATCAAAGATTATAAAAACAAGGAGTGTCCTATTCAGGAATATTGTATCCCAAATTCAAATCCCAAAAGCAGTGAACAACTAGTGTTCAAAATTTGAATATTTTTCATAAAATGGGATAGACATAGAACATTTTTGAAGAGAAAGTAACTGTGGATTCATTCAACTTTAGGTATTGTCTTAATAAGCTATCACACTGAGTAAAAGATCAAAAGCGATTGCATGAAATTTTGATTCATTCTAACTCAACATTAAAAATAGAGTTGATACTATTTCAAATAATTTGTAGATAAATAAGAAGTGGGCAATATTTGTAAATTATTTAAAAATTGAGAAAGGTATAAAGAAAGACGACTTCATTTCCAAATCTATTTGAAACTTCTGACAATACTGGATCTGACGACATCAAATAAGGATTCCCAAAACAATTTTGTTTCCAATACAATACATCAAGTTGGTAATAAAAAATATGGTTGTAGTTTTCATTTACCTGCACTGACACTGTAGACTCAGGAGCAGACACAGTAACGAAGAGGAATGAAGACAAAAATGAAGAACACAGGAAACAGGAAAAACAACAGATAGAAACTCAATAATTAAAACAAACCTATACACTACAACTATCTCACTGGATTACTGGAGCGCACTGTGCGATATGTCATCCACTTTAAATCTTTAAGGTTTAAGCCGTAGTGAAAAGTGAACTAACAAACAGAAATTCTCGAATAGAAGAACTCTTGTCTTGTCTCAGAAATTCAAAACCAAACCATCATCCCCTCTCCACTTCGTACCTTGGAGTTGGCCGTTGGACACATTAGCATGTAGTGGAGAAATATAGTGGTGACTGGAGAATAGAAAGTAGAAAGTAGGTGCATGTGCGTTTGTGTATGTGTGGGACTGTATGTGTGTGTGTGTGTGTGTGTGTGTGTGTGTGTGTGAGAGAGAGAGAGTTTGAGTGAGTGAGAGAGTGGGTGTGAGAAAGTGTGTGTTAGAGGGAGAGAGAGTGAGTGAGTGAAGGAGAGTGCTAGAGGGCGAGTGTTGGATTCCTGTTTTCAGCCCAAAATGTCACTGACAAAAAGCTGTCTTCCCTTTTGTTTGAAAATTGAATAGGGTAGTGCAAATTCCTGACCATGAAACAAAACATTTTTTGTTGCATGTTCTATCCTTCAGCAGAAAACTGGAAACATGCTCCATGGACTGCTATATAGATCGCTGATTGAAAAGCTCTATCAAATATAAGAAGCAGTTAATAATTTAATTGAATTAAAGTTACATTAATTTCTAGCGTAATTTTGGAAGGATTTGAAAACATTTTCACCAAAACATCCTAGACCTTAGTAGAGCGTATGTCAAATTGTAACATTTTATTAAAAAGTTCTCAAAAAGCTTATTTAACATTTTATCACAAGAGGGATTCTCACAAATGGTTGACTTTTTGTGTAATTTGAAGCAGATAAGGTTTGCTACCCAGACAGAAAATCTATTTCCAATTTTTTATTTTAATCTTGTTGAAAAATAGTGATCATTAACATGCTTGCATTTCTCAGCTTAGAATCAAATTTCTGACGAATTTCTCTATACCCATAATATACATTTCATATTATGCAATTTACGATTATATTACATGATTATATAATGCATGATTTGAGTTTCATTCTATAATGTGTATAATTTTTCATCGAATATGCACTTTATTGTATTACAATTTTTTAAATAAATGCAATATTTCTAACGTTTTTTAAATTTATTGTGATACATTCTGTGATTCATTTAGAGTATAAAATCAACCTTCAAAATTCAAAATTTTAAATCATCATTCCTGGACCGAAAATCAAGTAACGAAGCAGTGTGTTATTAAATTTCATAACCTTATCTTTTGGACAACATTAACATTTTATCAAAAGTTTTGGAGAGAAACATTACAGGCTCAGCCTAGTTTTTCCTCCAATGTCATAATTGTATTATGATTATAGTATTTTATACAATAAATGAATGAATGAATGAATGAATACCTTTTAAGGAATTCATCTGTAACTATTACAACAGTTTTCAATTGAATTTTGTATTTCGTGAAGTGGGGGAATATCAATGCCACAAATCAGGGAATTATTCATTGGCGAATTCTCATTTCTAATTAGCTAGTCTACAGTGTAGAATCTTAATTCAGATAGCAACTAGGTCTATTGCTTGGTAGGATTGAATGGAATTATTAATTATCAATTGTGAAAGAGTTCAGCAAGTGACTTCTTTATTTCTTCGTCATATTCTCTGATGTGGTGCGATCTTTTCAATTTTTGAGGGACAAGACGTGCCCCTCAAAAAGGTGGAATGAACATAAAAAATGAAAGGAGAGTTGAACAAAAACATATTTCATATGGAATGAATGGAGGTTTCTTTGGAATCTAGTAACATAGCATAAAATATTATAATATATAATCTGAAACATGATAAGTCTGTACCTATATTTTTCTCTCTTGCAGGGGTGCCCACAAGAGGGGGGGACATGGCGCAATTTGCGCCATCAACATTTTTGGGGGGGGGGGGGCATGATTTTTTTTATATTTTATGTCAACATTTTGAATCATGGCTAAAAAATCAAGGTATTAAATAGAGATATCCTAATGTAGCTAATTTTAATACTTTTTCCCACCTTTACAATGTTATATTTTGCTAAGTGTAAGTCAATATAAAGCATAAAAAATACAATTGATAATATTTTGTATTCAGGAATTTTAGTAATTTTAAGCCTAAGAGTTTGAAGGTAAATCTTCGACAAAAATCAATTATAACTTCATTATCTACTATTATTCTGATTTCTTTTGCTTAATTTCAATTTTTAATGGTCTTGTGTTTGAAGACACCAACATGTGCGCTATCCACGCCAAGAGAGTGACTATCATGCCGAAAGACATTCAGTTGGCCAGGCGTATTCGTGGAGAACGTGCTTAGACGACAACACACGCGGCTATATCATGTTATTGGCTGCTGGTGCTGTGCAATGCAACGCGCACTCACACCAACAACGGCCCTTTTCAGGGCCAGTAGACGATAATTTTTCACATTGGATGAAAATCTGCTACTGCTTCTCAAAACCTAATAATGGGTTTGATTTGCTCTAGAGTCTGTAGTCTGATGCTCTCTTCTTCCCTTCACTATCAATCATAATGCTTCTTGTGTTTGTGTCTCTAGATAATGCTGGCCCTTTTTAGTGCCACTGACACTATTATCAAATTATTATGTCGGGATATCGTTCAGAGAGCTGTTTCCCATTTTTCTCTCTATTGCTGGTGCAACCACTCAATTTTTAGTTGGTTGGTGCTGTTTTTTCATACACACTGTTTGGAGACCAAGGCTCTTTTCAGGGCCACTGAGACAAAAATTGTGGAAAGAATATTGTTGTATTATTAAAACTGATCAAACATGAACATTAATTATTTTTGCCAGTAGGCTTTGTAGTCTTCATGTTTGATGCAACAAGTGAAAAGAGAACTTTCACCACTCATGTGGAAATTGTTTGTTGTTGAAAATTTGTGGAAACGTGCGAGTGGCCCTGAAAAGAGCCAACTCGCTATATCAGACTATATTCTTCTCCACTTTGCACTCAGAAGAGACACATTGTCACTGTTACACACAGTGTATCAATCAATATAATAGCATAGTCATCACACTTGTGAAGCGTGACGGTAGCAAATAAATAAAATCATATTATTTTCATTTTGAAAATCAAACAGCTATTGGCCCTGAAAAGGGCCGTTGACGCTTGTATGCGGTACACTTGTTGTTGTTAAGCGGGTGTTGTGGTGGCATGCTAGTCGGCGGCGAGCGCACACACACACAAACTCTCTACTTGGAGCTGGTGTACTTGGTGACAGCCTTGGTTCCTTCACTGACTGCGTGCTTGGTCAGTTCACCGGGCAGCAGAAGACGCACAGCGGTCTGTATCTCCCGGCTGGTGATGGTTGAACGTTTGTTGTAGTGAGCCAGTCGGCTTGCCTCGGCCGCGATGCGCTCGAAAATGTCGTTGACAAAGCTGTTCATGATCGACATCGCCTTGGACGAGATACCGGTGTCTGGGTAAACTTGCTTCAGCACCTTGTAGATGTACACGGTATAGCTCTCCTTCCTCTTGCGTTTCTTCTTCTTGTCTCCCTTGGCAATGTTCTTCTGCGCCTTGCCGGCCTTCTTGGCTACTTTACCGCTTGTCTTGGGTGGCATACTGCTGCTGCTGCTTGCTGCTAGACGAGATCTGCTCAATAGGGCTGCTAGTCCACGAGTGTTTTCAGTTGACTGACTGTGGGTGGAACAGGGTGAGTGAATCACCCTAATTGGCAGTGCCTTAGGCTGGTTTGCCTTATGACTGCTCATAGCATTAACAGAACTGAAAATTTTTCGTTGCTCCTAGATAATAGACCTTAAGTGAATTCGGCTTTTTTTTTCTTTAAGATATAATATAATATGTTTTGTAATATGGAATAGTTGTAAAATGCATCACCGAATGATTGAATAGTCAGTTATAATATTGAATATTTGTAATATATTTGTATCTATGAATATTTATCTATTTTTCATTTATGTATATATTTGTTCATTTGACAATTTATTTATAAATTAATACATTTCATTTTTTTTTTGCCAAATTCACTTTTTTGGGAGAAGTGTGATGGAGATGGGTTCACCTCAGGGGAATACGAGCTGTTTACAATGGTGACCTTAACGTCAAGTTGCTGACCATCAGTCTGGCCACCATTGTTGAAAAGGGAGTGGCTTTTTTGTTTGAACTGGTCGTGGTATCTCGTACATCTGCCTTACTGATGTATGCCACGACGTTGATGCTGTGTCAGTCTGTGTGTGAGCTGAATGAAGTCAATCAGTTGGGGAGTGGAGACATATTCATAGAGTAGCCTATTGTTCACTGTGTAGTGAAAGTTGCAGATGGTTCTTATGAGTTTGTTTTGAAGGCCAAATAGTCGTTTTCTATTGGTCTTCAATAGGTATGGGGACCAGACAGGGGCGGCATAGGTCGAGGAGGGAGGGATGTGCACTCATTATAACTCCAATGGCCTCACCAATATTCGAGGCTGTGGCGAGTTGTGGTAAGATGTTTACCACCCATTGGATGAACTTTTGTGAGCTCAAAAAGCTCAGAATGCTGTTTTGTCCCTGTTCTGTTGTGGGTTTCAAACTTCCTTCTTTCAGCGCTGCTGATGACTGCTGCTCTTGTTGTGATGGTAGAGGGGGGAAGTTTGAGTGAGAGATGACAGGGGGCGGTGGTGGAACCCATTCCATGGGGAGAGAAGGAAATATATTCTTCTCCACTGGTTTGTAGGTTTTGGTAACTATTTTAGTGACCTTGTGATGTTGTTTAGTTTTAGGTGGTGAGGGGGCAGAGATTTCCCCTCGTCCGCGAGAGCAGCCACAGCAGAAGGAGGTGTAGTTATAGCCACACTCCCCTCTTTCAGCGACTGCCCCGCGATTTGCGGACGCTTGGATGCCGCCTGAGTGGCTGCTGACGGCGACTGAGTGGTCTCAGTTGACCGGGCAGCTTCAGGCGACTTCTTGGCCTTGTTCAGCAGTTGAAGGTGTACACGGCACCCTTTATAGTTTGCTGTGTGACTGCCCCGACAGTTCACACAGATGGGTTTTTCAGTGTTCAGATTTCTCTGACACTGAGAGGCAGTGTGGTCTTCACCACATTTCACACATCTGGGTGTGTGAAAACAGTTTACAGAGCTGTAGCCATACGTCTGGCATTTAAAACATTGAGGTAGGCTGGGCCTTGGTCTGTAGGGTTCAATTTGAACCTCTACAGAGCCGATTGATGGGAGAGAGTAAATTTTTTTAAAATCACCCTCTTTTTTCAATTTGATCAGAAAAAGGCTACAAGGCCTCCCACGACTTGTGATGTTTTTTACAAGTAGTACGTTGAACCCAGCCTTTTTGAGTGATTCGGCCGGGTCGGCTTGGTTGTGAGACCAGTGAAGGCCTCTGAGGACAACCTTCAGCTCAGAATCGCGCTCAGAGCTGAAGGTGTGGAAGGGGATGTTTTCCTCCACTAAAACTGACTACTGTAGTAAAGTCAGTTTCAGTGGTGGTTTTAAGCACATAGTTACCACCCTTCAAGGTTGTAACTATTTTAGAATAGATTTTTTGCTCTATTTTAACTGATATTTTCATCCAATTTTGTGGCACAGGAAAGACCAGTGGAGGAAAGAATTTTGTTTTAGACTGCGTGGGTGTTCTGTTAGTACTATGAGAAGCTTGTTCTTCACTCACCCTATTCTGTTGTCTCCTCTGCTTTCTTGCGACAAGGATGAAGGGGTCCTCCTCTGCTTCAGAGTCCCTGGTGGGCGCTGAGGTGGAGAGTGGTGTCGCCACCGTAGCTGCATATGAGGCCTGTGTGTGGTCGTTGCTGCTGGGTGGCGGGGTGGAGGGGGCTGTAGTCACCCCACTTGACTTGTTGTTGGAAGGTGAAGACTCTGGCGTCACCCCTCTCGCCATAGTGGTTGTCAGACGAGGGGAGGAGCTATCCGTTAGTTTGGTCAGTCTCTCCCTTCTCTGAACTGAGGAAACTGGTTTGTGGGTGGCCCTCTGGGTGGTCCGCATGGCAGAGCGAAGGGTCGACCCACTGTTCATCCTCTACTCCTCCCACTCCTTCGGCTCCTACTTCTTCTTTACCTGCTGCAGGGCCTCTGCCGATGTTACCTGCTCGGAGGCTCGTGACTGTGTGTTCAGTTGAACTAGTGCTGCTTTATTTATTGACTTTGTGTGGAAACATTGTCGACCAATAGAATGCTTGTATTCAACTATTGGCTGTGATTGCTACCAATCATGTCACGTCTACTCTAATTGGTCGAAATTCGTGCCACACATTGCCTATATATAGGTGCCAATTTCCAACAGATTTTCATTCTTATTCCATCGTTTCTACAGCACCGATCAACAAACCACAACCAGCATCATGTCAGGCAGAGGCAAAGGCGGAAAAGTGAAGGGAAAGGCAAAGTCTCGCTCATCCCATGCCAGACTCCAGTTCCCAGTCGGTCGTATCCATCGTCTGCTTTGCAAAGGCAACTATGCCGAGCGTGTTGGTGCTGGTGCTCCCGTCTATCTGGCCGCTGTCATGGAGTACCTGGCCGCTGAAGTGTTGGAGTTGGCTGGCAACGCCGCCCGTGACAACAAGAAGACTCGCATCATTCCGCGTCACTTGCCACTGGCCATCAGGAACAACGAGGAGCTGAACAAGCTGTTGTCCGGCATAACAATTGCACAGGGTGGTGTCCTGCCCAACATCCAGGCTGTCCTCTTGCCGAAAAAGACCGAGAAGAAGGCTTAAGTCTGCTTGCCTTGCTACTGCGCGCTCGCGCGCATTCATTCAACTCTTGGTGTTGAACCACAAAGGCCCTTTTCAGTGCCAGCAATACATTTATTTTTCAATTATTATATTATATCAATGTTTGTTACTATAGTGGTTACTGTCTGTCTCCTAGAGCAGCACTGCTCTTCTTCGCGGCGGCTGGCTTGCTAGCTGCGGCCTTCTTCTTCTCACCGGCGGCAGCAGACGTTGCCTTTCTCTTTGTAGCTGAGGCAACGGCCTTCTTGGGCTTTGCTCCGGCAGCAGTGGGCTTCTTCTTCTTTGGCTGAGCTGACTTCGGTTTGGCACTAGCCGGCTTCGGGGCAGCACCCTTGGCTGCTTCCTTCACTGAGATCTTGAACGAGCCGGCGGCACCCTTGCCTTTCGGCTGGGTGAGAGCTCCCGATGCGACGGCTGTCTTCAGGTACTTCTTGATGAACGGCGCCAGCTTCTCTGCATCGGCCTTGTAGTTGGCAGCAATGTACTTCTTGATCGCCTGCAGTGACGAGCCACCATGCTCCTTGAATCCGGCAATAGCAGCGTTCACCATTTCGCCGGTTGGCGGGTGTGCTGGGTTGGCACGCGGCTTCTTGGAGCTGGCTGCTGCTTTTGATGCGGCCGCCTTCTTCGCCTTGACCGGTGTGGACGCGGCTGGGACCGTTGCCGCTGGACTGGTTGCTGTCTCGGCTGACATCGTGCTGTTGAGTAGTAGAGTAGACAGTAGTGGTATCGCTGCTGCTGATGCTAACTTGCTTTCAATAGCTTCGAGATTCATTGAAAACAACCGACCTATATAGACTTGTACGGACCGATATGGAAGCTGCAGCGGTGGCAAGCCAAAATTGTGATAGTTCAGCAGAAATTCGTGCTTGTTGGCCGGCACTCTTTTGCTTATAACTTTGCAATCGCTCGTGCTACAAAGCTGCAAATCGTATTGTTGGATTGCTCACACTATTCTCTAGACAACTGAATAGGTTTATATGGTAATTATTAGTGATTTTCTATTGAAAAAGTCGTTCAAACACTCTCATACCCGACCGAACTCGGTACACTGCAACACTTGATTGACTATCCATCAATTGTGTGCACAGAAATTTACAAAAATACTATTGAGTCTGTTAGAGCATGTCAGTACGCATCCACACATGCAATAATATTATACACTTTTATTGGTCTGGAACTAGATAATAGCCAAAAAGCTGACCACAGGTAATACAGGTCAACCAAACCTAACCTCAAGGTCATCCAGGTCAACCAAACCTAACTCAAGGTCATCCAGGTCAACCAAACCTAACCTCAAGGCCATCCAGGTCAACCAAACCTAACCTCAAGGCCATCCAGGTTAACTACACCTAACCTCAATGCCATCCAGGCCAACCAAACCTAACCTCAAGGCCATCCAGGTCAACCAAACCTAACCTCAAGGTCATCCAGGTCAACCAAACCCAACCTCAAGGCCATCCAGGTTAACCAAACCTAACCTCAAGGCCATCCAGGTCAACCAAACCTAACCTCAAGGCCATCCAGGTCAACCAAACCTAACCTCAAGGCCATCCAGGGCAACCAAACCTAACCTCAAGGTCACCCAGGTCAACCAAACCTGAAAAAAAAATAAAATTAAATTAAAAAAAAAAATTAGAAAAAAATAAAGAAAAAAAAATTAAAAAAAATTTAAAAAAAACACAAAAACGAAAAAAACATTAGAAAAAAAACACATAAAAACGGGAATAAACGAAAAAAAAAACATAAAATCGGGAATAAATAAAAGAAAAAATAAATAAAAAATAAAAAAAATTAAAAAAAATTAAAGAAAAAAATAAATAAAATTAAAAAAAAAAAATAGTGACTGAACAGTGACTGATCAGTGACTGATCAGTGACTGTACAGTGACTGATCAGTGACTGATCAGTGACTGAACAGTGACTGATCAGTTACTGATCAGTGACTGAACAGTGACTGAACAGTGACTGATCAGTGACTGATCAGTAATTGAACTGACTGACTGATCAGTAATTGAACTGACTGACTGACCACTGAGTGGATGACCCTACCATCCCCCCACAGACATGCTGAATACTGGTGAGCATGGTCCATGTGACAGGAGGAGCTAGCGTCATTGAGAATGCCCATGCTCAGCCGGCGGGACAATTGCCAGCCGCAGCAGGTCGACTGTTGGTGGTGGGATGGCAGTCGTCGGTGGGGCGACCAGTGGTGGTGGGGCAACTGGCGGCGGCTGTGCGACCAGTGGCGGCCAGATGACTGGCGGCGGCCGGGCGACCGGTGGCGGGGCGACCGACGGCGGCCGGATGACCGTGGCAGCCGGATGACCGGTGGGGCGAACGGCGGTGGCCGGGGGACCGGTGGTGGGGCGACCGGCGGGGCGACTGGTTGCGGGCCGGGCGACCTGTGGCAGCCGGAAGACCGGTGGCGGGGTGACTGGCAGTGGTGGGCCAGTCTACCCACTACATACAAAAAATATATCCTCTGGTACTGCTGATACTGACCTTTAATACTTGCCTTTACCGCCTTGGATTTGAGCCTAGAACCTCCAACTTGGGAAGCTGACTTGCTAACCACTACACCATAGAGGATTTATGTTTAAAGACTTAAATTATATAGAATATGATACTTCTTTATACTAATGATAACGAAGAATTGAGAAGTGAGTCATGATGGGGTGGCATTGTCATAGACCTGTTGACAAGGAAGGTTATCCCCACCACCACCACCACTTTTCTCTGTTTGGTATAAGATGGCTTTTCAGCACTGAGAGGTATTCCATCTACTGCGACATGTTGTCAAACAGTGAGCTATGTCTGCGGGATGCAGTGATTGAGCTTGAGGTGGAGGAACTACATAGTCATGGTATTATCTTGTTGACAGACATTTTCAATGATGCAGGACATTTGTGTTCAGAGTTTAGAGTCCAGAGTCCAGAAGTCCAGAGTTCAGAGCCCCGAGTTCAGAGCCCCAAGTTCATATAGGTAAGAAATCATCTTGCTATGCTTTCAACGAAGGCTGTTTCAACGACCCCACTCCACCTCCCCAGTCACATGACCAATGGCCACGCCCACCAGTGGTCAGTCAGTCATTTCAATTACTGATCAGTCACTGTTCAATGACTGAACAGTAACTGAACAGTAATTGAACTGACTGACTGACCACTGAGTGGACGACCCAATTATGCCATACAGACATGATGGTCCATATGACAGGAGGAGTGAGGGTCATTGAGAATGTCCATATGTCATGTCTGAACATGGAGGCAGTGGAGTGGGGGTCATTGAAAATATCTTCAATGCCATTTTGATCTTTAGAGCAGCATGACCATGTTGATCTGAGTCTCCCATGGACATCTTGATTGAGTAGGTCTACCATGGACATATTCATCTGGTGTGATCTCATTACTACACGAAAATCACCCACACATGTACTGGTTGCACGACTGCACAAGAAACAATGTCCCATTTTTTTTCCATTTATTCCCGATTTTATGTTTTTTTTTTCATCTATTCCCGTTTTTATGTGTTTTTTTTTAATTTTTTTCTCTTTTCCCGTTTTTATGTGTTTTTTTTTAAATTTTTTTTCCTTGTTTTCCTTGTTAATGGATTTCTTCAGCGTCTTCATTATGGGTGAGTCCCGAATATTAATCCTACTCAAATGACAAGGGGCGATCGAACTTTATTTGCATAACGATAGGTTTCTTCTTGATTATTTGTACCATTCCAAATCTCTTTCAATGTTTTTTTTTTGTATTAGGCTAGGCAGCCAGAGTAGAGTCAATATTGTTGTAAACAATGGTAGAGAAAATGTTTAAATACAACAAATTTTCACAGAGTAAAAATTAGCTTTCTTTAACCACGTCTACCCTTTGGTAAAAACAGTTCATTAATATCTAATCTACCTGAGATATTACAATGATGGCAGTTCGGTGGAATTCGGCTGCAAGAATGCCAAAAATATAGAATACAGTAGAAATCTACAATAATTTATCAGTGGATTGAAAAAGAAAAAAAATGTTGGGTAGCACTGATTATAAAATTAGAAAACGTAACTTTTTAACGCTAGTACAGGAAATAATGGAAGTTTTATTGGAGCTGCTTCCAATGTACGAATATAACGATTTGTTGATGGAAGCTTCATTACTAGTCATTGATCTTGTTAGTCCACTACTCGATGAAGAACTTGATGATTAATAAATTATTATTAGTTGGCTGCCTATGCAAAATTGAATACTGTGAATTGTTTGAGTGTAACAAAATATTAAGTAATCATAAAATATTTTAACAAGTTATTACAATTAAATTGAAGGAAAAAAAATGTTTTCAAAGAATGCTGTTGCTTGTTAGCGTATCTCGTGTGATAGGAAGATTGATGTCCGAACTTTTTAAGAACAAGAGCTATCAATGTGGGATTATTTTCTGTGGAAAATAATCAGTGAAGAAATTAATTTATGGGAAAACTAACTAATCATAGGAGGATTTTATTGAATGTGTCTTAGAACAAAAGAATTTGAAAGTTAAGTAAATTATTAAAGCCTTGAAAAAGATTTTTTTTTAAATTGTTTGGATATATTAGTATTTACATATTTGTTTCATTTATTGCGTTCTGGAATCAATATTTATGATTGCATACGGAATAAATAATTCTGTGAGAGATTCGATAATAAATTTAGTTTATTCACAAGACATTTTATTGTCATTAGAGTATTGTTTCAGTATAAGTCGTTTGAAGGTATAGTAAATTGTAATTTCGCAATGGATATGAAGCGAATGAAAGAGGAATAACATATTAAATGGTAACAGCATACTATGTTATAATTTACTAGTATGGGCGAGCATAGAGTCGAAAACACTGGCGAAATAAGGGAGAAACAGCGAGAATACCTGCTTATAGACTGTAGCTTGGAAAAGAACGCGAAGTTCCCAACAAAACAGAGAGAAGAAGAACTAGTTGAAGATCTATCTCCGAGAAATAGCACCGAATCTGAATCTACGGATGGACGTACGATGCAAAAAGCCAATAAGATGAAGAAGAAGAAGAGCAGAAAGAAACAACCTATAACCAACGAAAAAGCGTGTGAAAGGAAAACCAAGAGAAGATCACTCAGTGCGCCGGTTGATGGCGCGGAACAATTTCCCTCTCTGGTTGATAAATTCCCTCCGGCCAGCGCTCAAGAGTTTCCCTCCAGTGGTAAGAAATTTCCCTTCGCTTCCTCGGTAGCTGAGGATGAGATGATGAGACCACCTTCTTGCGCTCGCTAGCGATAGCAGCCGCGACAATGACAGCGTTCGACGTCACCACCTCTCGCGGTGCCCAATAGAGCTGTATGACATCCTACCCCTAGACGGAGTATGCTCTACAGCAGAGTTGGAGAGCCTAACTGTGATGTCATCTGGAGTTGTTAGGAGTGCTGTCTGCTAGCAACATCATCGCCTTGCATGCTGATAAGAGGATCCTTCACACGTGCGGTACAAGCAGGATTTTATTTTATCTAATTCAGAGAGATGTTCCCAGATCCCCACTTGCAACGAGAAGTCAGAGAAGGTCGGCAACCTAACCAATAAATTCGGGTAAAAAATTTCTGGATTGAGTAGTTGTTTGGCTCTGGGTTAGCTGATTGAACTGCTTGAGTGTGATGAAGAGATATGAAGAAGTAGAAAATTTTAGTAACTTTTTTTTTGTAATTATGTTGATATGAAGAAAGTGATTAAAAAAAACAAGGATAGTAGTATTTTGGCAATGCTGTTGGTAATTGGTTATTGAAACGCTTTTGGTGAATTTTAATGATGTAATGTGTTTAGTTCAACTGATGCAGTAGACTTTTTAGGGTATAGTTGTCATGTGATCAAGATTGTAATAGTTCTATCTTGTATGTGACTGTATATCATTTGGGATTGAGTCCAACGAGTACAGAAGGTATCAAATTAATGACAATGCCAAGATGAGAAGAATATTTCTATCTCTCGACCTAGAGTAACAGAGTTAAGTAGTCGACTGTCGGAAGCAACATTGTTTGGCGCCCCAAGGAAGTCACACATGAGATGTGTGCACAGGTAACTACCTAGGGTGTGCAGGTTACAACATGCATTAGGGTATGCATGAGAAAATCAGGAGCAAGTGAAGGTGTCACTAGCTCAAATATGAGACTCATCAGCATGTGGCTGAGAGGAAGCACAGCTGTCTGGAACTGCAGAAGCATGGCTGTCTGGCAGGGAGGAAGCGTGACTTGTCTGGAACTGCAGACATGGAGGTCTGGCAGGGAAGAAGCACGGCTGTCTGGAACTGTAGAAGCATGGCTATCTGGCAGGGAGGAAGTGTGTCTGTCCTAAAGCATAGCTGAGTCGAGTATTGTTTGGTAGAGGTTTGAGCAATCCTTGGTGGGAAGGTGTAAGCCTACATGGACTTTGTTGAGGATCACATGCTGCTATACCCAGTTGTTGCTGAAGTTTTATTGAAAATTCAGAGGATCCAAATTGTTTGTTGTTGATTAATTTTGTTTGTGAATTTTATTGAACACTTTTGTAATCGGCTACAATATCTAGTAATTGAGATTCATGTGACTTTAGGTTAAGAATTTATTGTTCAGTTGTTGTTTGAAATATTCATATTCAATGGAGAGCCATTGACAGATAGTGTATTTTGTTCTCTGGATGTTTTGATTACAAATTGTATTGGTTAATATTAGAAGGATAAGATTAATTGTGTTGGTATAGTATTAAGTTGCTGTAAATAACTGGGCTGAGGAATGCAACTATTGAGTGGCAAGAAAAGGGTATCAGGGTCAGATATCTAACACTGCAAGGACACTGTACAGATGAGTTAACTAACAGAACATGAACCCGTTCCAAGACTGGACACAGCTGTTTCATCAGTTGCAGGTGCTATCGGCCTATCATGTGGAGAGATCAACAATCCACAAGGAGTATGGTTCCAGAAGATAGCAGATGTCCTTATGACAGATGACTATTGGAGGATCCTGGTAGTTATCAACATCACTGAAATCAGTCACAAACTCTCTCAACTACACGATCAGACCCAAGAAATGCAGAATGCCATCACCACTGCTTCAGAAAAAATGCCTGCACTACACATTCAAAAGCAAGCCTTCAGCAGCATCAGCGATATGCAGGATGACATCTCTGACTCCGTTCGAACCCTGATGGATCTTCTGTACCGAGGAAGGGGAAGAAGGGGGCTGATCAATGTGGGAGGAAAACTTCTTCGTGTAATCTTTGGAGTGGCAGAAGACGAGGATCTGCAGTCAGTGAAACACAGCGAGGAAGCACTCCAAACTCAAACTGCAGGCCTCATTCATGTGGAGAAGGAACACTTGACCCTAACCTGACATTTAAGTCGCAGAGTGACAGAAAACAGTAGAGAGCTGGTTGAAATTGCAAGGGAATGTTCAAAGAACACTAATGAGATAAAAAGAAACTCTGCAATAAAGAAACTTAACCAAAAGGTGGTTAAGATCGAAGAACTTTTGAATGTCTATATTAACACATCCTCAGCCCTACAGAATTTAAGATTAGCAAGTAGTGATGCATTGTTAGATTTAAGAAAACTGATAACAATTATTAATGAAGTGTCATATGGTAGGTTAAGTATCAATTTATTGTCTCCTGTTGAGTTAAGTAATATTCTGGAAAAAGTTCGATCAAGCCTGTCAGATGGGTTGGAGTTGCCATTTGGGACGAACCCCACCAGTGCATATCTGTACTACAATATCATGCGAGTGCGTGCTGTATCCGTTGGTGGCTTGATAAAACTGATTGTGACGGTGCCATTAATGTCTCCTTGACGGAGATTTGAACTTTTCCAGGCTTTTGCATTGCCAGTTCGTGACAACCAGAATCAGCTGATGGTACAATACCAGCTGAAGCCTGCCCACCGCTTGCTGATGACACCTGATCGGGCTCGGTTTGCAGTCATCCACCAACAACAAGATGTAATGGAAGCAATTGAAAGTAGTGTTATTGAAATTAGTGAAAATTGAACGTAATATTTTATTTGCTGGCTGCCTAGCATAGGCTACAGAAAGCTTGCATTTTTTCAACTGATGGACGAGGTGAGGATCTTCCTCAGGGTTGGGAACTGCCTAGCTT
Source organism: Nilaparvata lugens (assembly GCF_014356525.2). Lineage (NCBI taxonomy): Eukaryota > Metazoa > Arthropoda > Insecta > Hemiptera > Delphacidae > Nilaparvata > Nilaparvata lugens. Next base: position 18,567,688 of record NC_052508.1, read on the forward strand.
GCATCCCAGCCTGGGAAAGATAGTTTCTATCCACTTGTCCCATCAACAGTTTCTGGCTCTTCTTCCCCCCTGCTGTAGTCTAGTTTTCCACGTGTAGGCCTAGGAAGAGTCGGACCTGAGACAAAAATTGCATTCTTTCCGTGCACTCTTGTTTTAACCGTTGAAGCGAACACAGCGCGCTCAGACATCAATTCTTTTCGGGAGTCTGGATCAAAATCAGCGTTTAATGGATTTCTTCAGCGTCTTCATTATGGGTGAGTCCCGAATATTAATCCTACTCAAATGACAAGGGGCGATCGAACTTTATTTGCATAATAATAGGTTTCTTCTTGATTATTTGTACCATTCCAAATCTCTTTCAATGTTTTTTTTTTGTATTAGGCTAGGCAGCCAGAGTAGAGTCAATATTGTTGTAAACAATGGTAGAGAAAATGTTTAAATACAACAAATTTTCACAGAGTAAAAATTAGCTTTCTTTAACCACGTCTACCCTTTGGTAAAAACAGTTCATTAATATCTAATCTACCTGAGATATTACAATGATGGTGTTTTTCTTAAATTTTTTTTAATTTTTTTTCCATTTATTCCCAATTTTATGTTTTTTTTTCATTTATTCCCGTTTTTATGTGTTTTTTTCTCTAATTTTTTTCCGTTTTTATGTGTTTTTTTTAATTTTTTTTACTTTCCTTGCCCTACTACCATAGGTAAGGAAAGTATTGCTTTCCAAAAAAAAATTAAGGTACCCCAATTTCAAGTTTTCTATACGTTTCAAGGTCCCCTGAGTCCAAAAACATGATTTTGGGTATTGGTCTGTGTGTGTGTATGTGTGTGTGTGTGTGTGTGTATGTGTGTGTGTGTGTATGTCTGTGAACACGATAACTCCATTCCTAATTAACCGATCGACTTGAAATTTCAAACTTAAGGTCCCTATACCATGAGGACCCGACAATAAGAAATTCAATAAAATTCAATTCAAGATGGCGGAAAAAATGGCGGATAATTACTAAAAAACCATGTTTTTCACGTTTTTCTCGAAAATGGCTCTAACGATTTTCTCAAATTTATATCATGGATAGCTATTTATAAGCCCTATCAACTAGCATAAGTCTCATTTCTGGAAAATTTCAGGAGCTCCGTAATATTCTTGAGAAAAATGGCGGAAAATGACTAAAAAACCATGTTTTTCACGGTTTTCTCGAAAACGGCTCCAACGATTTTCTTCAAATTATACCATGGATAGCTATTTTTAAGCCCTATCAACTGGCATAAGTTTCATTTCTGGGAAAATTTCAGGAGCTCCGTAATATTCTTGAGAAAAATGGCGGATAATGACTAAAAATCCATGTTTTTCACCGTTTTCTCGAAAACTGCTCTAACGATTTACTTCAAATTCATACCATGGATAGATATCCATAAGCACTATCAACTGGCATGAGTCTCATTTCTGGGAAAATTCCATGAGCTCCGTAATATTCTTGAGAAAAATGGCAGATAATAACCAAAAACCAGGTTTTTCACGGTTTTCTCGAAAACGGCTATAACGATTTTCTTCAAATCCAAGCCATGGGTAGCTATTCATAAGTCCTATCAAATGACATGAGTTTTTTCTTGGAAAATTGCAGGAGCTCCGTAATATCTTGAGAAAAATGGCGGATAATTACTAAAAAACCATGTTTTTCACCGTTTTCTCGAAAACTGCTCTAACGATTTACTTCAAATTCATACCATGGATAGATATCCATAAGCACTATCAACTGGCATGAGTCTCCATTCTGGGAAACTAATGGGGGGTCCACCCCATCCTTGAGAAATGGACTTTGTAACCTCCTTCTCGTGCATGAGGTAGGTAGGTAGAGCAGTTCATAAAAAGAACACATAGTCGAGATATTTCATCTGTAGAACAGCTGTTTTGACGACTTTAAAAAATGACGACTAAAAAATCATTGAATTTCACAATTTACACAAAGGAAAAAGTACTCTGAAAACAATTATATATACACATAATACAAAAGTCTAATCGTAGTTTCGAATATGAGCAAGGAAAGTTGTGTGAGTGTACCACACCAGATTTTTTTATTTTATTTTATTTTTTTTAAATTTTTTTTTATTTTTTTGTTTCTTTTTTTTGACCTGGATGGCCTTGAGGTTAGGTTTGGTTGGCCTGGATGGCCTTGAGGTTAGGTGTGGTTGAACTGGATGGCCTTGAGGTTAGGTTTGGTTGACCTGGATGGCCTTGATGTTAGGTTTGGTTGACCTGGATGACCTTGAGGTTAGGTTTGGTTGACCTGGATGGCCTTGAGGTTAGGTTTGGTTAACCTGGATGACCTTGAGGTTAGGTTTGGTCGACTTGGGTGACCTTGAGGTTAATGGGGAGTCTGGCACACTTGTGACAGTATATTGTTGTGTGCCGAGCACACTTGTGTGCCAGACTCCCCATTTTTATACTACTAATAGCTTGTAAATTATACAGAGCATTTGTGGTATGGATAGCAGTCAATTTTGATTTAATTCAGTGTGAAAAACCATGTCTGTAATGTGAAAAATGCCGCTTTTCTTGTAGACTTGCTCCCGCGCTGTGTGGCGGGTTGCCTATCCACAGCCGTTGTCGGGCAGAGTGAATGTCATTTTATAATAATATCTAATAAAATCTGTATTTATTGCACATTTTTATTGTTGATTCTATGCTCACATTGTATGTAGAAAGGGTATGCAGTGTAGACGCATTGATAATAACAATAGAAAAGCCAGTATAAATAGCTGGTTGTGCATAATCAGTTCACTATTTATTTAAAGCACATTTGAATTTGGCGCCATAAAATGAACAGTCAGCTGGCTAGCCAATGACAATCGTTGTTGCCTCTATTTGCTGGAATATTGGGTTCTAATGGCTGGCGCGCGCTCACACACACAAAAACAAGCAAATAGGAAGTGAATTTCCTTACAAATCATTTTCACAAAATTCAAATAGTCTGTTGTTATTTGTTGTACCTGTCTATTACTCAATCTATCAATTCACTCACATTATGCTGTATTATCAATGATGGAAAAATTGAATAAATGAAAAAAAAACAAATGTAATTGGTGGCATTTATTTTGTTCATGTTCACAGTATTTCAATAGGCTATTGGCTGTTGTTATTTGTGTCTGACTCACAATCACTGACTAACATCTGGTGCTATCACTCACTCACTCACTCACACTCACTCTCTTCTCTCTCTCTCTCTCTCTCTCTCTCTCTCTCTCTCTCTCTACCTATCAATCTATCTATCCATCTATCAGGCTTTGTATATATCCAAACAAATATATTTATTTATTTGTGGACAGAATCACAAATCATATAAATATGATTAGGAAGGAACAACAGGCTTGGCCCAAATCCCCAAATTTTGATAAATTAATAAAATGTCCAAAAAATAGTTTATGTTTCTACTGTAAAACGTTATTATGATATTATTGTATGATCATTGAAAAAAGATGAAAAAAAATTATGAAAATAAAAACTTCCAAGTAGTAATGACAAGAATTCGACTACAAACATCATGAGTGCAGAGTGTGTAGGTGGAGGTTATAGAAGGACAACATAATTGTTAACATAGTTAATCAAAAGTCATCAACAAACACTCTTACACAATAATAATAATAATAATAATAATAATATTATTGACAAATATTAGTTGCAACAGACTAGTCGAGACTGAAGGTTTGAAAAGTGTTTTGGCGGCCCTGAAAAGGGCCTTTTTGCTGTAGTAGAGTGGAGCGTGAATGGTGAAGACGCGTGCGCGGCAGCAGTCCAATAGTGTATTGTGCTGGCTGGCTGGCTTGCTTAACCTCCGAATCCGTACAGTGTACGTCCCTGACGTTTCAACGCGTAGACTACATCCATAGCGGTGACAGTCTTGCGTTTGGCGTGCTCTGTGTAGGTGACAGCGTCACGAATCACGTTCTCCAGGAATACCTTCAGCACACCGCGTGTCTCTTCGTAGATGAGACCCGAGATACGCTTCACTCCGCCTCGGCGAGCCAGACGACGAATGGCCGGCTTGGTGATACCTTGGATGTTGTCTCTCAACACCTTCCTGTGCCGCTTAGCCGAAAAGCCGAATAGCCGAAAAGCTGACCACAGGTAATACACAGCCAAACACACTAGTACAGTACACAAGTGAGACACTTTTCTGTTGGAAAATCAAACAAATATGCATGTAATTGTAACTGAATGATACTATTGAACATCCAGTCGACTTCTGAGTGTAATAGAATAATGTTTATCCAATTAAAATTGAAGAAAAGTTGAAAAAGTCATTTCACCAGTTTAACTGGGCTCAGTGTGCATGTTGTGTCCACAAAATAAGCAAGATATTGAATGCAGGACACAGAATATGCAGTGAAAACTTTCCTATTTATTTGAATAGCTTGTAAATTATACAGAACATTTGTGGTATGGTTAGCAGTCAATTTTGATTGAATTCAGTGTGAAAAACCATGTCTGTAATGTGAAAAACGCCGCTTTTCTTGTAGACTTGCTCCCGCGCTGTGTGGCGGGTTGCCTATCCACAGCCGTTGTCGGGCAGAGTGAATGTCATTTTAAAATAAATCTGTACTTATTGCACATTTATTGTGATTCTATGCTCACATTGTATGTAGAGAGGGTATGCAGTGTAGACGCATTGATATAACAATAGAAAAGCCAGTATAGATAGCTGGTTGTGCATAATCAGTTCACTATCAATTTAAAACACATTTGAATTTGGCGCCATAAAATGAACAGTCAGCTGGCTAGCCAATGACAATCGTTGTTGCCTCTATTTGCTAGAATATTGAGTTCTAAGTGCTGGCGCACGCTTACACACACACACACACACACACACACACACACACACACACACACACACACACAAAAACAAGCAAATAGAAGTGAATTTCCTTACAAATCATTTTCACAAAATTTTCACAAATAGGCTGTTGTTATTTGTTGTATCTGTCTATTACTCAATCTATCAAATCACTCACATTATGCTGTATTATCAATGATGGAAAAATTGAATAAATGAAAAAAACAAATGTAATTGGTGGCATTTATTTTGTTCATGTTCACAGTATTTCAATAGGCTATTGGCTGTTGTTATTTGTGTTTGACTCACAATCACTGACTCACATCTGTTGCTATCACTCTCTCACTCACACACACTCTCTCGCTCTCGTTCTCTCTCTATCTATCTATGTATATATCAAGACAAATAGATTTATTTATTTGTGGACAGAATC